>NC_045957.1:125171643-125471643 GCF_010909765.2 Amblyraja radiata | reverse complement strand
GACTGTGGCTGGGGTGAGAGCAGTCCTTGACGGTGCTGAGCGCCCTCCGCAGACAACGCTTGCTTTGGACAGACTCAATGGAGGGGAGTGAGGAACCTGTGCTTTCCGGTCGGAGACAGAGCAGTTGCCATACCATACTGTGATACAGTTTGTAAGGATGCTCTCGATGGTGCAGCGGTAGAAGTCCACCAGGATCTGAGGAGACTATGGACCTTCTTTAGTCTCCTCAGGAAGAAGAGACGCTGGTGAGCCTTCTTGACCAGTGTTGAGGTATTGTGGGTCCAAGAGAGGTCATCGGAGATGTTGACCCCGAGTTAAAAACAAATCAAACTCGTGGTAATCACGTAAAATTAACGTAGCGGGAACGTCGGAACTCGTGGACGTAACTGTGGCTGTGGAAAGCATCTTGTCCGGAAATATTACCATCTGGTTTGGGAATTGCTCTGCCCAGGACAAGAAGGCTCTGCAGAGAGTAGTGCGTTCGGCCAAACTTACTATGGGAACTTCACTCGCCCCCCTGCAGGAACTATACATCAGGAGGTGCAACTCCAGAGCCAATAAAATCATGAGAGACCCCTTCCACCCATGCAACGGACTGTTCCAGCTGCTACGGTCAGGCAAACGCCTCCGTTGCCATGCTGTGAGAACGGAGAGGTTGAGAAGGAGTTTCTTCCCAGAGGCCATTAGGACTGTAAACTCCTATCTCACCAGGGACTAACTTTTACTGTACCACTCTACTGCTTTTTTTTAAATTGCTGTTTTTTTTCCCTTTTTCCTTCCGCCCACAATATTTAATATGTAAAAGAATATGTGATTGTTCCATTCTGTTTGTAGTTTGTTTGGTTGTTTGTTTTTTTTTCTTTTTGCACAAAGTCCGCGAGCAATGCCACTTTTCATTTCACTGCACATCTCGTATGTGTATGTGACGAATAAACTTGACTTGACTTGACTCGAACTTAGCGACTTGTAACGCTAACGGCAGGTACTCGGGAAACGTGTTAACTCGTGAAAACATGTTGAAAGATTTCCACGAGTCAAATGTACTCTTGAATGAAACATTTGAAACTTTTAAACTCGTTGTAATACCCGTGATAGCCCGTGAGTTTACCGTAGTGACTCGTGAGTCACTCGTGGGTTTGGCCTGAGTGCCTGAAGTGAAATGTTGAAAATTAGTCAGATCTTAATGGAAAATTTTACAGTGCTCTAACAATTCATTTTCAGTGAGTAATGCCTTTCAATGATTGCTGCCAGACCTTGAACAAATGCAGTTCAAATGGACACCCGTTGCCTTAGCACAGCATGGCTTTTAGTATTTCTGACCCCAAGGGAAGGGCACGGATCAGTTTTAGTGATACAGCTCAATCAAACCAAACATCTAATGCAGGACAATGTTGAGTTGGTGCAGCTTCATTGAGTTGTCCTGGTTTTCTTTAGAAAGCGAGTTAAGCCTTTCTCAGATGCAATCTTAATGTGATTCATCTCAAGACAAAGAGGCAAATGCAACAAGTTTGAGCAATTTTGGAAGGGTTGTTTCTTGAAACAAACTGCTCTAAAAGTTTGAAGGAAGGAATTGCAGATGCTAGTTTAAACCAAAGATAGACACAAAATGATGGACTAACTCAGCCGGTCAGGCAGCCTCTCTGGAGAAAAGAAATAGGTGATGTTTCGGGTCGAGATCGTTCTTCAGGCTGGGTCTTACCCTGAAGAAGGGTCCCGTCCTGAAATGTCGCCTACTCCTTTTCTCAAGAGATGATGCCTGGCCCGTGGAGTTACTCGAGCATTTTGTGTCTATCTTTGGTTTAAACTAGCACCTGCAATTCCTTCCTTCCATAGAAACATAGAAAATAGGTGCAGGGGGAGGCCATTCAGCCCTTTGAGCCAGCACTGCCATTCACTGTGATCATGGCTGATCATCCCCTATCAATAACCTGTGCCTGCCTTCTCCCCATATCCCTTGACTCCACTAGCCCCTAGAACTCTATCTAACTCTTATTGCTATGAAAAAGACAAGAAGAAGAATACCCCTTGAGTCTGCGAGAGCGGAGGCGTAAGATGATTCATCGACAGACCACAAGGCAACAGACCAAGGAACAGAATCGATTATGAGTATTACAACTAGCACAGCAATTGACAGAGCAGCAGCACCGGCAGGACATAAGCTACGGTTGTATCTGTGGCTGGGAAAAGATAACATCAGAGAAGGGTCTCAAGATCCACCAGGGCAGGAAAAAGTGCCTGAGAGAGCTTGGTGTGGGGCCTCGCATCAGTCGAGTGAAGCCCAGTGGCACAGTCCACAGGGTATAAGCACCCCAGGCGAAGCTCAACCAGGTACAGTCCCACCAACGGACACGAGTCCAGAGACCCAACCAGCCACAGTCAGCGGTAGAGAGGGAAATGGAAAGGGAAAAGCCTCAAATCTTGTGGCCTAAATCCTGCCGGAGGAAAGAGTGGGAGACCATTAACACTGACCTCGTCCATCTTCTGGAAGGATTGAAGGGATGTGTGGAAAGAAAACTGGAGAAGATGGGAGACACCATATACAACTATGGGGCGGAGAGATTTGGGGTGAAGGTCATGAAACAGAGGACACAGAAGGAACCAGCACTCCAGTACAAGTCCAGGAGGCAGCAGGAGATTAGATTAGATTAGATTAGATTAGATAGCCTTTATTGTCATTCAGACCGAAGTCTGAACGAAATTGAAGCAGTCATACATACAATACAATACAATAAAAACCAACAATAAACACATATTAACATCCACCACAGTCAGTCCACCCAACATCTCCTCACTGTGATGGAGGCAAAAGTCTTAGGTCTCCAGTCTCTTCCCTCCTCTTCTCCTTCTGCGCTGAGGCGATACCCTCAGAGATCAAAAGACTGGTGAAAGAAAGCTGAGAAAACAGTGGAGGAAGGCCACAGAGGCAGAAAGGAAAGGACTCGAGGCACTGCAGACAGAAATAAAGCAGCGCCTGGCAATCCTGTGAAGAGCAGAATGCCTGAGAAAGCAACACAAGAAGAAAGATGGGCGAGGACAAGTTTCTACAGAGATCCGTATAAGTTTGTCAAAAGCCTCTTTGTCAAGGAGACGAGCGGGATCCTGAGAGTACCTGTAAGGGAACTGGAGGAGCACCTGAGGAAGATGTACTGTGACAACCTGAGGCATGAGCCAGTCACCATTCCAGATGACATGCCACCTATCCACCCACCTGAGCATCAGATGGACATAAGGCAGGTATGCGGCGCAAGTAATTACTCAGGGTAGGCAGTCAGTCGGCTTTATAAAAAAAAAATTAAACCGCACATGCACAGATTGTTCTCTCCGTAAAAATAAAAAGTAAAAATAAAAACAGTAACAATTCAATGTGCCCAAGGCTTCCTGGTCTCCTTTATTCTGAATTACTGAATGGGTGGGGGGCGAAGGGTGATGGCAGGTGGAGAGATGGTGGGAAAAACGGGACCACAGGGAAAAGTTGAATCATGTTGTCATCTAATTGAATGATAATACTTGTTCAAGGGACCAATTGGGGGGAAAGTTCCTTTCACAGCGTGTGGGGAGTTTGTGCCAGGGGTAAAGTTGCGGGGAGGGCAGGAGTGTTGAGAAGGAGGGTGTCGGGGATAATGCCAGTAACTCACTCATTCACCGCTGCTGCGGCACTCCGGGCGCGAAGCCACCGCATTGTAGCCGGGGATAGAAGCAGCCCGGGTGGCTGCGAGCGGGCCGCCTGAACCCGACAGCAGAACTGGCCGCCACTTCAACGCCTTCTGCCGGCCCGCTCACCTCTGGCAGTGCTCTCCGTCTGAACATCTCTCACCTGCCGCTCGCTCATGTCAGCCGCTTCCTGCAAATCCTTACATTCCCACAGCCGAGGATTTGCAGGAAGCGGCTGACATGAGTGAGGCCAGCGAGCGGCAGGAGAGAGGTTTTTAGACGGAGAGTTGCCAGAGGTGAGCGGGGACCGGCAGAAGGCGCTGAGGTGGCGGCCGGTTCCCCTGTCCGGCCCGGCCCCGTTCACAGCCACCCGAGCTACTTCTCTCCCCCCCACCCACAATGCGGTGGCTCCGTGCAAGGAGTGTCACAAGTGGGTTACTGGTATGATCCAGATCCATTCCTTCAGAAAGCTCCTACCCTCCCCGCAACTTTACCCCGGGCCCAAACGCTGTGAAAGGAGCTCTCCCCCCACCCCCACACCCCGGGAAATACGGTATTGGTACACGAGCTCCATTCTTCTCTCTTTGTTTCCTAAGATACACTTAAAATAATGCCAATCCATATTTGAAAACCCTGCCAAGAAACTAGCGCAGCACATGCGCAGTAGGCTGCTGCACCTGCGCAGTGCTGCAAAGGCAGAATTTCAGCTGCCTTCAGCCCCGCTTGAAATTGACGGCTTCCAGCAGTGCTGACGGCACGTGGGCTGCACAGACCATTCACATGTAACAAGCGCTGCGGATGAAAGGCACGGAGAATTATGCCTACCTAAGAGATCGATATCTAAAGGGCCTGTCCCACGAGCATGCGACCTAACGTGGTCACATGAGCCGTACAGCCTCGTGGGGCCGGTCCCACTTCGATCGCCGGAGCCATATGGAGTTGTGCGGAGCTCGTCCCGACTTCACGCGGGGCTCCGAAAAACTGACACAGTCCAAAAATTCCGCACGGCAACGGCCTGCCGGCCCGCAGCCGCATTGAGGCCGTACATTGGGAAAATGGCGGCGCACCTGAATGCAGCGGCTTTGCTCTCCCCCGTGTGGATGTTCTTGTTTTTGTCCGTCTTGTCCGTCTGTCTGTGGACCTGCGACTCAAAATACAACCGGCAGGACCTTCTGAGGATTGGGGCGCTGTGTAGCGAACTAGAGTTCGCAAGGAGCTCCCACAACGACGATATACCGGCAGAAATCACCCGCCCAGCGAAGTCCGAGGGGATCATCTTACCGAAAGGACGGTGCGGGAGGCGGCGCAGACGGAGGCGGCAGAAGCGCGGTTGTCGAGCCGGCATTCACGCTAGGCTAAAGAAAGATCCTTACAGACCAGCGCTACCCAGCATCTTTCTGACGAACGCCAGATCGCTCAACAACAAGATGGACGAGCTGGAGCTGATCACTGAAGAAAACAAAACTTTACAAACCTGCTCTCTCATGGTGGTAACTGAGACCTGGCTTCACGCTGGGATCCCGGACGAGGCCATCAGTCTGGTAGGTCGCACAGCACACCGGGCCGACAGGAGCAGTGACTCCGGTAAGAGCAGAGGGGGGGGGCTATGTATTTACTCCTATGACAAGTGGTGTACGAATGTAAACGTTGTCGAGAGACATTGTTCACCAGACATGGAGTTTATTACATTGAAATGTCGACCCTTCTACCTGCCGCGGGAGTTCACAGCTGTTGTTATTCTGGCTGTTTATATTCCACCAAGTGCCAACATCAAGCTAGCACTGAACACCCTGCTAGCATCAAACAACAAATTACAGACTGCGCATCCTGATGGGATTTTCATCGTGGCTGGAGACTTCAACCAGGCTAATCTAAAAACTGTCCTCCCTAAATTCCACCAGCATGTCACGTGTCCGACGAGAGGTCAAAATACACTGGATCACGTGTACAGCAACATTAGGGATGGATACAAAGCCTCCTCTCTCCCTCACCTCGGCCAGTCTGACCATCTATCACTCTTTCTCACCCCGGCATACAGACCTCTCATTATGAGAACCAAGCCCAGTGTGAGAAACATAAAGACTTGGCCCGAGGGCGCTGCCGCCCAACTTCAGGACTGTTTTGAGCGCACCGAGTGGGACTTGTTTGCAAAAGGGTGATGGCAGGTGGAGAGATGGTGGGGAAAACGGGACCACAGGGAAAAGTTGAATCATGTTGTCATCTAATTGAATGATAATACTTGTTCAAGGGACCAATTGGGGGGAAAGTTCCTTTCACAGCATGTGGGGAGTTTGTGCCAGCGGTAAAGTTGCGGGGAGGGCAGGAGTGTTGAGAAGGAGGGTGTCGGGGATAATGCCAGTAACTCACTCATTCACCGCTGCTGTGGCACTCCGGGCGCAAAGCCACCGCATTGTAGCCGGGGATAGAAGCAGCCCGGGTGGCTGCGAGCGGCCGCCTGAACCCGACAGCAGAACGACAGCGGCCGCCACTTCAACGCCTTCTGCCGGCCCGCTCACCTCTGGCAGTGCTCTCCGTCTGAACATCTCTCACCTGCCGCTCGCTCATGTCAGCCGCTTCCTGCAAATCCTTACATTCCCACAGCCGAGGATTTGCAGGAAGCGGCTGACATGAGTGAGGCCAGCGAGCGGCAGGAGAGAGGTTTTTAGACGGAGAGTTGCCAGAGGTGAGCGGGGACCGGCAGAAGGCGCTGAGGTGGCGGCCGGTTCCCCTGTCCGGCCCGGCCCCGTTCACAGCCACCCGAGCTACTTCTCTCCCCCCCACCCACAATGCGGTGGCTCCGTGCAAGGAGTGTCACAAGTGGGTTACTGGTATGATCCAGATCCATTCCTTCAGAAAGCTCCTACCCTCCCCGCAACTTTACCCCGGGCCCAAACGCTGTGAAAGGAGCTCTCCCCCCACCCCCACACCCCGGGAAATACGGTATTGGTACACGAGCTCCATTCTTCTCTCTTTGTTTCCTAAGATACACTTAAAATAATGCCAATCCATATTTGAAAACCCTGCCAAGAAACTAGCGCCCAGCCGCCTGCCACTGTTGCGGGCTGGAAGAGTCTGTGTACCACGTGTACATGTAGTGCGTGAGGCTGCAGCCACTGTTTGAATATCTAAAGGGGCTGCTCCTTGCCTTCTGGCTGCATTTTTCACCCACCATCCTCATCTTTGGACACCCTGTGCGTAGGGGAGAGGGTAGGGCTGAAGATGTCCTGGTTGGGTTGCTCCTGGGCCTGGCCAAGCTGGCCATCCGCGAGTCACGGCACCAGACGGTGGAGGGCTCTACCCGAGCCAGCTGCCTGCCCCTTTTCCGGGGATACGTCCGTGCCCGGGTGCGGATGGAAAGGGAATACGCCCTGTCTACGGGCACCCTGAGGGAGTTCCGGGACCGCTGGGCACCGAGGGGGATTGAATGTATCCTTGACAAGGATTGCAATATAATTGTTTAGCAGTTGCTGAGCATATTTGTTCGTCTTGTATTATGGTGGTGTTTTGTTTAATTGTAGTGTCAATACTATTTTAATATTTGAATAAATATTTTTGATTTAAAAAAAAAAAAAAAAAAAAAAAAAAAAGAAACTAGCGCAGCACATGCGCAGTAGGCTGCTGCACCTGCGCAGTGCTGCGAAGACAGAATTTCAGCTGCCTTCAGCCCCGTTTGAAATTGACGGCTTCCAGCAGCGCTGACGGCACGTGGGCTGCACAGACCATTCACATGTAACAAGCGCTGCGGATGAAAGGCACGGAGAATTATGCCTACCTAAGAGATCGATATCTAAAGGGCCTGTCCCACGAGCATGCGACCTAACGTGGTCGCATGAGCCGTACGGCCTCGCGGGGCCGGTCCCACTTCGATCGCCGGAGCCATATGGAGTTGTGCGGAGCTGGTCCCGACTTCACGCGGGGCTCCGAAAAACTGACACAGTCCAAAAATTCCGCACGGCAACGGCCTGCCGGCCCGCAGCCGCATTGAGGCCGTACATTGGGAAAATGGCGGCGCACCTGAATGCAGCGGCTTTGCTCTCCCCCGTGTGGATGTTCTTGTTTTTGTCCGTCTTGTCCGTCTGTCTGTGGACCTGTGACTCAAAACACAACCGGCAGGACCTTCTGAGGATTGGGGCGCTGTGTAGCGAACTAGAGTTCGCAAGGAGCTCCCACAACGACGATATACCGGCAGAAATCACCCGCCCAGCGAAGTCCGAGGGGATCATCTTACCGAAAGGACGGTGCGGGAGGCGCCGCAGACAGAGGCGGCAGAAGCGCGGTTGTCGAGCCGGCATTCACGCTAGGCTAAAGAAAGATCCTTACAGACCAGCGCTACCCAGCATCTTTCTGACGAACGCCAGATCGCTCAACAACAAGATGGACGAGCTGGAGCTGATCACTGAAGAAAACAAAACTTTACAAACCTGCTCTCTCATGGTGGTAACTGAGACCTGGCTTCACGCTGGGATCCCGGACGAGACCATCAGTCTGGTAGGTCGCACAGCACACCGGGCCGACAGGAGCAGTGACTCTGGTAAGAGCAGAGGGGGGGGCTATGTATTTACTCCTATGACAAGTGGTGTACGAATGTAAACGTTGTCGAGAGACATTGTTCACCAGACATGGAGTTTATTACATTGAAATGTCGACCCTTCTACCTGCCGCGGGAGTTCACAGCTGTTGTTATTCTGGCTGTTTATATTCCACCAAGTGCCAACATCAAGCTAGCACTGAACACCCTGCTAGCATCAAACAACAAATTACAGACTGCGCATCCTGATGGGATTTTCATCGTGGCTGGAGACTTCAACCAGGCTAATCTAAAAACTGTCCTCCCTAAATTCCACCAGCATGTCACGTGTCCGACGAGAGGTCAAAATACACTGGATCACGTGTACAGCAACATTAGGGATGGATACAAAGCCTCCTCTCTCCCTCACCTCGGCCAGTCTGACCATCTATCACTCTTTCTCACCCCGGCATACAGACCTCTCATTATGAGAACCAAGCCCAGTGTGAGAAACATAAAGACTTGGCCCGAGGGCGCTGCCGCCCAACTTCAGGACTGTTTTGAGCGCACCGAGTGGGACCTGTTTGCAAACCAGGACATACATGAATATACATCCACAGTCATGTTCTATATACAGAACTGTATTGACAACGTCACTGTCAACAGGGAGGTCAGGTGCTACCCAAACAATAAACCATGGATGACCAGGGATGTCAGGAACCTGCTGAGAGAACGGAACTCAGCCTTTAGATCTGGCAGTGATGAATTGTACAGCACTGCCAGATCTAAACTAAAGAGAGCCATTAAGGAGGCAAAGACAGCCTATGGAAGAAGGATAGAGGGGTATTTCAACGAGAGGGACCCTCGGCGTGTCTGGCAGGGCATTCAGCAACTCACAAACTATAAGGGCAAGGGGGGCCGATCATCTGCAGCAATAACAACTCGCTAGCTGAGCAGCTCAACCATTTTTTCGCCCGGTTTGAGCTGAATGAGGCAGAGCGTGCACCTGCAGCCGCACCCAGCACTGACAACCCGCCACTCGCTGTGAGTACGGAGGACGTCAGAAGAACACTCCGCAGGGTCAACCCCTGGAAGGCTGCTGGACCGGATGGCATCCCAGGGAGAGTATTGTGGGACTGTGCAGACCAGTTAGCGGAGGTTTTTAGCAAAATCTTTAACCTCTCTCTGTTAACGTGCACTGTCATTAAATGTTTTAAGACTGCTACCATCGTACCTGTACCCAAAAAAACATTCATTACGAGCTTGAATGACTATAGACCTGTTGCTCTCACTTCGACCGTGATGAAATGTTTTGAACGGCTGGTCCTGGCCCACATTAAGTCCTCACTCCCACCCACCCTGGATCAGCATCAGTTTGCGTATATAGCTAATAGGTCAACGGAAGATGCCATCAACACAGCTCTACATTCTGCACTGACACATCTGGAGCGTCCTGGCTCATATGTGCGGATGTTATTTGTAGATTTTAGTTCTGCATTTAATACTATCATCCCCAGCAGAATGGTGGACAAACTGTCTGATCTAGGTGTTAATGCAAACACATGTGGATGGATTAAGGACTTTTTAACAGATCGCCCACAGACTGTCAGGATGGGGTCCAATTACTCCCCAGTCCTGACGCTTAGCACAGGTGCGCCACAAGGATGTGTGCTGTCCCATCTTGTATACAATATACACTGACGACTGTATACCAACGCACAGTACAAACAGGATCATCAAGTTTGCGGACGACACGACTGTGGTGGGACTGATAAACAACGATGACGAGTCTGCCTACAGGGATGAAGTCCAAAAACTGACCGTCTGGTGTACCAAAAACAACCTGGTACTAAACCCATCAAAGACAAAAGAACTTGTCGTTGACTTCAGGAGGAAGAGGAGAGAGGAACCTGCTCCCTTATACATCAAAGGAGACATGGTGGAGAGAGTCAACGACTTTAAGTTCCTGGGAATAAACATCTCCCAGGACCTCAAATGGCAAATGAACACCGTCACTCTCTTGAAGAAGTCACATCAGCGGCTGTATTTCCTGAGGTCTCTACGGAGAGCTAACGTCTCACAGCCGCTGCTGCTGTCCTTCTATCGATGCGCCGTGGAAAGTATCCTCACCTATGGAATCCTGGTGTGGTTTGCCAGCTGTACTGTGGCTGAGAGGAGGGCGCTGCAGGGAATTATAAAAACTGCGCAGCGCATTACAAACGCTAACCTGCCCTCCTTGGATGACATATACAAGGCCCGATGCTTGCGCAGGGCCATAAATATCAAGCAGGACACATCCCACCCTGCCAACCACCTTTTTACTCTGCTACCCTCGGGGAGGCGACTCAGGTCTCTGCAGGCTCGCACCGGTAGACTAAAAAATAGTTTCTACCCATGTGCGATAAAAGAGCTTAACTCCAATAGTGAACACTGGGAAGCAAGAAGTAACTTCGAGGAATACCGCTAAATTCTTTTAAACTCTTTTAAAAATGTATTTATTATTTTACTATTAACTGTACATATGTGTATTGGTTGTTGTGTTGTATTTCTTTTAACGGAGGAGAAGCAAATGGAATTTCGTTGCTCAGTTTTGTGCAATGACAATAAACATATTCAATTCAATACTCGACGGGCGTGTGCAGCGTCTCGACGCCGTACGCAGCATCTTGACGGCGTACACCTAGCGCAAACTTCCCGCGGACTTCGCTCGAACTTCACGTCAACTCGTACGGGATCACTTGACCTCCGCGCGGCCCCCGCTTCCGGTTTGGTCGTGCTTGCCGCATGCAGTCGCATGCTCGTGGGATAGGCCCTTAAGAGACACAGTCAAACGGGCAAAGACAGCATGAGCCCCAGGGCCCAATGACATTCCATACAGGCTCTATACGAACACCCCTGGTGCCTGAAATACTTTTGGAAGTTAATGAAAGTGGCATGGAGGAAAGGAATCATACCTAAGGCATGGCGAAGGGCAGGAGGGATCTTAATTTCCAAAGAAAAGAACTCCTCAACCATTAGCCAATTCCGCCAGATCAACCTTCTGAACATGGAAGGAAAGATCTTCTTTGGTGCTGTGGCCCAAAGACTCTCAGCATTTTTGCAGAGCAACAACTTCATTGACACGTCAGTGCAGAAAGCAGGGGTACGTGGTTTCTCAGGATGTCTGGAACATGCAAACGTCATCTGGCACCAGATACAAACTGCCAAGAAGGAAAAGAGAGATCTGCATGTGGTTTTCTTAGATCTTGCCAATGCCTTTGCTTCAGTGCCCCATGAGACTCTTTGGGCAGCTTTTAATTTCTTCCAGGTCCCAGAGGTCATCACAAAGCTGGTTAAAGATTATTTCCAGGATCTCCAGTTCTGCGTCACAACACAGGACAACACCACCGCCTGGCAGCACCTTGAGGTAGGCATAATGGCAGACTGTACCATTTCTCCTCTGGTTTTCACCATGGCAATGGGGCTCATCATTCGGGTATCACGATGGGTGGTCGGAGCGGAGCGCTTGAAGAGTGGGCTGCGTCTTCTTCCAATCAGGGCGTACATGGATGACATGACCACAATAACAACAACAAAACCATGCACCAAACGCCTGCTGGATAAACTCCAGGAAAACATCAAAGGAGTATTGGGTAGGCTAATGGGACTGAAGGATGATAAATCCCCTGGGCCTGATGGTCTGTATCCCAGGGTCTTCAGGGATGTGGCTCTAGAAATAGTGGACGCATTGGTGATCATTTTCCAATGTTCAATAGATTCAGGATCAGTCCCTGTGGATTGGAGGATAGCTAATGTTATCCCACTTTTCAAGAAAGGAGCGAGAGCGAAAACGGGGAATTACAGACCAGTTAGCCTGACTTTGGTGGTGGGAAAGATGCTGGAATCAATTATTAAAGAGGTAATAATGGGGCATTTGGATAGCAGTAAAAGGATTAGTCCAAGTTAACATGGATTTATGAAAGGGAAATCATGCTTGACTAATCTTCTGGAAATTTTTGAGGATGTGACAAGTAAAATGGATGAAGGGGAGCCAGTGGATGTAGTGTATCTATACTTTCAGAAAACCTTTGATAAGGTCCCACACGGGAGACTGGTGACTAAAATTAGAGCACATGGTATTGGGGGTAGGGTGTTGACATGGATAGAAAATTGGTTGGCAGACCGGAAGCAAAGAGTAGGAGTGAAAGGGTCCTTTTCAGAATGGCAGGCAGTGGCGAGTGGAGTGCCGCAAGGCTCGGTGTTGGGGCTGCAACTGTTTACCATATATATTAATGATTTGGAAGAGGGAATTAGGAGCAACATTAGCAAGTTTGCGGATGACACAAAGCTGGATGGCAGTGTGAATTGTGAAGAGGATGTTAGGAGTTTGCAGGGTGACCTGGACAGGTTGAGTGAGTGGGCAGATGCGTGGCAGATGCAGTATAATATAGATAAATGTGAGGTTATCCACTTTGGCGTCAAAAACAAGGGGGCAGATTATTATCTCAATGGGGTTAGGTTAGGTAAGTGGGAGGTGCAGCGAGACCTGGGCATCCTTGTACACCGGTCACTGAAAGTTGGCGTGCAGGTACAGCAGGCAGTGAAGAAAGCTAATGGAATGTTGGCCATCATAACAAGAGGATTTCAGAATAGGAGTAAAGAGGTTCTTCTGCAGTTGTATAGGGCTCTGGTGAGACCACATCTGGAGTATTGTGTACAGTTTTTGTCTCCTAATTTGAGTAAGGACATCCTTGTAATTGAGGCAGTGCAGCGTAGGTTCACGAGATTGATCCCTGGGATGGCAGGACTGTCATATGAGGAAAGATTGAAAAGACTAAACTTGTATTCACTGGAGTTTAGAAGGATGAGGGGGTTCTTATAGAAGCATATAAAATTATAAAAGGACTGGACAAGCTAGATGCAGGAAAAATGTTCCCAATGTTGTGTGAGTCCAGAACCAGGGGCCACAGTCTTAGAATAAAGGGGAGATCATTTAAGACAGAGGTGAGAAAAAACTTTTTCACCCAGAGAGTTGTGAATTTATGAAATTCCCTGCCACAGAGGGCAGTGGAGGCCAAGTCACTGGATGGATTTAAGAGAGAGTTAGATAGAGCTCTAGGGGCTAGTGGAGTCAAGGGATATGGGGAGAAGGCAGGCACGGGTTATTGATAGGGGACGATCAGCCATGATCACAATGAATGGCGATGCTGGCTCGAAGGGCCGAATGGCCTCCTCCTGCACTTATTTTCTATGTTTCCATGTTTCAAAACCCAGCAAATCCTGCAGTATTTCCATCGTCAAAGGCTGGCTCATTGACAAAAGGTTTCGCATCAATAACGAGACAATACCAACAGTTCTGGAGAAATCTGTCAACAGCCTCGGGCGATGGTAGGATACAATCAGTCTCTATAATATAGATAACATACCTCTAGGATGCAGAGCAGGTGGAACAACTCAGGCAGGATACAATCAGTGGCCTCAAGCAAATCAACAACACTGCTCACCCAGGGAGGCTGAAGCTTTGGTGACTTCAACTCGGTCTACTGCCCCGACTCATGTGGCCAATTACCATCTACGAGGTCACTTTATCCCATGTCAACCAGCTGGAGAAACTGGTGAACTCACAAGTGAGGAAGTGGCTTGGGCTACCGAGATGCCTCAGCAGCAAAGGGCTCTATGGGAATGGAGCCCTCTCACTGCCAGTCTCAAGCCTAGTGGAGGAATACAAATGTGCCAAAGTGAGGCTGGACATGACACTAACAGAATCCCGGGTCCCAATAATAAGAGGTGTCACTCCAACCCTAGCAACAGGGAAGAAATGGACTCCAGCAGCAGTGGTACTGGACGCAAAATCCGCCCTCCAACACCGGGACATAGTGGACCATGTCCAACAAGGCCAAGGGGGCTTTGGCCTGGGAGCAATGAAACCTACCTGACAAAAGGCTACACCAGCTGAACGTCGGCACCTGGTGGTGGAGGTGGTGCACCACCAGGAAGAAGCAGCCAGGTGTGCCAAAGCCATATCCCAAGCCAAACAAGGCCGCTGGATGAGGTGGGATGACGTTGAGAGGAGAAAGATCACACGGAGAGAGCTGTGGAGCAAGGAGTCAAATAAGTTGAGCTTCATTATCAGAGCCACATATGACGTCCTTCCCTCTCCCACAAACCTAAATCTTTGGCTGGGAGAGGATCCAGCCTGCCCCCTGTGTGCAGTTCCAGCAAACCTCAAGCACATCCTGGTCGGTTGTAAGACCAGCCTAACACAAGGCAGATACACCTGGCGACACAACCAGGTGCTGAGGTGTTTGGCAGCTGAACTCGAGGGCAAGAGAGTTACCACCGATGCCATGCCTATCAATGCCCAGATAACATTCCCGCAAATACCATCCTTCATCCGGGAAGGAGAGAAACGGAGGACTAACCCCTCGCCTCTCAACTCATGCCCACTGAACACAGCCAGGGACTGGGAAATGCGTGTTGACCTAGGCCAGAGGCTTTCGTTCCCAGTTGAAATCGCAGTTACCAACCTGCGACCAGACCTCGTTCTCTGGTCCAACTCCTGTCGGCGTGTTTTCATCATTGAGCTGACGGTCCCATGGGAGGAGGCTGTGGACGAGGCTTATGAAAGAAAAAAGCTTTGATATTCAAACTTTGCAGCAGAGGCAGAGGAGAGAGGTTGGAGGGTAAGGGTGTGTCCAGTGGAGGTGGGCTGCAGGGGCTTTGTAGCCAGTTCCACCGCAAGGCTCCTGAGGGAAGTAGGAGTCAAAGGGGGGCAATAAAAGAACTTGCCAATGCCGCTGAATGGAGCAGTCACTGGCTGTGGCTGAAGAGGAAAGATGCTGTCTGGGTTGCCACGTGACCATCTAGAGGCTAACCATAAGACACACACCCAGGGCTGATCACCCTGCGGTGGGCCAGCCTCGACTGAGGGTGTCTTGTGATAAAAGGCCGAAACACCCAGTGACGTTGAGGTAGATGTGTCTGCTTGTTAGCAAATTCACCTAGTGGTCATACCCAAGAATGTCAATTGTAGTGAAATCTTAGGCATTGTAACACCCAGTCCTACTAATCAATCTTAAATCCATCCAGTGACTTGGCCTCCACTGCCCTCTGTGGCAGGGAATTCCATAAATTCACATCTCTCTGGGTGAAAACGTTTTTTCTCACCTCAGTCTTAAATGGCCTCCCCTTTATTCTAAACTTCCTTCCTTCAAACGTCACCGATTCCTTTTCTCCAGAAATGTTGCGTGACCCGTTGAGTTAACTCGGCAGCTGGACAGAGAAAAAAAAGGTTTGCCAAGTCTGCCTGTCAGGAATGACCCCCTGATAATAATAATGGATGGGATTTATATAGCGCCTTTCTAGAATACTCAAGGCGCTTTACATCGCATTATTCATACACTCCTCAGTCACACTCGGTGGTGGTAAGCTACTTCTGTAGCCACAGCTGCCCTGGGGCAGACTGACGGAAGCGTGGCTGCTAATCTGCGCCTACGGCCCCTCCGACCACCACCAATCACTCACACACATTCACACACAGGCAAAGGTGGGTGAAGTGTCTTGCCCAAGGACACAATGACAGTATGCACTCCAAGCGGGATTCGAACCGGCTACCTTCCGGTCGCCAGCCGAACACTTAGCCCATTGTGCCATCTGTCGTCCCGAGATGCTGGGGACACCTGTGGGAATCTCACCTTGGCCTTTGGAATAGATCGACCAACAACCAATATTTCCCGATTCCCAAGGGCAGGCCACTTCCCTTGCCTTTCACATTACTGCTTCAGAGGTTTGATGCGTTGTGTGGGGCAGGGAGGGGGGGAGGGGGGGGGGGAGTGAATGCATTCCTGTTTGAATAAGTGTAGGAAGGAGCTGCAGATGGTGATTTACACCGAAGACAGGCACAAAAAGCTGGAGTAGCTCAGCGGGTCATGCAGCATCGCTGAAAAAAAGAGTCTCGACCCGAAGCGTCGCCTATTCCTTTTCTCCGGAGATGCCGTCTGACCTGCTGAGTTACTCCAGCTTTTTTTGTCCTTCTCTTGTTTGAATAAGATTATTTGAAAATGAAATGATCCACACCAACTCTTAAAAATAAATCGCCTTTATGTGAAAAAGAAACCAATTGCAAAACTTTGCCAACACGAAGGGGAATATCCTTTAGGGTCGTTCGCTACCATCCGCAGTCACGGATAAAACAGTGCAGGATATGATAACGTGGCCAATGATACAGGTGTGAGGCAAGATCCTCGAAATACCATCTGCCAAGCGATGAATAAACTGGGGTGAGAAATGTATTAACCGTCAGCCTATATATTGAAAAATCCCAAAACTCGGGTTCAGTGAGTTTAAAAAAATACATGAGACAAGAAACCTTTACAAATAGCGAAGCTTCGCGTATGGCAGCGCACACACCTGGTGAAAATGTCCCAAAGGGCTGAAAATGTCCCAAAGGGCTGAAACAGCCTTCGGCCCACTGAGCCAGCCGTCAAACACTCGTTTACCTCAATCTCATTTCTGTCCGCATTCACATCAATTTCCCACCTGAGTCCCAATCGACCACTCACTGACACATCGGGGAAGGTGACAGTCCTTCAGGTGTTTTTGCCATTCATTTCTCATCGAGTCATCGAGTTCATACAACACAGCAGGTGTTGCGGGGAGCATTCATTCAACAAAGCAGCGTGCGGGGAGCGAAAGGGAGCACTTGTGGGAAACTCCATCAAATAGTGCCGGAGGTTAAAATCGAACCCGGGTCTCTGGAGCAGTGACACACGCTGCTCAGGTGAATGTATAATGAAATGAATGAGGACAGACAATAATCAGATTAATTGAACTCATCAAAGGGCGTAGATTTAACGTGAGGGCATCTGATGATTTTTTTCTCAACGCAGTAAGTACTGTAGTCGTAATCTGAGAACACGGAGGCAGGTTTACAAAGTATATGGGCCAGAACTCGAATAACGGTCAGGAAGGCCATGGTTGGAATGGACATGGTGGGCGGAGGAGCCTGTTTCTGTGTTGCATGAACCCATGACTCGATGAGCAATGAGTGGCAAAAACACCTGGAAGATTGTGAGATAATGATCATGGATAACCTTTAATGGAAAGTCCACTCATACAGATAGACAGCCAATAAAGAACTTCATATCTACACTCAGATGGACTGGCAGATGGAGGAGATAGGAGTTGGGGAAAGAGAGGAAAAGCCCAAGAGAAATACTGGGAAAGGGATATTGGAAAAGACAGATGCTGGAATCCTGAAACGCATGTCAAAACATGTAAAAGGTATAAACACATAGCAAATAGGTGCAGGAGTAGGCCATTCGGCCCTTCGAGCCAGCATTGCCATTCAATATGATCATGGCTGATCATCCAAAATCAGTACCCCGTTTCTGCTTTCTCCCCATATCCCTTGATTCCGTAACCCTAAGACATTTAAACATGGGAGGCTTTTTATAGTGAAAAAAAAAGGTATGACATCATTTTTACCATGTGATGATTTTTCCACACGTCGGTAGTCGTTGTTGGCTCAAGAGTAACTCGGGAGAGGAACTTGGTACATCGCAGAAATGAGAAGTAAACGCCAAACTTAGACATACACGTGGGAACTCGTTTAAACCCATCAACATAAACTTGGAATCTCGTAGACAACCACGAGTTTGATTTTTTCTTTCACTTGGGATCACTCGTGGGTGGACCCGCACCGTGAGACAGGGCTAGAACTTGGCATCATGCTTGCCGTGGACATTATGGGTCGATGGACCTGTTCCTCTGCAGTGCAGTTCTATGCTCCACATTCTATGATCTAAGCTGAGCTGATATCACAAAATGCAGATTGAAAAATCAAGGTTAGCTGAAGTTGTACCATTCAGTATCGATGTCAGAAGGCTGCAATGTGTTTCAGGGCAAAATGATGTGCTGCTCCTCGAGCATAATTGTATTGAATTGTATTCAATTTATTATCAATATCTCATAAGAGACAACAAAATGGATTTTCCTTACAGTCAAGTAACATAAAATAAATAATAAATAAGTAAAACATATTAAAAAATAGCACAAACACAGAAGTCCACGACACAACATAAGCCCACAGCGGCACCAAAATTGAGGAAGGTACCATGGTTAATATCATAAACAAAAGAGCTTTTGTTTCAATGCTGCGTGAGTCTGTATAGTTCCATGTAATTAAGGTTTTTGTTTTCATTCACTTCTAGGGTAGATATCTGTAATGTCTTCCCTTGTACATTCTACATTTGTTTTTTTCCCCAAACAGATTTGTTGTACATTACATACATTTTGATTCATAACAAGAGGAGTCGGGTATAGGAGCAAAGAGGTCCTTCTGCAGTTGTACAGGGCCCTGGTGAGACCACACCTGGGGTATTGTGTGCAGTTTTGGTCCCCAAATTTGAGGAAGGACATTCTTGCTATTGAGGGAATGGAGCGTAGGTTCACGAGGTTAATTCCAGGGATGGCGGGACTGTCATATGTTGAAAGAATGGAGCGGCTGGGCTTGTACACACTGGGGTTTAGAAGGATGAGAGGATATCTTATTGAAACATACAGGATTATTAAAGGATTGGACACGCTAGGGGCAGGAAACATGTTCCCAATGTTGGAGGAGTCCAGAACCAGGGCCCACAGTTTAAGAATAAGGGTTTGGCCATTTAGAACGGAGACGAGGAAAAACATTTTCACACAGAGTTGTGAATCAGTGGAATTCTCTGCCTCAGAAGGCAGTTGAGGCCAATAAGTGAGCGGTATTCCGACTGCGCAGGCCCAGGTCATAGGTCACTCGCGATAAACATTCTCGGCAGTTGTGCTGCTGCATGTGTTTAGGTCTGCGTTTCGTCCGTGTTTGGGGCGGGGCCAAGGTCTCCGGTGCTTCGGGCGTTGTTGAATTTCTGCTGGGCCGTCCCCGTCCCCGTCCCCTCCCGGATATCCCATCCTTGTCCAGGGGTGGCCAGAGGTGTCCGGGACGCCCCTGGGCTGGCGGTGTGCCGGCCCGGATCGGTGGTGGCCCCAGGCTTGCAACTGTCACGGAGTGGGGGGGGGCCCTGGCTCCGGTTTGGTTCTGCTCTGGCTCCCGGGGGACCTGTTCCCCAGCGGTCCGGGTACCGGCGGCGGCGCCGCTCGCCTTGTCTGGCTGTCAGTTGGCCCCCTTGGTGCTAGCGGAGCCCAAGTACCGGTCATCGGCGTGGATGCACACGGGGTGCTGCGGTGGCTCGCAGGGTCAGCAACATCGCTGGACAAGGGTCTCAACCCGAAACGGCACCCATGCCTTTTCTCCGGGGATGATGCCTGTCCCGCAGAGCTGCTGCAGCATTTTGTGTGTGTAATTTGATGGCTGGTGCTCGGCTTTCGTCCAGTAACTCAGAGGCTCTTAGTTTAGTTTTAGTTTAGTGATGCAGCACGGAAACAGACCTGTCAGGCCACCGAGTCTGCACCGACCAGCGATCCCCACACTCCCCTACACACACGAGGGGAAATTGACACTTATTCCAAGCCAAGTAACCCACAAACCTGTATATCTTTGGAAACCGAAGATCTCTGAGAAAACCGCTCCCACGTGATCACAGGGAGAACATACAAACTCCGTACAGACAGCACCCCTAGTCTGGATCAAATCCGGATCTCCGGTGCTGCAAGCACTATAAGGCAGCAACTCCACCATGCCGTCAAGCAGCATGTCTTGGAAGACAAGGATAGGTGACGGTTCAGGTCGGGACGCTAGTGTAGATGTTCAGCCTCTTACATTTCTCTTTGTTTCCTTATCCCCTAACATTCTTCATTAATAATCTATCAACCTTCAACTGTAGCTTGTCATAATGGTAACCTTGAACACTGTCAAAGATATTCCTTTTGCTCAGTCCATCCCTACAAGACCCTCTCTGCAACAAATATGAAACCATATTTTCTCCCCTAAGTTCTGACAAAGGATCTCTGACCTGATAAGTCAACTGTGTCTCCCTCACCATAGATGCTGCCTGACCTCTACAGTTTCCAATAATTTCTGTTTAATGTCTGATTTCCAGCACCATTTATTTTCATTTTAATTTAATGGGTAGAGTTTAGAGGAACCATCAATGTAAATTCAAAGTAGTGTGCAGGATTGCAATTGTCCTTCTGGGCACAAAGGATTAGATAATAGACAATAGGTGCAGGAGTAGGCCATTCAGCCCTTCGAACCAGCATCGACATTCACTGTGATCATGGCGGATCTACAATCAGTACACCGCTCCTGCCTTCTCCCCGGATCCCTTGACTCCGCTATCTTTAAGAGCTCTATCTAACTCTCTCTTGAAAGCATCCAGCGAATAAGTGAGTTCGGTATTCCGAAAAACACAAGGAATCAATCATGGCATTTGTCTAAGGTCATTGCGATAAAGAAAAAGCAAATGAATCGCTGGCTGTATAAACTGTGTATAAATTCTTTATTCATAATTTTTTTTTTTTTTTTTTTTTTTTTTTTTTTTTTTTTTTTTTAAATTTATTTATTAGAAGTAGACATATTATACAATGTAGTTACATATTATAGTAAAAAAAAAACTTTTCATATACATCAGTCATACATTATTAAAATTTTCCATTATCAATTACTTCTGCTTCTAGTATTTTTATTTTTTATAGAAAGCGAGAAAAAGAGAGGGTAGAAAGTTACAAATAAAAAAGAAAGCAAAAAACACAACAGAAAAACAAGGGAGGTGGAATGGGTTACCTGTAATACATCAATGGAGATAGGTTCGTAGGTTATAAAGTATAGAGTATAGTTTTTCATCTGTTCCAGAGTTCAAGTTTCAGCTGGGTCCTCGTGCTGTGCCAATCTATCCCTTCAGATAGTTAATGAATGGAGCCCAAATTTTATGGAAAAGATCTTGTTTGTCCATTAAGACAAGTCTAATTCTTTCTAAGTATAGGGTCTCCGACATTTCCGTAATCCACATTTTGATTGTGGGGGTTGTAGGGCCTTTCCAAAATTTTAATATTAATTTTTTTCCGGTTATTATACTGTAATTGAGGAAGTTTCTTTGGTTTGTTGTGAGTGTTAAGCTTTGTTCTGATATTCCAAGTATTATTAATTTTGTGTCTGGGTCCAGTTTTGTATTAATAACTTCTGAAGTTATTTCAAAAATATCTGTCCAGAAATGTTTAAGTTTTATACAGTTTGCAAACGTATGTGTTAAATTAGCCTCTAAATGTAGACATTTATCACAAATAGGAGAGATTTGTGGGAAGATTCTATTTAGTTTTATTTTAGAGAAGTGTAGTCTATGTAAGACCTTGAATTGTATTAAAGTATGTCTGGCATTTAATGAACATTGATGTATTTGTTGTAAACTTTCGTCCCACATATCTTTCGTGATAGGATGACCTATTTCAATTTCCCATTTGTATCTATGTGGTTCGGTCGGTGGTACCTCGTTATTTAGTAGGGTGTTATAAATATAAGCTATTAGTTTTTCAGTATTAGGATGCTTGTTCAGACACTCATCAAGAATTTCTGATTCCCTATTCCTGTAAACTTGTGTATTAGATTTAACATAATCTCTAATTTGTAGATATGTGAAGAAATTATTTGAGTGCAGTCCATAATTCAGTTGTAACTCTTGAAATGAAAGAAAAGTACCTTTCCCATAAAGATGTCCTATATTTTTGATTCCATGATTTATCCATTGTGTGAAACTTTTGTCCATAAAGGATGATTTGAACAAAGGATTATTTACAATGGGAAGGCAGAGTGGTATATTATTCAATTTTAAATCTTTTTTTATTTGTTTCCAAATTCGTATTCCACTATGTATTATGGGGTTTTCTTTATAGGTTTTTTTGTGCTGTTTTGTGGGGGCAAATATGATCGGTCCAATTTCAAAAGGTAGACAGTCTTCCTTTTCCATCATTAGCCAATCTGGTTGTTGGTCCATTTCTTCCAGCCAAAAATTCATGTTTTTAATATGGACTGCCCAAAAATAAAATAAGAAATTTGGCAAAGCCAGACCTCCATTTATCTTTGATTTACATAAATGTTTTTTACTTATTCTATGATTCTTATAATCCCAGACAAAACTCGTAACAATGGAGTCGACTTTTTTGAAAAAAGTTTTTGGGATATATATCGGAATTAATTTATGTGTAAAAATACAAAATCTGAGGGACAGGGATGCCAGTGAGGGGGAGAGTGGGGTGTAACAGTGAGAGAGAGGGGGCAGATGCGAGTGGGAGACAGGGGGAGAGACTGGACTGGCGGAGAGTCATTCTTGGCAGCTGCTCTGTAAGTAAGTAAGTAAGTACGTTTTATTTATATAGCACGTTTTAAGTCAACTCGCATTGACACCAAAGTGCTTTACATAAATTAAATAATAAGTTTCCATACAAACCATAGAAAAAGGTTAAAAATAAATAAAGAAAGAAAATGGACACAACACATTATAGAGTTCAACACAAACATCCCCCCACAGCAGAATCAAAATTTTCCACTGTGGGGAAAGGCACCAGAAAGTTAAGTCCTCTTCCTCTGAAACACCCGAGGTCGGGGCCCATTTGTGGCCTTGCAGCCAGTCCGATGATTTTCAGGGCCTGCTTGCCGTGAAGATGGAACACTGGCGTCGGGTGAAACAATTCCTCAAGCGGCTTGGAAAGTCTGGAGCGGCTGCCTCCTCCCCGGGACACTCGTAGACCTCAGGCCGCGCCGGTTGGAGCTCCGACCCCGGCGAACTCGATCCCAGGCTCCGCGGCGCTCCAAATCCAGCGCCGCCCGCGGCCGGACGCACGCAGCCACAGCTCTGCGATGTTGGGAGTCGGCGGCCACAGCGCTCCGGAGCTTACCGCACGGTGACCCGGTAAGGCATCGCCCGCTCCGTGGTTCCGCTCCGTGATGGTGTCCTTGCGCTGCGCTGCGCCGCCGCCGAAGCTGTAGTCCCGGCCGGTCCCGACAGGAAACGCCGCTCCATTCTCGATGGTAGGCCGCAAGGACGGGGTGAAGAAGCAGCTCGGAGGGATGCTGCCTCTCTGACCAGGTAGGTGACTAAGAATTAAAGTTTCCCCCTTCCCCACCCCCACCCACCATATAAAAGACCTCCACTAACATTTTGGACAGGACTTAAAATTAAAAAAAGGTGAAGAGACGGACTGCGGGCAGGCTGCCATACACAGACGGCGCCCACTCCTGCACATCCGCCATCTTAACATAGAACATGGTCTGCTGTGCTGTGCTCTGCTGTGAGCACATACACCCGCGCCTCATCCGCAGCCGGGATCGAACCCGGGTCCCCGGCGCCGCAAGAGCAAGAGCTGATGAACCACCACTGGATCGTTTCTCTCCCCCCCCCCCGGCTCCCTCCCCTCACCCTCTCCCCTCACCCTCTCTCCCCCCGACTCCCTCCCCTCACCCCCTCCCCCCCCCCCCCCCCAGTGGACCGCCTGCTGAGGGCCGGAGACGTCCGGAGCGACCCCGGACCAACGGGACACCGGCCTGGAGCAGCGGTGGCCCCAGGCCCACAGCCAGCACGGAGAAGAAGCGGCAACCCCAGCTCAACTCTGAATGCCCCACCAGGCCAACCGACAGCCCCGGACCGAAGGGACACCGGCCTGGAGCAGCGGCGGCCCACTGCCAACTCGGAGAAGAAGTGCCAACTCCAGCCCAACCCTGCTCCAACTCCAGAGGAACCTGCTCCCTGTCAATCTTAAGAAGCAAGTGGCTGTAATATGATCTGCAGATAAGGTATTGCTGAATCGTTGGTTATTGGAGTATATATATGTAATTAGATCACTGCCCCATTGTGTGGGGATGAGAACTCTGTATAGTCTGCAATCTGCATACTGTTTAGAGTTTTACTACACCCGCTTGGCGAAATAAAGATTATACTGCTTGATCACTGATTTTATTTGTGTTTTTGTCTGTTTAAGAAAACTGAACCACAACAAGCACAACAGCAGGCACTCACTCTATGGGTGGCATGGTGGCGCAGTGGTAGAGTTGCTGCCTTACAGAGACCCAGGTTCAATCCTGACTAAAGGCGCTGTCTGAACAGAGTTTGTACGTTCTCCCTGTGACCATGTGTGTTTTCTCCTGGTGCTCCGGTTTCCTCCCACATTCCAAAGACATGCAGGTTTGTAGGTTAATTGACTTTGTAAAATTGTAAATTGTCCCCAGTGTGTAGGATAGTGCGAGTGTACTAAATCGTAAACCTTCTCTGTACCCTTTCCAGCTTGACAACATTTTTCTTACAACATGGAGCCCAAAACTGAACACAATACTCAAAATGCAACCTCGTCAACATTGTGGAAGCATATGCGGGCAGTTAACGGGAAAGAAAGTGTAGGGAAGTTCACATTTCAACCAACAGTTCAGGGGCATGGGACCCAATGCAAAGAGACAGAGGGCCATAAAAGGAGGACAGAAGCAAAAGGTAGAAGGGAGATAAGAAAAACAAACCTGAAAGCTATCTGCCAATGCAAGGAGCATTGTAATAAGGTGGATGAATTGACTGTGCAGTTAGTAGATATAGTGGTAATTACAGAGATATGGATCCAGGGTTACCATGGCTGGGAGCTAAACATGTGGGGTATTCGATATTCAGGAAGGATAGACAGAAAGGAAGAGGAGATGGGGTGGCATTGCTGGTTAAAGAGATTAATGCAATAGCAAGGAGAGATATTAGCTTCGATGCTGTAGAATCGGTATGGGTAGAACTGCGAAATAGCCAAGGGCAGAAAACGTTTGTTGGAGTTGCATGCTGACCACCAAACAGCAGTAGGGAGGTTGGGGATAGCATCAAGCAGGAAATTAGGGATGTGTGTAGCAAAGGTACAGCAGTTACCTTGTTTAAGAAGGATCTGCAGATGCTGGAAAATCGAAGGTAGACAAAAATGCTGGAGAAACTCAGCAGATGAGGCAGCATCTATGGAGCCTGAAGAAGGGTCTCGAACCGAAACGTTGCCTATTTCCTTCGCTCCATAGATGCTGCCTCACCCGCTGAGTTTCTCCAGCATTTTTGTCTACTAGCAGTTATCTTGGGTCACTTTAATATACATGTAGATTGGGCCAACCAAATTGGTAGCAGCACTGAGGAGGAGGATTTCCTGGAATCATACTTTAATACCAAGTATGTTTTGCAATATACGAGAAATTTGATTTGCCACACAGCATACCAATAAAAAGCAACAAAACACGAAATACATTGTAACATGAACATCCACCACAGTGGCTGCTCCACATTCCTCACTGTGATGGAAGGTGAAAAAAAGTTCAATCTCTTCCCTTCTTTGTTCTCCGTGGTTGGGGCCACGAGCCTTCGGTTGACGGAACAATCTTGACTCCCGTAGCCGGCGGCGGGCGCTTCGTGTCGGGGCAATCAAGCTCCCGCATCGGGGGGGGGGGAGATATCAGCTCCCCCGCGTCGGGCGATCGGACCCTGGGTCGAGGCTGGTTGAAACCTTCTGCGATTGGAGCTTCCTGACATTGCTCACTACCCGAGACTGCGAGCTCCTCGATATTCAAATCCGCAGGCCGCGGAGACACTGGTATCGTTGTCTCGTTGTAGGACATTGATCATTCTTTTATTCTGGAGTTTAATTCATGTATTATGTTTTTTTTAATATATAATTTAGGATGCTTTTTTGTGATATACTAAGATTTCATATGTACTTTATGATATTTTTTAATATGCAATACATTTTTATGTAATGTTGCCCCTTGTCTGGACCTTGAGTCCGAAATAAAGTTTATTATATTAATATAATAGTAAAAAAGCAACAAACAATAGACAATAGACAATAGACAATAGGTGCAGGATTAGGCCATTTGGCCCTTCGAGCCAGCACCGCCATTCAATGTGATTATGGCTGACCATCCCCAATCAGTACCCTGTTCCTGCCTTCTCACCATATCCCCCGACTCCACTATCTTTAAGAGCCCTATCTAGCTCTCTCTTGAAAGCATCCAGAGAACCGGCCTCCACCGCCCTCTGAGGCAGAGAATTCCATGCCTCAAACACACAATTAACACAATTTAACACAAACATCCATCACAGTGACTCTCCTCCAGGCACCTCCTGATGGAAGTTAAAAAGAGTCTTATCTCTTCCTTGGTTCTTCTCCCGCGGTCAAGCAGTCAAACTGCTGTGTCGATGCGATCGAGGCCCCCGATGTTGGGCGATGGAAGATCCTGTGGCTGATTTTAAGCCACGCCGGGCGATGAAAGACCCTGCGAATGGGCCAATTCATGCCTTACGATTCGGGGCGGACGAAGCTGCTGTTGCAGGAGCTCACGAAAATCGGTCGCCAACCAGGGACCTGCGAGCTCCCGATGTTACAGTCCACAGGGCCCGTGGCCGAAGCCTCCGAAGTCGAGTTGCAGTCACATCGCAGCGCCACCACAGCCTCCGAAGGTCAGCCAGCTCCATGATGGTAAGTCCACAGGCTCTGCGACCGGAGCCCTCAAGGTCGATTCCAGTTGGAGGCCGCCAGCTCCTCGATGTTTGGCCTCAGCGCAAAATAGTAACTTCAGCCCCTCTTCGACCGTAACACTGACTGCTCTCAAGACACTTCCATTGACCACCCTAAGATCCGCCATCCACCTGTCTTTCTATGGAAGCACAAAGGAGAAGTACTCATTGAGGATCTTGCTCATCTCCAGTGGCTCCATGTAGAGTTGACTCCATGTAACTAAGCTCTGTGATGACCTATCCTACCTGAGGACCGCTCTGAACCCTGTCGCTGGCAGGGAGGACAGCAGAAGCACCGTGAACAGCACCTGGCTGCCGCAGGACACGGGCACCCGGGATCCAGCTCTGGACGATGCCTCGGCCGCAGTCAAAGGAGCAAACAGTTGCTTTTTTTGCAATTAGCTTTTATTGGATCAACTCACCTGCATCTCCTCAACTCCACTCCTTATAAACCAAGGGAGTCACGGGAGGAAGGAACTCTATTACTGGCTGTGTTCCCCTTTTGCAGGCTTGTAGGAATACTGAGCCGCTGGGACAAACCCAAAACCGCCAACACCCTCTCGCCTCCTGACCATGAGGGACTTCGACCCACAAGGAGAGTAAAGTCCCAGACACTCAGCACCGGGGCAAGGTTGAGATTGCCAGAGCCTCTTCTTCAAGGTTGTGTTGTAAAAAAACAGACACTTTCAGCTAAAATTGACCTTGCACCTGTGCACAACGCCTGAGGAAGTCTGACTCTTCTCACGCCACTTCACGGGAAAGTGTAGAGTTGTTGAACAAAACACAACAGCAATAGTTGGGTCGACCACCTGCCCCCCATGCCACTAGCAGTACAGAAACATGTCAGCGATCAGCCATGATCACAATGAATGGCGGTGCTGGCTCAAAGGGCTGAATGGCCTCCTCCTGCACCTATTGTCTATGTTTCTATGTTTCTATGGCAAACAAGCGGGGGCTTATGATTGGCTTGGGGAGGGGGCAGTGGCACTGTCCGCTCAGATAAGAAATGCCATAAAGGATGGTGTCGGGCGCCTTATCGAGGAGAGGGAGCCCCAGCCTTGGACTGTGTCGTGCACGGTACCAGGTGATCAAGAACAGGATCATCCTGCAGCATGTTCTGCTGTGCACTCGGGGTTTGCAAGTGCATGCGGGGATACGTGGGCTTAATTTAGTTTCTATGTGCCTAATAAAATACCTAGTGAATCGTGCCCTTTTGTCTGAATCCGGCGATTTATCGAACACAACATAGGCTAAGACTGAGCTGCTGTGACTAGCCTGAGATTGTCCATGCCTCCTCAAAGACGATGAGGGACTGTGCCCACATGTGGACCTGGGCCTTTTGGTTACTACCGTCATAAATCAGATTGCTTGAGTTCACCCTACCAAGGGTGTTTCACTTGTGTTTTTCACCCACCATCCTCATCTTTGGACACTCTGTGCGTGGGGGAGAGGGTGGGGCTGAAGATGTCCTGGTTGGGTTGCTCCTGGGCCTGGCCAAGCTGGCCATCCGCGAGTCAAGGCGCCAGATGGTGGAGGGCTCTACCCGAGCCGGCTGCCTGCCCCTTTTCCGGGGATACATCCGTGCCCGGGTGTGGATAGAAAGGGAATACGCCTGTCTACGGGCACCCTGAGGGAGTTCAGTGACCGCTGGGCACCGAGGGGGGTTGAATGTATCCTGGACAAGGATTGCAATATAGTTGTTTATCAGTTGCTTAGCATATTTGTTCGTCGTATTATGGTGGTGTTTTGTTTTATTGTATTATAAATACTATTTTAATATTTGAATAAATATATTTGATTAAAAAAATTTTTTTAAAGGTTGTTTCACTGTAGTCATTGTAGGCCCAGCACTGTCCCCAACACCACACTGGTGGAGACTGCTGGCATGACAACACTGGCTCAGCACACAAACTTGATCAGGCACTTACTGGAGACGAACATTGAACAACAATGAGTCGCCCTTGAACACGACTGGAGGCTTAATGTTCCATTGCACAGTGGCTGCAGGGAGTCAGAGGTGGGGGCTAAAAGTTCAATGGTGCAATGGTTCCTTTATTATCACATGTAACCAAGGTACAGTGGGATTGCTTTTATTTGCAAACAGATCAGTAAGATTAAAAAGATTAAAAGAATAAAAGGAGGAATTTCTCTAGCCAGTAAATCTGTGGAATGCATTACTACAGACGGCTGTGGAATGTATTGTCACAGTTGCATCATAACACTGCGCACCATCCCCAGGCCAACGGTTTGGTGGAGCGGTTTCACCGGCACCTGAAGTCCGCGTTGATAGCACGGCTCACGGGTCCTGATTGGGTGGATGCGTTGCCTTGGGTGTTGCTGGGGATAAGGCGGATTTGGACATGTCATCTGTGGAGCTGGTTTATGGCTCCCCTCTGAAGGTGCCCGGGGATTTCCTTCCTGTGGCCCGGGGGCAGCAGGAAGCCCCTTCGTCTGTGCTGGCGCACCTCCGTGAGAGAGTGGGTGGACTGACTCATGTTCCGACCTCTCGCCACAGTGTTGCTCCTTCCTATGTTCCGCCTGCACTCAAGGACTGCACCTTTGTTTTCCTCCGCAGAGACTCGCACCGGACTCCGCTGCAGCGGCCTTATGAGGTTCCTTTCCGAGTGTTGTGGCCTGGCATCATAACTTTTGTTTTGGATGTTGGGGGCTGGGAGTAGATCATTTCGGTGGCCCGCCTCAAGCCCGCCCATCTGGATGTCGACAGCCCGATGTTGGTGGCCCACCTCTGTCGTAGAGGTCGTCCGCTGGCTATTCCGCTATCGCCGGTTGCACTTGTTGTGACTGTTCCGCCTGTTGTGACTGTTCCGCCTGTTGTGACTGTTCCGCCTGTTATGCCTGTCCCTCCTGTCTTCACTCGGTCTGGCAACCTGATTCGGACTCCTGCTCGTTTCCTTTCCTCTGGTTCTGGGGTGGGGTGGGGGTGGGGGGGGGTCCTATAGCGGCACCTAGTGGTGGGGCTGGGAAGTCAGAACCCTCATCATTGGTCAGCACAGTCATGTGACCGCGGGGATTCATTTTGCGGATTTTTTGTTATCAGCGCTCCTCCCAGCGACAGGAGCTGTGCTCGACTAGGCACGCGTATTTATGGGTTTCTGTTTGTTTATTGCGAATTTTAAAACTATTTCATTCAATCTGCCTGGTCTCACTTCAAAAGCACATAAACAGGCCCTTAGGCCCATGATGCTTGTGCTGAATGATGCCAGGTTCAATTGATCACATCTACCTGGACATTATCCATATCCCTCTATTCCCGGCACTTGCAAAAGCCTCTTAAATGCTCCTATCAAATCTTCCACCTCTCCCGTCCCTGGCAGTACCTTCCAGGCCCCCACTACCCTCTGTGTAAAAACGTGCCTGCACATGTAAATTCTGGTTCTAGACTTACCCCCTCAGTCCAGACAGGCGTGGCTCTTATTTAAAGCAAACCATGAGGAATGTTTCAATTCAACCAAATTCAGTCTCAGCCTTCAATTTCATATTTTGAGTTCCATGGTCCGCCTCACCCTTCTCATTCCACAGTTTGTGGTCGATAACACAATTCCATTCCAATTCCTGTGGAATTCCCAGCTGTTCAAATTGAATTAATTCATTTCCATATGTTGTCAATTTTATTATAAAGCCAATTAAGAATGCCGAATCTAGGGACAATTTCTTTACACCTTGATAATAGGAGCCGCTTTACTATCAAGGGTTAGACAAATTTAGATCCACCTAGAACTCTATCTAACTCTCTCTTAAATCCATCCAGTGACTTGGCCTCCACTGCCCTCTGTGGCAGGGAATTCCATAAATTCACCCTTTGTTTGTTGGTCTCTCCCAGATGGTATATTAAAGGGACAGGACTTCCTCGTTGTTGTTCTTTGTCTCTGGGGAGTTACCTGGATGGAGATAATAACTACACATCCTACCTGAGCTGTGTCTTCAGCTCGTTCTTAAGGGTCCACATACTCTGTTACCTCACTCCCCAGTATGTTGTATGTGACACTGTCCTGGAGACACAAACTTAATAACAAGTTATTGATCATATTTACAATGGCTCAATGACTTCTATCCCTACTCCTGTACCTCCTACGCAATAAATTCATTTCTTCTTCCCCTAGTGCCAAGCTGGATTCCCTTTAGTTATTTTCCTTCTTGACACCAGCCACTGTGTTCCTGTTCTTAATATCTTCTTCTCCTTGGTTCCATTGGAATGGGTTCTAAATTGGGAGTATAATTGGAATAATAATCTGGGTAGTCTGGGACTCTAATTTCTCCCATTCCATTCCTTGCTAACATTTGAGGACTCCATGCCTGTTTCCTACCATCCTTCCAATAGTTCCTCACAGCTCTGGCCATTTGACTGGTGCGGTTCTCGGACCAGTCCCAGTTACTGATAACAGGGACTGGCCCGAGAACCGCACCTTAATTGAGTCAGCTACTGTAGTGGGGAGACAATTCAATAAGATGGCACAATATTGTGGGGAACTTGCTCCATTTTGATAGTTTAAATCACCTGATTGGTCCGTGTATAATTTTGAGAATCGTTCTAAAAATTCATCTCCTTCCCCATTTTCTGGTTTTATTTCCAGAATTTGTGTTAAATCACTTGGCTTTTGAAAAGTGTTTGCAAGGGCCGTTAAAACAGCCTCTTCTCTTGCACTATCATCCACTATTATGTTTGCCGATGCTTCATATGTTGGGTGTCCTAGGACTACTAGAAATTTGGTGTTTTCAGCTGGACTCATTATTTGTTGTATAGTCTCCCATAGGTCTCGGGAATCTGCATGATATACACGCATTGTGGTTCTTAAATAGCCTATCAAAGCAGCAGGTGACTTCTTTCAATCAGGGATTCTGTTTAGTACTGCCATTATTTAATGGGGCTTCCACAGAGTTTGGACATCTGTGGTATGGGGATTGTTTATACCTAATGCACTAGTTGAATCAAAGGCTGCACTCAGCACTTCCCTCATTGGGAACTGTCTATGGGATATCGGTTCAATTTTGTAAACTTTCGGTTACATCAAAATCTATTTCGGTATCTTCAATTACTGTCTCACCTGCAGAAGAATCTTCCCGTTCACTAGGGGGTTCCTGATAGTGTCCAAATAATTTGTTCCTCTTTCTGACTTCTCGTATAATCTGTCTAGGTTGTGGCTCACAGAAATATTCTGGCGGTTGCACTATATCTATCCTACCTTCCTTTTCTTTAAATACAGGGGCCAACCTCTTTGTTCTACTCTGGGTGCCGTAAGCTACTGGACAATCTATTAATGGTGGAGTGGATAGAGTCAAAGAAACCGGCACCCCAGTCTCTGCTATCGGCAGAGTATGCTCAGATGTAGAATCTGCAGAAGTTGTTATAGGTTCTGCAGACCTGAAATATTTATTACGGATACAAGTCATACAAGGTGTAAGTGAAGCCTGGGAAACGCAAGAGGAACATGGTGGGAGCTGTGAACTTTCACTAGCGTTAATAGACAGTTAGATAGAGTTCTAGGGGCTAGTGGAGTCAAGGGATATGGGAAGTTCAAGTTCAAGTGAGTTTATTGTCATGTGTCCCTGTATAGGACAATGAAATTCTTGCTATGCTTCAGCACACAGAACATAGTAGGCATTTATTACAAAACAGATAAGTGTGTCCATATACCATAATATAAATATATACACACATGAATAAATAAACTGATAAAGTGCAAATAACGGAAAATGGGTTATTAATAATCAGAGTTTTGTCCGAGCCAGGTTTAATAGCCTGATGGCTGTGGGGAAGTAGCTATTCCTGAACATGGTTGTTGCAGTCTTCAGGCTCCTGAAAGCAGGTACGGGTTATTGATAGGGGATGATCAGCCATGATCACAATGAATGGCGGTGCTGGCTCGAAGGGCCGAATGGCCTCCTCCTGCACCTATTTTCTATGTTTCTATGTTAACCTTTGTCCATTCTTCCAAATATTCATCTCCTTCCCCCTCGAAGTCAGCACTAACCATTAGATCCCTAAACTTTAAATTTACAGAGACTGGTTTCCTTCCTGGAGATCTACCTCTTCCCTGTTCCGTGTGTTTTCCTTCATCTCCACTCCTATCCTTCCTACTGCCTGGAGGTCAATCTACTTCACCATCCTTCAGTTCTATTCCAAGTTTAGAAATCACTTTTTCCCAACTCGCCATCCTCCTAACCTCTTTATTCGCCTTTCGTTCCTCATAATATTTCTTCCATAATCCTATTAATTCCTTAGTAACTGTACAGTTCCAAAAGCAAATCACAATATTTCTAACTTCAAAATTTTAAATCAAAGACAATACACAATCCATAGTAAATACAATGCAATACACCATAAACTACTACTTCATAATGTTGTCTCCACAGATCAATGAGTTGGTTTCCCATTATCGAAAATTCCTAGGACTTAACAAGTTTACTCACAAAATAATGGCAAACGTTTTCGAACACACTAGTAAGTCTCTCACAGATAAGTTCTCACAAAACAAAGGCAACATTCCTAACACCTAGCAAGTCCCTGACACAAGTCTATCTTCTTTCAAACAGGTACCCAAGAACCAATCAAACAAATCCTACATACACAGAGATCCACACAGGCTTTTTAAAGCAGTAAACACACTTCGACTACAGATGGGACCACCTTCTCAATTGTACAAGCAAACACAACACAGCAGCAAATTACCTGCACTTAAACACTTGGATTGAAACAAGAACAAATACAATGGTAACACAAGAGCAAATTCATAGTCAAAAAGAAAATAATACTCAATAGATGAGGTTGGAGGGGGTGCAGGTGAACCTCTGCCACGCCTGTAAAGACTGCTTGGGTCCTTGAATGGAGTTGAGGTGGGAGGTAAAGCGACAAGTGTAGCATTTCCTGCGGTTGCAAGGGAAAGTGCCAGGAGAGGGGGTGGTTTATGTGGGAAGGGACGAATTGACCAAGGAGTTACGGAGGGAGTGGGCTCTGCGGAAAGCAGACAGGAGAGGAGATGGGTAGATGTGGCCGGTGGTGGGATTCCATTGGAGGTGGCGAAAATGTCGGAGGATTATTTGTTGTATGCGATGGCTGGTAGGGTGGAAAGTGAGGCCAAATGGGACTCTGCCCTTGTTACGAGTGGGGAGTGAGAGCAGAGTTACAGGGTATAGAAGAGACCCTGGTGAGAGCCTCATCTATAGTAGAAGAGGGGAACCCCCGTTCCCTGAAGAATGAGGACATCTCCGATGCCCTGGTGTGGAACACCTCATCCAGGATACAGATGCAGCGTAGATGGAGGAATTGGGAGTAGGGGATGGAGTCCTTACAGGAAGCAAATGGAGATAGTGAGGTCTATAAATGGTAGGGAAATGTCGGAAATGATCCAGGTGTATTTGCGTGCCGGATGGAAGCTAGTGGTGAAATGGATGAAGTCAGTGAGTTGTGTGTGGATGCAGGAGGCAGCACCAATGCAGTCGTCGATGTAGTGGAGGTAGAGTTTGGGGATAGGACCCAAGCCATCTTTCCAGGTGCGTCAGTGGTTCACCTGCACCTCCTCCAACCTCATCTATTGCATCCACTGCTCTAAGTGTCAGCTGCTCTACATCGGTGAGACCGAGTGTAGACTTGGCGATCGCTTCGCCCAACACCTCCGCTCGGTTCGCTTTAACCAACCTGATCTCCAGGCTCAGCACTTTAACTCCCCCTCCCACTCCGAATCCGACCTTTCTGTGCTGGGCCGCCTCCATGGCCAGTGAGGTCCATCGTAAATTGGAGGAGCAGCACCTCATATTTCGCTTGTGCGGTTTACACCCCAGTGGTATGAATATTGACTTCTCTAATTTCAGGTAGTCCTTGCTTTCTCCTCCCCTTCTCAGCTCTCCCTCAGCCCACTGTCTCCGCCTCTTCCTTTCTTCTTCCCGCACCCGCCACCCTCACATCAGTCTGAAGAAGGGTCTCGACATGAAACGTTGCCTATTTGTAGGGGGCGCTCCTCTGTGTGCAGCCTTGTCAGCAGCGCGTCAGTTTTTCCAGCTTTTTTAAATTTTTTTGTATGTTTTAAAGTGTGTATTTTGTGTTTCTTCGTGTGTTTTGTGTGGGGGGTGGTGTGGGGGGGTGAGGGGGAAACCGCTTCGGTCGCCTCCTCCATGGAGAGGCGACTTTTTCCAGGTCGCCTCCCCCGTGGCCTAACATCAAGGATCGACGCGGCCTTTCCCGGAGACATGCCTGGGGCATCAGCGGCGGGCGCAGCGTGGACTCTCGGCGTGGAGCGGGCGACCCTCGCTGGGGCTCGCTGGAGGGGAGCGCTCCGTTTCGCTGGCCCGGGGCAGCCGGCAGCCTGAAGTCGCAGCCTGAAGCCGCGGTCTGCAGAGCTCCAGCTGGTGCAGTGTCTACAGCCCGGGATCCCTCGTGGGGGACCCAGGGGAAGAAGAAGCCATCACTGCCGGCCCGCGGCCAACTTCTACCGCGGGTGCGGCATGGACTTACCATCACCCCTGGAGGGGAGCTTCGACCGCCGGCCCTGCAGTCTACGGTGCTTCTGGCTGCGGCGGGGACTTTAAATCTCGACCGCCGGCCTGCGGCCTACAACAATCTAAAGCCGCGGTCTCCGGTGAGGAAGAGCCGATCCTGGACTGACTGGACTCTGGTCCTGTACACGGGGGGGAAATGGAGGAGGACTGGCCAAATGTTTGTGCCTTCCACCACAGTGATGAATGCTGTGGTGGATGTTTGTGTTACAGTTTTATTGTGTGTTCTTTATTATTGTATCGCTGCAGACAACCCAAATTTCCACCGACCCTGGTTGTGTGGCAATAAATTATATCTATCTATCTATCTATCTATTTCCTTCGCTTCATAGATGCTGCCTCACCCGTTGAGTTTCTCCAGCATTTTTGTCTACCTTCGGTTTTCCAGCATCTGCAGTTCCTTCTGAAACATTAAGATAACTTGCCAATTGTTTACCCCAGTACTCAGCCCTCATATTTTGACCCCCGGTAATACACTCATAATTGACCTGAACCCTCCCCAGAGACTCAAAACAGCTGCTGACAAATCCTCAGACAGCTACACAATTGAACCTGGCATCATTCGACACAAGCATCATGGGCCTAAGGGCCTGTTTATGTGCTTTTGAAGTGAGACCAGGCATGTTGAGTGAAATAGTTTTTTAATTTGCAAAAAACAAACAGAAACCCGTAAATACATGTGCCTAGTCGAGCTTATGAACACAGCTGCTGTCGCTGGGAGGAGCGCTGATAACTAAATATCCACTAAATCAGCCCCCGCGGTCACGTGACCGTGCCGACCAATGATGAGGGTTCTGACTTCCCAGCCCCACCACTAGGTGCCGCTATAGGACCCCCCCCACCCCACCCCAGAACCAGAGGAAAGGAAACGAGCAGGAGTCCGAATCAGGTTGCCAGACCTGAACCCTCCCCAGAGATTCGAACCCTCAATAAACCAGAGTTTGCCAGCCTACTGCTCCCTTATCTCGTCGGGATCCCCAACACAAATGCGCTAAAGATAGACTCGTCCTGATCAGCGAAGTGAGGAAAACCAATGCGAAAACCGCACCGTTGTTTTCCTCTGCAGTGACTCGCACCGGACTCCGTTGCAGCGGCCTTATGATGTTCCTTTCCGAGTGTTGGGGCCCGGCATCGTGACTTTTGTCTTGCATGTTGGGGGCCGGGAGGAGATCGTTTTAGTGGCCCGCCTCAAGCCCGCCCATCTAGATGTCGACAGCCCGATGTTGGTGGCCCACCTCTGTCGTAGAGGTCGTCTGCTGGTTATTCCGTTATTGCCGGTTGCACCTGTTGTGACTGTTCCGCCTGTTGTGACTGTTCCGCCTGTTGTGACTGTTCCGCCTGTTATGCCTGTCCCTCAGTCTCCACACAGTCTGGCAACCTGATTCGGACTCCTGCTCGTTTCCTTTCCTCTGGTTCTGGGGTGGGGTGGGGTGGGGGGGGTCCTATAGCGGCACCTAGTGGTGGGGCTGGGAAGTCAGAACCCTCATCATTGATCGGCACGGTCACGTGACCGCGGGGGTTGATTTAGTGGATATTTAGTTATCAGCGCTCCTCCCAGCGCCAGCAGCTGTGTTCATAAGCTCGACTAGGCACGCGTATTTACGGGTTTCTGTTTGTTTTTTGCAAATTAAAAAACTATTTCACTCAACATGCCTGGTCTCACTTCAAAAGCACATAAACGGCCCCTTAGGCCCAAGATGCTTGTGTCGAATGATGCCAGGTTCAATTGATCACATCTACCTGGACATTATCCATATCCCTCTAGTCCCGGCACTTCCAAAAGCCTCTTAAATGCCACTATCATATCTTCCACCTCTCCCATCGCTGGTAGTACCTTCCAGGCCCCCACTACCCTCTGTGTAAAAACTTGCCTGCACATGTAAATTCTGGTTCTAGACTTACCCCCTTAGTCTGGTTTAGTCAATAACTAAGTCAAACTCTGGTTCCAAAACCTTACTTTATTGAAGAACAAACTGCAGGGACGGTTGCCGATCCACTCATGCAAGACAACAATATCTCATGCAAACAGAACAGAAGTCACATTCAGCCGACACACCCCAAACATAGAAACATAGAAACATAGAAAGTAGGTGCGAGAGTAGACCACCAGGTCCGTCGAGCCCGCACCGCCATTCGCTCATGGCTGAACACTAAACAGACACACTTACCCACAAACGGTAGACACAAAACACAGAATACAAGACACTACCCTCCCCTTTATACCGCTATCACCCCTCTCCACCCCAAGAACCGCATGATCTCCTGGGGGAGGCAAAAAAACGGATAAAAACCCAGGTCCAATTCGGGAAAAAAATCCGGGAAATTCCTCTCCGACCCCAATCCAGGCGATCGACACTTGTCCAGGAGATCACTCAGGTCTTACTATACTAACCATACCTAGGTCCATATCCCTGCCCTCTCCCCGTAGCCCCTTATCCCCTTGGCAGCTAAAAAACCATCTATTTTAGACTTAAATATATTTAACGTTTCTGCTTCCACTGCTCCCTGGGGCAGTGAATTCCATAAATTAACCACCCTCTGGGTGAAGAAGTTCTTCCTCATCTCAGTTTTAAAAGAGTCCCCCCTTATTCTGCGACTATGTCCCCTAGTTCTAGTTTCCCCGATCATTGGGAACATCCTCGGTGCATCCACCCCGATCAAGGCCCCTCACGATCTTATATGTTTCAATGAGATCGCCTCTCATTCTTCTAAACTCCAAAGAGTAGAGTTCCAGCCTACTTAACCTTTCCTCATATGTCAATCCCCTCATTGCAGGAATTAATCTTGTAACCTTCGCTGCACTGCTCCAGGGCTAGTACATCCTTTCTTAAGCATGGACCCCAGAACTGTACACAGTATTCCAAATGTGGTCTCACTAATACTGTGTACAGCTGCAGCAAGACCTCCGTGTTTTATACTCAATCCCCCTAGCAATAAAGGCCAAAACTCCATTGGCCTTCCTGATTGCTTGCTGCACCTGCATACTAACTTTTAGTGATTCATGTACTAATACCCCTAGATCCCTTTGCGTTGCATTACAACGCAGCTCCTCCTCATTTAGAAAATAACTTGCCCTATCATTTTTTTTCCCAAAGTGAATGACTTCACATTTATTAGTATTAAATTTCATCTGCCAAGTTGCCCACTCATCTAGCTTATCTATATCCTTTTGCAGACTCTTCCTATCCTCCTCATCCCCTACTTTTCCTCCCATTTTTGTATCGTCCGCAAATTTTGATATATTACACTTGGTTCCCTCCTCCAAATCATTTATATAAATTGTGAACAACTGGGGTCCCAGCACCGACCCTTGCGGAACCCCGCTAGTTACCGGTTGCCATCCCGAGTATGAACCATTTATCCCCACTCTCTGCTTCCTATTTGTTAGCCAATCCTCTACCCATGCTAATATATTACCCCCAATCCCATAATTTTTTATTTTTAGCAATAGTCTCTATGTGGCACCTTGTCAAAAGCCTTTTGGAAGTCCAAGTATACCACATCCACCGGTTCCCCTTATCCACCCGGGTTGTTACTTCCTCAAAGAATTCGAGCAGATTCGTTAAACAGGACTTCCCCTTCACAAACCATGCTGGTTCTGTCCGATGAAGTCATGTTTATCCAAGTGCCCCGTTAGTGTTTCTTTAATATTGTCTCTAACATTTTACCCACCACCGATGTTAGACTAACCGGTCTATAGTTACCCGCCTTCTGTTTACTTCCTTTTTTAAATATAGGTGTTACATTGGCCATTTTCCAATCCACTGGGACCGTTCCTGCCTCCAGGGAGTTTTGGAAAATTATCACCAATGCATCCACAATCCCCACCGCTATCTCCCTCAAGACCCTTGGATGTAATCCATCAGGCCCAGGGGATTTATCCTCCTTCAGTCTCATTCATTTCCCTAATACCACCTCCTTGGTGATCTTAATAGTATTTAGCTCCTCCATTCCTACCACCCCCTGTTTATCCAGCGTTGGAATATTTTTTGTGTCTTCTATGGTGAAGATTGATACAAAATACTCGTTTAATGCCTTTGCCATTTCCATGTTCCCCACCAACAACTCTCCAGTCTCACCCTCCAATGGACCAACGTTCACCTTAGCCACCCTTTTTCTTTTTATATAGCTATAAAAACTCTTACTATTAGTTTTTATGTTGTTCGCTAAATTCCTTTCATAGTCTATTTTCCCCGTCTTAATTAATCTCTTAGTTATTTTTTGCTGACCTTTAAATGCTTCCCAATCCTCTGCCCTCCCACTATCTCTGGCTACCTTATATGCCCTTGCCTTCAGCCGAATACTATCCTTTATAGTTTTACTGAGAATTACACACCCTCTTATACCCTTCCAAACTAAGGGCGTGACATTACTTGGGGGAGGCAACGCCTACAAACCAAACACACATATTAATTATAACTGTACATAATTGACAGTTCCCTAACCCAATAACACAGTAACTAATACATTGTATTTGGAAGAAGCTTCTATAAGGAAGCAAAAAAGGAACATGTGCCCTGGGATTCAGACAGTTCCTGCAAGGCTCAACATTTCAACCAAAGTAAGGCTTCGCAACATGATATATACTACTAGACTAAGTGGGACCCATTGGGTCCCATGTTCACACGGGAGGGCTAGTCCCCCAATGCCATATTCCACCTCTCCACCAATTCCAATATTGGTGGCCAGTGGGGGGGGCAGGGGCTTTCTGGAGCGCTGGTATGGGTGTTGTGGGCTGAAGGGACAGGTTTCCAGAGGTCTAGTATGGACATTGTGGGCCAAATGGATTATTGGGGTGGCAGCTCAGTCACTCAAGCCTGATGTGCTGGCAGCTCACTCACAGCTGGTGGGCTAGCAGTTGACTCACGGCTAATCCTTGAAATTCCTTTTCAAGCAGGGTGCAAGGCCACCAAATTCAAGTGCAGTTTCCTACCATTTCAAGCAGGGTGCAAGGCCACCAAACTCAAGTGCAGTTTCATGCCACTTCAAGCAGGGTGCAAGGCCACCAAATTCAAATGCAGTTTCATACCATTTCAAGCAGGGTAAAACCACCATAAAACCACACATAAACACCACACTCACCGTTTAGTAGATATTCAGTGTGTTGAGTTGATTCACAGCTCAGACAGAGTCATGACCTCTCCCTCCCCCCATTTGCAGAGACTGAGCCACACCCACACTTCCGGGTTTTATAATCCTTCCCCCATCCAACCGGAAAGGGCGTGGCCTTCACGGCGTGATTAACATAGAAACATAGAAAATAGGTGCAGGAGTAGGCCATTCGGCCCTTCGAGCCTGCACCGCCATTCAATATGATCATGGCTGATCATCCAACTCAGTATCCTGTACCTGCTTTCTCTCCATACCCCCTGATCCCTTTAGCCACAAGGGCCACATCTAACTCCCTCTTAAATATAGCCAATGAACTGGCCTCAACTACATTGTGTGGCAGAGAATTCCAGAGATTCAACACTCTCTGTGTAAAAAATGTTTTTCTCATCTCTGTTCTAAAAGATTTCCCCTTTATCCTTAAACTGTGACCCCTTGTTCTGGACTTCCCCAACATCGAGAACAATCTTCCTGCATCTAGCCTGTCCAACCCTTTAAGAATTTTGTACGTTTCTATAAGATTCCCCCTCAATCTTCTAAATTCTAGCGAGTACAAGCCAAGTCTATCCAGTCTTTCTTTATATGAAAGTCCTGACATCCCAGGAATCAGTCTGGTGAACCTTCTCTGTACTCCATCTATGGCAAGAATGTCCTTCCTCAGATTAGGAGACCAAAACTGTAAGCAATACTCCAGGTGTAGTCTCACCAAGACCCTGTATAACTGCAGTAGAACCTCCCTGCTCCTATACTCAAATCCTTTATTGACAGGAGAGAGGTTCTCAACATTTTTGAAACACTAATAATGTGGCGGCTCCCAAGGGTCGTGCCACCATAGTGTCGAACCCCTCGGCACAGGAGTGGTTCAGTCCGGAGGCGGCCCTTAGCCGGAGGCTTTAAAGGCTGGGGTTTGGGTGCCATCTTCCTCTCGTTTGGTCTTCCCTACAACCGGGAGGAACTGAATAAAAAGTGTCTCTCAAAACACGACTTCGTGCTTAATTCCGAGACCCACGCACTACATTGGTGACCTTCAACGGCTACATGTGCTCGTGCGTTGTCCGCGCACTGGATTGCTCGCTTCGGGGTGCCGGCGCACATCTCCTCAGACCGGGGGCCACAGTTCACCTCCGAGCTGTGGTCAGCCATGGCTCGCTTGCTGGGGGGTGCGGCTACACCACACCACGGCTTACCACCCGCAAGCTAACGGTGTGGTGGAGAGATTCCACCGACAGCTGAAGGCAGCACTGAAGGCACGACTCTCCGGCCCGGACTGGATGGACGAGTTGCCGTGAGTCATGCTGGGCATCCGGACCGCTCCCAAAGAGGACTTGGCCTCATCATCGGCGGAGCTTGTTTACGGGTCGCCACTCACGGTGCCCGGGGACTTTGTGCTTAATTCCGAGACCCACGCACTACAATAACACTTTTATTTTTCATTGATGGGAAGAATCCTCTGCACCTGATGAGCGGAGGGGGACTGAGTAAGATGGCCAAAAATCGTAGCCGTAAGTGGTAGCGTTTTATCAATATACAGTGCAAACAGGAAGTTGTCAAGTTTAGACTTTTAATGCTGAGCTTTATTTCAAAGCAACCACCACCACCAACAACCATTTACTGTGCTTTATTTCAAAGCAACCACCACCACCAACAACCATTTGCTGTGTTTTATTTCAAAGCAAGCACCACCACCAACAACCATTTGCTGTGCTTTATTTCAAAGCAAGCACATTTTCATTTTCAAACCACATTAAGGGCACTCAAGGTCATTAAAGCCACACTCACAATTTAGTAGACATGTGTTCAGTGTTATTCACAGCTCAGATTGAGAGACGTGACCCTCTCGCTAACCCCATCTTGCAGAGACTGACTGAGGCACTCAACACTTCCGGGTTTTATAGTCCCTCCGGAAGGGGCGTGGCCTTCAGGAGAGAGAATCTCAACATTTGTTTAAACACTAATAACTCTTTTATTTTTCATTGATCGGAAAAATCCTCTTGTCCTGCACAGTGGAGGGGGACTCTGAGTAAGATGGCAAAAAGTCACTGCCGTAAGTGGCAGCGTTTTTTCTAAAATCAATATACAGAACAACAGGAGGTGGTCAAGATCAGACTTTTAGTAATATATAGATGTACACTCAGTTTGCATTGACCCAATCATTTCTGTGCATTTTCCACCTCATTGTAAGACTTCTACAGATGTCCTATTTTTCTCTGCATCTCTTATCTAGGCCACAGACACACTTGCATCATTCAATTTAAGTCAAGTTTATTCGTCACATACACATACGAGATGTGCAGTGAAATGAAAAGTGGCAATGCTCGCGGATTGTGCAAAAAAGCAAACTACAAACAGAATTCCGGAAGTGGCGGCGCTGTTAACAGCTGCGGCTCGCCAGCAGTCCGTCTGTCTTTACTTTTTTCTGTTGTTTTTTTTTGTCTTGTTTTGGTTAAGTTTTAGCTTGTTGGGTTGTGTTAGAGAGGGGGGGGTGAAACATGTTATCTGTCTCTTCCTTCGGGGGAATGCGACTTTTTCATGTCGCATCCCCCTTCTCTGCCTCCGTCTGCGCTGAGGCCTAATGGCGGAGCTGGCGGCCTCCAGCCTGCGACTGACCCCGAGGCTCCGGAAGCAGAGCCAGCCAGGACTCACCAACGAGAGGCTGGCCGTCTTCGGGGCTGAGGCAGCGGTGGCCCGACTTGCTGGTGCGGCGTTCTGGCTTTCGGCGGCGGCCTGGAGCTGATGCAGCGGGGCTCGGAGCTGAGACTGCAGGACCCGGAGCTGGGGCGGCGGCTCGGAGCTGAGACTGCGGGACCCGGAGCTGGGGCGGCGGCCCGGAGTGGAGACTGCGGGACCCGGAGCTGGGGCGGCGGCCCGGAGCGGAGACTGCGGGACCCGGAGCTGGGGCGGCGTCCCGGAGCGGAGACTGCGGGACACGGAGCGGAGACTGCGGGACCCGGAGCTGGGGCGGCGGCCCGGAGAGGAGACTGCGGGACCCGGAGCTGGGGCGGCGGCCCGGAGCGGAGACTGCGGGACCCGGAGCTGGGGCGGCGGCCCGGAGCGGAGACTGCGGGACCTGGAGCGGCGACTGCGGGACCTGGAGCTGGGGCGGCTGCCCGGAGCTGATGCTGTGGCGGGCCGTCTCGGAGCGGAGACGGCGTTCCGGCTTTCGGCGGCGGCGACATCACCACGGAGGTCCGCTGGACTGGAGGGCGGCATCTCCGGCCTGGATCGATCGCCTCAGCGCAGAGGGAGAACAAGGAGGGAAGAGACGGAGACTAAGACTTTGCCTCCATCACAGTGAGGATGTGCTTGGTGAACTCACTGTGGTGGATGTTTAATTTGTGCTTATTGTATGTTTTGTTTTTATTGGTTCTGCGTATGACTGCAGGCAACATAATTTCGTTCAGACCGAAAGGTCTGAATGACAATAAAGGAATCTAATTCTAATTCTAATTCTAAGAATGGAACAGAAACACATATTCACATATTACATATGTCTCAGCTCTGCAGTGGCATAATTTAACAACCTAAATGGCCTAGCAGCACAGAAGCCCTTACTCAATTTTAATGTCATAGCTGCTCCAATTTAGCCAGGATTAACACACCTCCCCATTAAACCTCTGATCAACCCTCTCATTTATGCCCTCTAGAGTTGGCCATTTCCACACTGGGAAAAGGGTTCTGACTGTCTACCCTGTCTACGCCTCTCATAGTTTTATATACTTCTATTAAATCTCCTGTCAACATCTGATGATCCAGATAAAATAACTCCAGCTCATCCAACCGCCCCCTGTAGCTGAAACCATATAATCCAGGCAACATTTTGATAAGTATCTTCTACGTCTTTTCCAAAGCCTCCATACCTTTAGCTTTAAAGGATACTAGACCAAGTGCAGACCCGTTGGGTCTGTTTCCACAACGGCGTTTGCGGGGGGGGGGGGAGAAGAGGAGGAGGAAACGGGAGAGATTTGGGAGGGAAAGGAGAGAGCGGGATAGGGGGTGAGAGAAGGGGATGGGAGAGAGGTGTGGGGGAGGGGGGGGGTGAGGAGAGGGAAACATAGAAACATAAAAATTAGGTGCAGGAGTAGGCCATTCGGCCCTTCGAGCCTGCACCGCCATTCAATATGATCATGGCTGATCATCCAACTCAGTATCCTGTACCTGCCTTCTCTCCATACCCCCTGATCCCTTTAGCCACAAGGGCCACATCTAACTCTCTCTTAAATATAGCCAATGAACTGGCCTCAACTACCTTCTGTGGCAGAGAATTCCAGAGATTCACCACTCTCTGTGTGAAAAATGTTTTTCTCATCTCGGTCCTAAAAGATTTCCCCCTTATCCTTAAACTGTGACCCCTTGTTCTGGACTTCCCCAACATCGGGAACAATCTTCCTGCATCTAGCCTGTCCAACCCCTTAAGAATTTTGTAAGTTTCTATAAGATCCCCCCTCAATCTTCTAAATTCTAGCGAGTACAAGCCGAGTCTATCCAGTCTTTCTTCATATGAAAGTCCTGACATGCCAGGAATCAGTCTGGTGAACCTTCTCTGTACTACCTCTATGGCAAGTATTTCTTTGGCAAGGGGAAGAGAGAGGGGAGGGGGAGAGAGGTGTGGGGAGGGGGGAGGGAGGGGAGGAGGGAGAATGGGTAGGGGAGAGAGGGGGAAGAGTGTGGAGGGAGGGGGAAGAGTGGGGAGGGAGGGGGTGGGGGAGAGGGATGGGGGTGGGAGGAGTGGGAGAGGGCTGAGGAGAGCGAAATGGAGAGGGGGAGGGGGAGGGGGAGGGGAGGAGAGAGCGATGGGGGAGGGGGAGAGAGGTGTAGGGGATGGGGAGGGAGGAGAGGAGGGAGATGGGGTAGGGGGGGAGGGGTAAGAGTGTGGAGGGAGGGGGATGGGGGGAGAGAGGGGAAAAGGTTGGGAGGGAGAGTGGGGGGAGAGAAGTGAGTGGTGAAGGAGGGGGGGAGGGGTAGGAGGGGTGGTGGAAGAGGTACAGAGGGGATGGGGAAGGGATAGGGATGGGGGGGAGAGGGGAGGTAGGGGGAGAGAGAGGGGTGGGGGACGGAGAGGGGTGAGCTAAGGGGGAGAGAAGTGGAAGTGGGGAGGGAGGGGTAGGGGGAGTGGTGGAAGAGGGACAGAGGGGTAGGAGGAATAGAGCGGGGGGGAGAGAGGGAAGGGGGCGGGGAGAGAGGGAAGGGGGTGGGGGAGGGAGGGATGGGGTGGGAGGAGGGGGGGGAGAGGTAGAGGGGTGAGGAGAGGGAGATGGTGAAGGGGAGGAGAGAGGGATGGGGAGGGGGAGAGAGGGATGGGGAGGGTGAGAGAGGTGTGAGGGAGGGGGAGAGAGACAGAGGGGTAGGGGAAGGGGTAGGGGTGGGGGGAGAGCAGAGGGAGGGGGAGAGAAAGGGGTGGGGGACGGAGAGGGGTGGGCTAAGGGGGAGAGAAGTGGAAGTGGGGAAGGAGGGGTAGGGGCAGTGGTGGAAGAGGGACAGAGGGGTGGGGAGGGAAGGGGGAGAGGGAAGGCAGTGGGGAGAGAGGGATGGGCATGGGAGGAGGAGGAGGAGGGGGAGGAGAGGTAGAGGGGTGAGGAGAGGGAGATGGAGAAGGGGAGGAGAGAGGGATGGGGGAGGGGGAGAGAGGTGTGGGGGAGGGGGAGAGAGACAGAGGGGTAGGGGAAGGGGTAAGGGTTGGGGGAGAGCAGAGGGAGGGGGAGAGAAAGGGGTGGGGGATGGAGAGGGGTGGGCTAAGGGGGAGAGAAGTGGAAGTGGGGAAGGAGGGGTAGGGAGAGTGGTGGAAGAGGGACAGAGGGGTAGGAGGAAGGGGGGGGAGAGAGGGAAGGGGGTGTGGTAGAGAGGGAAGGGGGTGGGGGAGGGAGGGATGGGGGTGGGAGGAGGAGGGGGAGAGAGGTAGAGGGGTGAGGAGAGGGAGATGGAGAAGGGGAGGAGAGAGGGATGGGGAGGGGGAGAGAGGGAAGGGGAGGGGGAGAGAGGGATGGGGGAGGGGGAGAGGGGTGGGAGGAGGGGGATGGGGCAGGGGGTAGAGTGTGGAGGGAGGGGGAGAGGGGTGGGGGGAGAGAGGGGAAATAGTGGGGGAGGGAGAGTGGAAGGGGGGGGGGGTAGGGACAGTCCATCTGTTCCCCATTCCCTTTCACCCCCAATCCTCTTTCTCTATTCCCACACACGTGATGACGCGCTTCGACACAGGCTGCGGGGGTGGGGTGGAGGGGCTGGGGCTGGGGCTGGTGCAAAGGCATATGTAAATGGATCCATTCCGATTGGTCATCTGTGAGCATTGGGCATTGTGACATCACACGGTGGAACGTTCACCAGGAGCTGGGGCTGGGACTGCTGCAAAGGCATATGTAAATGGATCCATTCCGATTGGACATCTGTGAGCATTGGGCATTGTGACATCACACGATGGAACGAATCAAAAGGAAGAAAGGCGGCCGGCAGGCAGCCGGACGGACGGCGTACGCCGGACGGCGGCAGCCACAGACTTTTATATTATTAATATAATAGATAGCTTAAAGGTCAGAGAAAAAATGGCGAGGCAAGTTTTTTACACAGAGAGTGATGGGTGCCTGGAAGGCACTGCCAGAGATAGTGGGGAAAGCAGATACGATAATGGTGTTTAAGAGGTTTTTAGAAAGGCACATGGATATGCAGGAAATGGAGACGTGTAGATCCGTTGCAGGCAGAGGAAATTTGTTTAATGGCATCAATTTGCACTCTTATGGGCTGCTTACCTGGACTCGAGGAACTGAGTTATAGGGAGAGGTTAGGCAGTTAGAGGCATCCTGGTCATCATGTATATGGGCCGAAGGGCTTTTCCACACTGTATGACGATGACTTAATGCCTCTGTTTCCTCGGAAAGACCAAGGAATTTTGGCATGTCCTCAATGATCTTTACCAATTTCTACAGGTGCACCACAGATGCATCATAACTTGGTTTGGAAACTATGCCCATGAATGCAACAAATTGCAGAGAGTTATGGATGCAGTCCAGTCTATCTCCCCTATCAAATCCCTCCCTTCCCCTCCCATCGAGCCTATCTATACCATGCTTTCTCGCGGTTCTTCAGTTCAACTTCTATGGAACCAATTCTTCAGACAGTAATCTCTCACAGAGATCCAGCCCAATCTTCTGCCCCTCTTCTTTGGGACCAATCTTCAGGCAGTAAGGTAGTTTTCAACTCTAATGTAGTGACAGTTTTTATGACGACTTAAGTCACTAATTTGCTGATCATGGTTCAGAAGGTAATCTTACGCATTCCACGAGCTCTCCATGAGACATTCAAAGCCGTCGAAAGATGAATATTCCAGAAACAGTCTCTTGATTAATAGTTTCTTTATTGTAGTAGTATAAAACACCAAAATCACTCTGAAAACTTCTTCTTGCATAAGTACATTGTCTTCCAGCATACATACGTTTCAATCATACTCGTGACACTGTTCACACTCTTGAAAGGACCTCTGAGACTAAGGATATATTCCAGGTCTCGGTCAATGTCACTGTGGTTCTTGGACAATTTTTAACCTGCAGCTGCAAAATTCTGCAGTGCATCCTTTCTCTTTTGGCATTCATCTTGATACATGTGGCAATATAAATCAGTACCTATACTTCATTGGCACATCAACCACCACCTTAAACAAACAATAACTCTGCCAATGGTGCACAATGACTGCACTTTCTGCCGTTATCAAAATGCTATTTGTTTTTTTAAGGGATAAATATAAGGACAATTACAAGAAACTCGGAAATGTCAAGAGATATCAGGGTTGTGCAAAGATTTATTTTTTAAAAACAGCATGCGATAGGTATGGAGGATTGAAAATATCAGTCCTGACAGGAGTGTAGGAGAGTACTCAAAAAAAATTTAAGAGGCCAAAGAGGGGTCAGAAACATGACTGGCAGACATGATGAAGAAAATCCTAAAGCATTTTATGATAAATAAATGCGACCAGGTTTTCAGTGAAAGTGTAAGGTCTATTAGTCTAAAATGGCAGTCTGTACATGTTGCCAGAGGGCTCAGGCGAGGCCTTTAGAAACATAGAAACATAGAAAATAGGTGCAGGAGTAGGCCATTCGGCCCTTCGAGCCTGCACCGCCATTCAATATGATCATGGCTGATCATCCAACTCAGTATCCTGTACCTGCCTTCTCTCCGTACCCCCTGATCCATTTAGCCACAAGGGCCACATCTAACTCCCTCTTAAATATAACCAATGAACTGGTCTAAACTACATTCTGTGGCAGAGAATTCCAGAGATTCACCACTCTCTGTGTGTAGTTGAATTTAATGAATGCTTCTCATTTTAATTCACTAAGGAAAAGGGAGGGGGATGAAATTGTCAAACACATCACCATTAAAAAGGAATAATTACATGGCTTAGCAGGGCTGAAATATAATGCCGTCACGGGAGGTAAGAGAGGAGATTGTTGGGGCAGTGATGGAGACTTTTAAATTGCTGGCCAGAAGTGAGGTGCCAGATGAGTGGAGACTATTTTATTCAAGAAGGGGAGTGGTAGAAGCCAGGTAATGATAGGCCTGTGAGTTTAATGTCAGTAGTAGGTAGGGAGAGAGAGAGGCATACATACAGACAGACAGAATGAGAGGGAGAGAGAATGAATGAGAAAGAGGGAGATAGAGAGAGAAAGAATTAGAGAGAGCGCTCCAACATCATCTTTGTTTGTCATATGCGGTGGATGAACTGGAACAATAACATTCAAATTTGCTGCAGCTTTACAAGCACATTTGATGCTGTAACTACAGAGGTCTGTTCATTCGTCTGATTACTGAGGGGAAGTTGTTTCTGAATCTGGTGGTACATGCTTTCAAGCTTTTATATCTTCTGACTGACAGAAGAGGGGAGAAGCAGGGCCAGATTTACGTATGAACTAGAAAAGCTTAAGCTTAGGGCCTCGAGATCTAGGGGGGCCTCTGCTCGCTGCACCAAGGTGTGTTAAACTTTTGAGATAGTGGCGTTGTTCCAAACCCTACCAACGGTGGCGCTGTAGGATACAGTAGTGTCACACTGTCACTGTCGGGTAGTCATGGTCCTCTAGTCGTGGGGGTGCGGGATTGGGGGGGGGAGGGGGGGGCCTCACAAGTGAAATAGCTTAGGGCCTCTCTTCATCTAAATCCGGCCCTGGGGAGAAGCCAAAATGACCTCTGTAAACGGTGCTAGATTTTGTCAGCTGCTTTCATATGCCTTATTATATCCCTCCTCTTCATCATCTACATCCTCCCCCTTGGTCAGATACTCCGCCTCTTCAACCTGGACTTCCACTGTTACGCTGATGACACCCAGATTTACCTTGGCACCAAATCCCCCCACAACCCCCCCCTCTCCCATATCAACTCCTGTTTGTCAGCTATAAAAACCTGGATGCAACATAACTTCCTGCGGCCCGGGCTGTCGCCGAGGGAGGACGGACGGAGCCGCGGCTCGAGAGGCTAACAGAGGCTAAGAGGTTTGCCACGCACTGCAAGGGAGCAGTGGACCAGACAGGAAGAGCGGACGGAATTACCACTAGACAGCCAAACCAGTAGGTAATTTACGGCTGGGGTGAGTACTTTCCCATTTATAGGAGGTAGGATTATATAAATAAGGGGTGTATCAATACAGTAATCCGGGTAGGGGATTCTTAAATAGGACCAGTAAATTACTTATATCAGATGGGCGGCCAGGAGATGTGCCAATACTGTGAGATGTGGGAATTTGTCGACACCATTGATGTAGATGATCCCTACAGCTGCAGTAAATGTTTGAGGCTAGCGGAACTCGAGCTCCGCATTGATGAGCTGGAGACCCAACTTCATACGCTGCGGTACATCAGGGAGGGGGAGTATTACCTGGATGTTTTGTGCCAGGGGATGGTCACACCGACCAGTTTAACTAATTCAGTAGTTAGTGAGCAAGGAAAGGAAGGTGTGGCCATAAGCGAGGCAGGTAGGGGGAACCAGGAGGAGATGCGGCAGGAGCCACAGCCCTTGTCCCTGACGAGCATGACCGAGGCTCTTACTCAATGTGAGGACGGGATCAGGGGCTGTGGGAGGGATGAGCAACCTGGCTGCAGCACCGTGGATCAGGGGGCCATTCAAGAGGGGGGAGTTAGAAGAAATGCCGTTGTGATAGGGGATAGTATTATTCGGGGGGTAGATAAGGTTCTCTGCGGCCAGCAGAACATGTCCCGAAGGCTGTGTTGCCTACCCGGTGCTAGGGTTAAGGATATCTCTGCGATGCTGGAGAGAAATTTGCAGAGGGAGGGGGAGGATCCAGTGGTCGTGGTCCATGTGGGGACCAATGACATAGGAAGGACGAGGAAGGAGGATCTGCTGAAGGAGTTTGAGCAGTTAGGGAATAAATTAAAAAGCAGAACCTCGAGGGTACTGATCTCCGGATTGCTACCTGAGCCACGGGCCAAATCGGCGAGGGTACGTAAAATTAAAAAGCTGAATGCGTGGCTCAAAGACTGGTGTGGGAAAAATGGGTTTGGTTTCTTGGGCCACTGGCACCAGTACTGGGACAGGAGGGATCTGTTCTGTAAGGACGGACTTCACCTGAACGGTGCTGGGACTGGGGTCCTGGCAAATCATATAACTAGGGCAGTAGAGAGGTCTTTAAACTAAGTAGCGGGGGGGAGGTATCAAGGGGGGTAATAACGGCAGGGGTAGAGGAAATAGAGCAGGGTATCAGTGGGGAAACGGAAAATCAAAATGTGACAGGAGGATCCAGAATGTGTGAAGATAAAGCTCTAGATGTAAAAGGGGCAAAAACGGAAAGGAAGGGTAGTAAAAATCATCTGAAAGTGCTTTATCTAAATGCACGGAGTATTCGAAATAAGATAAATGAATTAACGGTGCAATTAAGTATATATAGTTATGATATCGTGGCCATTACGGAGACATGGCTGCAAGGGGATCAGGACTGGGAGTTAAATATAGAGGGGTACTCGACAATTAGAAAAGATAGACAGGAAAGAAAGGGAGGAGGGGTGGCCCTTTTAATAAGGGAGGGAATAACGGCAATAGAGAGGAAGGATATTGCGTTGAAGGATCAGGATAGTGAAACAGCTTGGGTACAGATAGAGAATAACAAGGGGAAAAAAAACACTAGTGGGTGTAATTTATAGACCTCCAAATAGCTGTGACGCTGTTAGTCAGAACATAAATCTGCAAATAGTTGACGCATGTAAAAAGGGAACTGCTGTAATCATGGGGGACTTCAATTTTCATATTAATTGGGCAAACCAAACTGGGCAGGGTAGACTAGAGGAAGAGTTTATAGAATGTATTAGAGACGGGTTCCTAGAACAGTATGTCACAGAACCGACAAGGGGGGAGGCAATCTTGGATCTGGTCCTGTGTAATGAAGCAGGATTAATTAAAAATGTCATAGTTAGGGACTCGTTGGGAACAAGTGACCACAATATGGTCGAATTCCATATTCAAATAGAAGGGGAGCAGGTTGAAACTCAGGCTAGGGTGCTTAGTCTAAATAAGGGGGATTATGAAGGTATGAGGACTGAGCTGATCAAAGTTGACTGGGATAGCAGACTCAAGAATAAGACGGTACATGAGCAGTGGTGTACGTTTAAGGATCTACTGTATAACCTTCAAGAAAAATTTATTCCTATGAAGAAAAAAAGGGGTAAGGGTAAGAACAGTCAGCCATGGCTCAGTAAAACTATAAAGGATAGTATTCGGCTGAAGGCAAGGGCATATAAGGTAGCCAGAGATAGTGGGAGGGTAGAGGATTGGGAAGCATTTAAAGGTCAGCAAAAAATAACTAAGAGATTAATTAAGACGGGGAAAATAGACTATGAAAGGAATTTAGCGAACAACATAAAAACTAATAGTAAGAGTTTTATAGCTATATAAAAAGAAAAAGGGTGGCTAAGGTGAACGTTGGTCCATTGGAGGGTGAGACTGGAGAGTTGTTGGTGGGGAACATGGAAATGGCAAAGGCATTAAACGAGTATTTTGTATCAGTCTTCACCATAGAAGACACAAAAAATATTCCAACGCTGGATAAACAGGGGGCGGTAGGAATGGAGGAGCTAAATACTATTAAGATCACCAAGGAGGTGGTATTAGGGAAATTAATGAGACTGAAGGAGGATAAATCCCCTGGGCCTGATGGATTACATCCAAGGGTCTTGAGGGAGATAGCGGTGGGGATTGTGGATGCATTGGTGATAATTTTCCAAAACTCCCTGGAGGCAGGAACGGTCCCAGTGGATTGGAAAATGGCCAATGTAACACCTATATTTAAAAAAGGAAGTAAACAGAAGGCGGGTAACTATAGACCGGTTAGTCTAACATCGGTGGTGGGTAAAATGTTAGAGACAATTATTAAAGAAACACTAACGGGGCACTTGGATAAACATGACTTCATCGGACAGAACCAGCATGGTTTTGTGAAGGGGAAGTCCTGTTTAACGAATCTGCTCGAATTCTTTGAGGAAGTAACAACCCGGGTGGATAAAGGGGAACCGGTGGATGTGGTATACTTGGACTTCCAAAAGGCTTTTGACAAGGTGCCACATAAGAGACTATTGCTAAAAATAAAAATTATGGGATTGGGGGTAATATATTAGCATGGGTAGAGGATTGGCTAACAAATAGGAAGCAGAGAGTGGGGATAAATGGTTCATACTCGGGATGGCAACCGGTAACTAGCGGGGTTCCGCAAGGGTCGGTGCTGGGACCCCAGTTGTTTACAATTTATATAAATGATTTGGAGGAGGGAACCAAGTGTAATATATCAAAATTTGCGGACGATACAAAAATGGGAGGAAAAGTAGGGGATGAGGAGGATAGGAAGAGTCTGCAAAAGGATATAGATAAGCTAGGTGAGTGGGCAACAACTTGGCAGATGAAATTTAATACTAATAAATGTGAAGTCATTCACTTTGGGAAAAAAATGATAGGGCAAGTTATTTTCTAAATGAGGAGGAGCTGCGTTGTAATGCAACGCAAAGGGATCTAGGGGTAGTAGTACATGAATCACTAAAAGTTAGTATGCAGGTGCAGCAAGCAATCAGGAAGGCCAATGGAGTTTTGGCCTTTATTGCTAGGGGGATTGAGTATAAAAACACGGAGGTCTTGCTGCAGCTGTACACAGTATTAGTGAGACCACATTTGGAATACTGTGTACAGTTCTGGGGTCCATACTTAAGAAAGGATGTACTAGCCCTGGAGGCAGTGCAGCGAAGGTTTACAAGATTAATTCCTGCAATGAGGGGATTGACATATGAGGAAAGGTTAAGTAGGCTGGAACTCTACTCTTTGGAGTTTAGAAGAATGAGAGGCGATCTCATTGAAACATATAAGATCGTGAGGGGCCTTGATCGGGTGGATGCACCGAGGATGTTCCCAATGATCGGGGAAACTAGAACTAGGGGACATAGTTGCAGAATAAGGGGGGGCTCTTTTAAAACTGAGATGAGGAAGAACTTCTTCACCCAGAGGGTGGTTAATTTATGGAATTCACTGCCCCAGGGAGCAGTGGAAGCAGAAACGTTAAATATATTTAAGTCTAAAATAGATGTTTTTTTAGCTGCCAAGGGGATAAGGGGCTACGGGGAGAGGGCAGGGATATGGACCTAGGTATGGTTAGTATAGTAAGACCTGAGTGATCTCCTGGACAAGTGTCGATCGCCTGGATTGGGGTCGGAGAGGAATTTCCCGGATTTTTTTCCCGAATTGGACCTGGGTTTTTATCCGGTTTTTTGCCTCCCCCAGGAGATCACGCGGTTCTTGGGGTGGAGAGGGGTGATAGCGGTATAAAGGGGAGGGTAGTGTCTTGTGTTCTGTGTCTTGTGTCTACTGTTTGTGGGTAAGTGTGTCTGTTTAGTGTTCAGCCATGAGCGAATGGCGGTGCGGGCTCGACGGACCTGGTGGTCTACTCTCGCACCTACTTTCTATGTTTCTATGTTTTTCCTCAAACTCAACAGCGATAAGACAGAATTCCTCCTCATAGGCTCCAAAGCCACACTCAGCAAAATCAATAACCCCACTCTCACCATCGACGGCACCACTGTCTCCCCATCTCCCCAGGCCCGCAACCTTGGCGTGATCTTTGATTCCACCCTCTCCCTTGAGCCTCACATCCGCCATGTCATTAAAACCTCCTTCTTTCATCTCCGCAACATCGCCAAACTCAGACCCTCTCTCACACCGCCCACTGCTGAAAGACTCATCCATGCCTTCATCTCCCGACTGGACTATTGCAACTCACCTCTCCTTGGCATCAGCTCCACCTACATCAACCGACTCCAACTGGTCCAGAACGCAGCCGCCCGACTCATCACCCATACCAAATCCTGGCATCACATCACTCCAGTCCTCAAACAACTTCACTGGCTTCCCATCTCCCACTGGATCACCTACAAAATCCTGATCCTCACCTACAAAGCCCTCCACCATCTGGCCCCCCCATATCTCATTGACCTCCTCTCCCCCTACCAACCCTCACGGTCCCTCAGATCCACATCAGCCGGTCTCATCTCCATCCACAAGTCCAACCTCCGCAGTTTTGGGTACAGAGCCTTCTCCAGGGCAGCTCTCAGGCTCTGGAACTCCCTCCCCCAACTGATCCGCAATTCCGTGTCCCTCACCATCTTCCAGTCCCGCCTCAAGACCCATCTCTTCACCTCTGCCTATCCTTAGCCCCACGTCCCCGTCCCTTTTCATCTGTGCATTAATTGCCTCATACTGTGTTTTGTATTGAATTCTGTCTTTACTTTGTGTACTAGTCATGTCTCTACTATTTATTTCATTCCCCTTACATGTTCTTCCTCTACATGCTCAATTTTTGTAAGGTGTCCTTGAGACTCTTGAAAGGCGCCCATAAATAAAATTTATTATTATTATTATTATTATATATAAGAATTATATACCATATAAGAATTATATATGCCTTTTTCACCACCTTGCTGCCACCTTCAGTAATCCATGGATTTGCACATAACTCCTCTTTCCTTAATATTATCTAAGGGCCTACCATTGTCTATGTACTACTCTTACTGTGCTCTCCAAACGCATTATCTCACACGGGTGGCACAGTGGTGCAGCGGTAGAGTTGCTGCCTTACAGCACAAGGGACCTGGGTTCAATCCTGACTATGGGTACTGTCTGTACGGAGTTTGTACATTCTCCCGGGTGCTCCAGTTTTCTCCCACACTCCAAAGCCGCACAGGTTTGTAGGTTAATTAGATTCAGTAAACATTGTAAATGATCCCTAGTGTGTAGGATAGTGCTAGTGTTCGGGGATTGCTGGTCAGCGCAGACTCGGTGGGCCGAAGGGCCTGTTACCGTATCTCTATATCTCTAATCTAATCTGAATTTACCTGGAAGAAATTCCATCTGCTGTTGTTCTGTCTATTTTATAAGCTCAGTTCCTACTATGCACATCAAAAATGTCCAAGTAATGTTCATTAATCACACTGTGCTGTCCTCATATTACGACTGTATATCTTGACAGTCAGCTTAAACACCTTCCTTTATCAAGACTCTGAAGACACAAACTCCTTTGTCCACAGGTTTAATGAATCGGGTAAGTGTGAAACTACAAGTACAAAAAGGCATAGAAATAAGAAATACGTTTATTGTAAACATAAATATTCTACCTAAAATAATGAATCCCAAACATAAGTAAACATTAAACATTGCAACACACCGATGATGCTGTCAAAAGGTACAAGATGATTGCAGATGTTCACAAAATATATCCGGACCAAAAAATGCACTGCTGCCTCCACTGATCTGCACTGAAATCCCGCCAAAGGACACATGCCAAGGTCACAAGGTCACAAGGTCACCAGTTACAAATTAGGGGTATGACCCAACGGCCACTAGGAGCTCTGCATCTATGTCTACCTATCTTCTATATGTTTCCATCTGTCCGTCCATCCATCCATCCATCCATCCATCCATCCATCCATTACTAAAACTCTCATCTTGTTTGTTTCAATGTATGTGGTCCTATGTGTCTGTCTGTGTGATCCTGAAATTACGCCAAAACGGTACACAATTTACTTACCATTGTCCTGTGGTGTGGTGTATTAAGTTTCGGTCAGATAGGTGTTATATTTTAGGTTATTCACATTTTAAACTTTGCAAAATCCAGTTTGACAAAAATCACTTGAACTTGCAGTGTCAGTTAACAGCTATGATGTCACAATTGGATCTCATTTACATAAACTGCCCATCAGCGGTGTTCGGCCCCACAATGACATCATAATGGGATCTCATTTACATTTTCAAAAACAGCAGCTTGCATCTCACAATGACGTCAAGGGGGGTAGGGAGGGGAGAGGGGTTGTGGAGGGAGTGACCAAAGATTATAGAGGAGCAAGATAAACCACTCGACGAAAAAGCTGTAGAACGGTCATGGGCTCATGGGTAATTTGTTGCGCGCCATTTTGGAAATCATATATATGAGGGTTTTTTTTTTAATGGGCTTCTGTCATAGCGTGCTGTTCTGCTATAGTGCTCAAATCGCCAATGTAAGCGATTCAAGCACTTTATAGCAGTCTTTCTTTAGGTTCCCCACTAAAGACGAAAGGTAAGAAAAAAATTAGAACATTCTGTCTTGAGGCCCATCTCTTCCTATAGCTCAGATCGCGGAGCCGGGGGTCGCCAGAAGAATTGCTCAAATAACTGGCCCACGGACTATAACACTCTGAAGCCGCGGTGTGCAGAGCTTCTAGTCGCGGGGGCAGCTTGCACTTTCCCTCGCGGAGTCTGGGATTCCTCGCCGGAGAAAAGCTCCGGCCGCTGGCCCGCGGCCTATAACATCATGAAACCCCAGTCTCTGGTAGGAGGCGGCCGTTTCAGGACCTCCAAGCAGCGGAGATCCCGAATCGGCTTGTGTTTAAGCAGGTTTGAAATAGTGTTTAAAATACAGGATAAATGGTGTTAAATAAACACAATGTACACGATCAGTGGTGTTTAAAATACATGATAAATGCTATTAAATATACACAATGTACACGGATCAATTGTGTTTAAAATACATGATAAATGGAGTTATAGGGAACAACGACATGCCACGAGGAGCATACATTAAAGCCTTGATTTTCTTTCCAATGTATGATGACTGTAACATATATAATTCTATTCTTATGATCCTGACAATGTATTATATTATATAAGACATTTTTTGGTACATGAGCAAGTTATTAGAAAGTCTTCTTTTATAGATCTAGACTTAGCACAATAATAAAGTTAGACAAAAATGCTCCAGCTCCATAAGAATTTCTCCAGCATTTTTGTCTACCTTCGATTTTCCAGCATCTGCAGTTCCTTCTTAAACAATAATAAAGGTATCAATTTTTACACTGCTGTACATTTTTGGTTTTGTTCTTGTCGTAAGGCAGGCATGGTATTGTAAGCTCTTCTACATTTAAGTTAAATCAAGTCAAGTCAAGTCAAGAGAGTTTATTGTCATGTGTCCCAGATAGGACAATGAAATTCTTGCTTTGCTTCAGCACAACATATAGTAGGCATGATAACAAACTTTATTCAGTCGGCATAAATTGACCTACTAGAGGAAAAATGCATCTTCAATATACATGTCTCTCCCCACCCCTGAAAACAATTGCATTTAAGTGACATATCATCCATTCTGCAGTTATGTAGTTATAAGCAGATTTGTTCTGAAAGTTAATTCTAACTGATATTTTACTGTAATTTCAGATGTTGACAGTGGGTCCAGAATACTTGTTGATAAGATCTCCTATAGGGAACTACGGAGTACTTGTCAAAGAACTGCCGTCTTTGTTCTGAACACCCTGTATATGTCACACTTAAAACAATAAATTATGTAAATCTTACCATAAATGACAGAAATAAAAAGTGTTATCCTTGTTTATGAATTTTGATGTAGAATGATTTAAAATTGAGTGGATAGATGCAATATACTGCTAACCCACAAATGTTTAGCTATGAGATATTCACATTTAAAAACTCACCCAGAGCTCGGGTGGCTGCGAGCGGCTGCCGAGCACGGACAGCGGAACCGCAGTTCTACCCGGGGCGCGCAGGTGACCTGGGAACTGCAGCTAGTCCCGGAGGGTCCTGGCCCCTATGCAAAAAAGGTTGCGGACCCCTGGACTAAACCAAACCCTCGATCCTGTCCCGCCATCCTTTTTTCAAAATTTAGCAACTCAAATGGTGGTACGTCTTCATTGCCGGGAAATACGGTAACTCATTTCCCTCAAATATATGTAGATTTCCCTCAAATATATGTTAAATTAAAAACTAAACTATGGTAGTAATGCACAGTTTTCATGTCTAATGCTCGCACTTCTGCATCAATGTAGGTATGTATACACTATATTTCTTTACACTAAGAGAATGAAAAAATATCTTGGCATGTGTTCATATTTATTTATTCACAATATTAGGATTTCAGAGAGAGAGGTTGAATGAAAGAAAAAAAAGTTCAACAAAATTGGGAGATCACAAGAAAGAAACTAGAGAAACATACATATGTGTGTGTTATATATTTATATACATATATATCACACATATATACGCATCATATATCTATATTACTAAAACTCTGATCGTGACCGCTTTTGGCCCACTGTGCTGCGATTTACGACAGAACGGCGCCACCTATACCCGTCATTTTTGGCCACCTCGCTCAGAGCCCCCCTCCGCCTTACGAGTGCGGAGGATTTTTCTGACCAATGACAAATCAGAGAGATATTAATGGGTTTTTTAAATTCACCATTCTCTCTATATAGTCCCTCCCCCTGCTGGAGGGAGGGGGAGGGACTATAAAACCAGGAAGTGGTGTGCCTCACTCAGTCTCTGCAAGATGGATGAAGTCAAGGGTAACGTCTCTCTGAGCTCTGAATAACACTGAACAAATGTCTACACAACTGTGAGTCCCCTTAATGTGGTTTGAAAATAAAAATATGGTTTGTTTGAAGTAAAAAGACACTGCCTGCAAATGGTGGCTTGGGTGCTTTGGCTTGAAGTTGAAAGGCACTACTTATTGCAAATGGTGGCTTGGGAGCTTTGATTTAAAGTTGAAAGGCACTACTTACTGCAAATGGTGGCTTGGGAGCTTTAGCTTGAAGTTGAAAGGCACTACTTACTGCAAATGGTGGCTTGGGTGCTTTGGCTTGAAGTTGAAAGGCACTACTTACTGCAAATGGTGACGGGTGCTTTGGCTTGAAGTTGAAAGGCACTACTTACAGCAAATTGTGGCATGAAGTTGAAAGGCACTACTTACTGCAAATGGTGGCTTGGGTGCTTTGGCTTGAAGTTGAAAGGCACTACTTACTGCAAATGGTGGCTTGGGAGCTTTGGCTTGAAGTTGAAAGGCACTAACTGCAAATGGCGGCTTGGGTGCTTTGGCTTGAAGTTGAAAGGCACTACTTACTACAAATGGTGGCGGGTGCTTTGGCTTGAAGTTGAAGCACTATTTACTGCAAATGGTCGCTTGGGTGCTGCGGCTTGAAGTTGAAAGGCACTACTTACTGCAAATGGTGGCTTGGTTGCTTTGGCTTGAAGTTGAAAGGCACTACTTTCTGCAAATGGTGGCATGAAGTTGAAAGGCAATACTTACTGCAAATGGTGGCTTGGGAGCTTTGGCTTGAAGTTGAAAGGCAATACTTACTGCAAATAGTGGTTTGGGTGCTTTGGCTTGAAGTTCAAAGGCACTACTGCAAATGGTGATTTGGGTGCTTTGGGTAACTTCCTGTTTGCACTTTATATTGATTTTAGATAAAACGCTACCACTTACGGCTGTGATTTTTGGCCATATTTCTCAGTCCCCCCTCCCATCAATGAAAAATAAAAGTGTTATTAGTGTTTAAAATTTTTTGAGAATCTCTCTCCTGTCAATCATGGCATGAAGGCCACACCTTTTCTGGTGGGAGGGGGAGGGGTTATAAAACTCGGAAGTGTGGGTGTGGCTCAGTCTCTGCATGATGGGGGAGGGAGAGCTCACAACTCTGTCTGAGCTGTGAATCAACTGAACACACTGAATGTCTACTGAACTGTGAGTTTGGTATTTTGTGTGGTTTCATGGTGGTTTCACCCTGCATGAAATGGCATGAAGCTGCATTTGAATTTGGTGGCCTTGCACCCTGCTGAAAGTGGTATGAGAGTGCACTTGAATTTGGTGGCCTTGGATCCAGCTTGAAGTGGTATGAAACTGCACTTGAATTTGGTGGCCTTGCACCCTACTTGAAATGGTAGGAAAATGGAATTGAATTTGGTGGCCTTGCACAGTTGTTGGTTACCACCACCAACAACCGTCTGCAGTGCAGCATTTCAAAGCAGTTACCACCTCCAACAACCATCTGCAGTGCAGCATTTCAAAGCAGTTACCACCACCAACAACCGTTTGCAGCGCAGCATTTCAAAGCAACGGCATTTTCAATTTCAAACCACATTAAGGGCACTCACAGTTGAGGAGACATGTGTTCAATGTTATTCACAGCTCAGAGAGACGTGACCCTCTCGCTTCCTACATCTTGCAGTGACTGAGTGAGGCACAACACTTCCGGGTTTTATAGTCCCTCCCCCCTCCCACCAGCAGGGACAGCAGAGAGAATGTCAACATTTTTTAAACATTAATAACTCTTTTATTTTTAATCGATGGGAAAAATCCACTTGTCCTGCGCAGCGGAGGGGGACTCTGAGTAAGATGGCCAAAAACACAGCCGTAAGTGGCAGCATTTTTTCAAAAATCATGTAACAGAAAAACAGGAGTGGTCAAGATCTTACTTTTAGTAAATAGATATGAAGATAAGGTGATGGACTGTCCCAGTACACCAGATGACTGGAAGAGAGTGGCGCATGGCTTTGACAAAAGATGGAACTTTAAGCATACATGTGGGGCAGTGGATGGCAAGCATGTCGCCATCCAGTGTCCACCCAACCAGGCACGGAAATCGCTATCAAAATATGGAGGGGACCGGGGGACAGGGGGGGACACAATTTCTTGGCGGTCGCGCGTGCATGCGCACACTCACACACACACGCTTCGGAGGCTCAATCCAGCGCTAAATGCAGCTCAACTCTGCCTGTCTCGCCGGGTTAACCTACAGCCCTGCCTGAATTGACGGGACACCGGCGCTGCTTCTCCGCGCTGGCCATATTTCCCGCAAGTCCAGGCAGGGCTGTAGGTAAACCTTGCGGGACAGGCAGAGTTGAGCTGGATTTAGCGCTGCTTCTCTGCGCTGACTGTGGGCCTGGGGGCACCGCGCCCTTCCGACTCCCGACGTCTCTGGCCACCCCGGGTGGGGTGGGGACGGGACAGCGCCGGAGAGCCGGAATCGATCCTGGCTGTGGATGAGGCGCAGGTCTGTGCCGCCCCCATTGCCTGCTGATCGACGTCCCTCTTGTCCAATCGGCGCCCTCGATCAGCAGTCCCACCCCCACTGTCTCGCAGAAAGCGGAGATTTCACCGGATTTTAAAATCTGGATTACAAAAAATTAGGAGGGGGGGGACTGTCCCCCCACCTCTCAATACAGGGGGGTTCGTGTCCCACCTGCCCCCCTCGGGATTTCCACCCCTGCTCCCAAGGGAGTGTCAAAATACTTCAATTACAAGAAGTTTCATTCCTTCGTACTGTTAGCTGTGGTGGATTCAAACTACAACTTCCTGTATGTGGATGTGGGCACACCTGGCAGTGTCGCAGATGGTAGGATCTGGAGAGAGACCACCCTTGGGCAGGCACTGGAAGAAGGAACAGCAGGCATGCCTGATCCAGAACCTCTGCCAGGAGAAGACAACCTTGTATAGGAGACATGCACTGTTGGTGATGATGGCTTTGCACTCAGGCCCTGGATGATGAAGCCATACCCACCCACACAGGCATTTGACAAGGGTCCAGAGGATCTTTAATTACAGGCTGTCCAGGGCTAGGAGGGTTGTTGAAAACGCATTTGGCATCCTCTCCAGCAGATTACGATGCTTGCTGACTACTACGGAGCAGGAGCCCAAGAATGTGGAGGCTATTGTGTACGCAGCATGTGTCCTCCACAACCTGATCCGTATCAAAGGTGCAGCAGCAGCATCAGCAGCAGCAGCAGCAGCATCAGCAACAGCCATGTAGGAGGGTGGCTTGGTGGACAACCGTACAGGAAACATAACACCAGGTGCATGGAGGACTGGCGAACACGCTGCAACTATGGTGTCACCGCAGCGATTGCCAGGTAACACCAGGAGAAAGAGAGACCATCTCCTACTACAACTAAATACTGGGCAATGTGCCACGGCAGAACAAAGTTAGTTGAGGAACAACAGTGAGCATCACACAGCACAAAGTGAAGTTCACCACTCCAGGAGGAGAGCCCACTGCAGACAAGAACATTTATTTTTCAGGACAATTAAAATCCTGGAGATTTTGTTTAATTCCAGGTGAAGTGATCTTATTGAATTTCTCTTAATCTTTAAATTAAAATGTTTAAATTCAGTGTACTTCTTGTTTCAGTGACATTTAACGAGATGTATAAACACATTGTTTTACATTTGGTTGTTTTATTTTCAGATTTATCGAGAGGTACAATAAATATTCCTTTAAAATGCCGAGTTTGTGTCTGTTTTCACTCATAAAAATAATTGTGAGGCTAAAATGGGAATACATTGATACTAAGATAGGTGGGGTTGCGGGTAATGAAGAAGAGTTTCAAAGTCTACAGAGAGATTTATGCCAGTTGGAAGAGTGGGCTGAAAGATGGCAGATGGAGTTTAATGCTGATAAGTGTGAGGTGCTACATCTTGGCAGGACAAATCAAAATAGGACGTACATGGTAAATGGTAGGGAATTGAAGAATGTAGGTGAACAGAGGGATCTGGGAATAACTGTGCACAGTTCCATGAAAGTGGAATCTCATGTAGATAGGGTGGTAAAGAAAGCTTTTGGTGTGCTGGCCTTTATAAATCAGAGCATTGAGTATAGAAGTTGGGATGTAATGTTAAAATTGTACAAGGCATTGGTGAGGCCAATTCTGGAGTATGGTGTACAATTTTGGTCGCCTAATTATAGGAAGGATGTCAACAAAATAGAGAGAGTACAGAGGAGATTTACTAGAATGTTGCCTGGGTTTCAGCAACTAAGTTACAGAGAAAGGTTGAACAAGTTAGGGCTTTATTCTTTGGAGCGCAGAAGGTTAAGGGGGGACTTGATAGAGGTTTTTTAAATGATGAGAGGGATAGACAGAGTTGACGTGGAAAAGCTTTTCCCACTGAGAGTAGGGAAGATTCAAACAAGGGGACATGACTTGAGAATTAAGGGACTGAAGTTTAGGGGTAACATGAGGGGGAACTTCTTTACTCAGAGAGTGGTAGCTGTGTGGAATGAGCTTCCAGTGAAGGTGGTGGAGGCAGGTTCGTTTTTATCATTTAAAAATAAATTGGATAGTTATATGGATGGGAAAGGAATGGAGGGTTATGGTCTGAGCGCAGGTATATGGGACTAGGGGAGATTATGTGTTCGGCACGGACTAGAGGGGTCGAGATGGCCTGTTTCCGTGCTGTAATTGTTATATGGTTATATGATTACATTGCATTCCTTCCTTGATTTGGTGCGTGTTTCAATATCTAAATATATGATAAATGAAATATGAGATTCAAGTGATAACATGTTGGACTAATATAAAAATAATGGGTATCAGACATCAATTCTAGTTTGAAAAAACAAGAATGTCCTTCATTGTGCATTAAAGGTAACGAATTGTGATAAGCAAATAAATGTTGAAGTGTTGCAGTTGAATAAAGGGGACTATGGAGCCATGAGGGAGGTGCTGGCCAAAGTTGACTGGAAAAATACACCAGCAGGGATGACAGTGGAACAACAATGGCAGGTGTTTCTAGGAATAATACAGAAGGTGCAGGATCAGTTTATTCCTAGGAGGAAGAAAGATTCCAAGGGGAATAAGGGGCGACCATGGCTGACAAGGGACATCAGGGACAGTATAAAAATTAAAGCGAAGAAGTACAACGTAGCAAAGATGAGCGGGAAGCAAGAGGATTGGGTAATGTTTAAAGAACAGAAGATAACCAAAAAGACAATACGGGGAGAAAAGATGAGGTACGAAGGTAAGCTAGCCAAGAATATAAAGCAGGATAGTAAAAGCTTCTTTAGGTATGTGAAGAGGAAAAAATTAGTTAAGACCAAAGTTGGACCCTTGAAGACCGAAAAAGGTGAATTTATTATGGGGAACAAGGAAATGGCAGTTGAGTTGAACAGGTACTTTGGATCTGTCTTCACTAAGGAGGACACAAACAATCTTCCTGATATAGTAGTGGCCAGAGGATCTGGGGTGATGGAGGAACTGAAGGAAATCCACATTAGGCAGGAAATGATGTTGGATAGACTGATGGGACTGAAGGCTAATAAATCCCCAGGGCCTGATGGTCTGCATCCCAGGGTACTTAAGGAAGTGGCTCTAGAAATCATGGATGTATTGGTGATAATTTTCCTATGTTCTATAGACCCAGGATCAGTTCCTGTGCATTGGAGGGTAGCTAATGTTATCCCACTTTTTAAGAAAGGCAGGAGAGAGAAAAAGGGGCATTATAGACCAGTTAGCCTGACATCAGTGGTGGGGAAGATGCTGGAGTCAATTATAAAAGATGAGATAGTCGCACATTTGGATAGCAGTAACAGGATCGGTCCGAGTCTTTGTACTTGTACTTTGTACTTCCGGTGGCGCTGGTGCCAGCAGCCTCCACCTTCAGCCCAGTATCTTTTTGTTTTTTTGTTTTTTTAGTTATGTTAAAGTGTGTATTTTATGTTTTTTTAAATGTCTTTATGTGGGGGAAGCGGGCACGGTGCGGGGGATACCGTCCTTCAGTCGCCTCCTGGAGAGGACGCGACTATTATTCGAGTCGCGTCCTCACCCCCCCAGCGGCCTACCTACTGGATTGGCGCGGCCTTTCCTGCCGGGATCGACCAGAGCTCCAGCAGCGGCGGGACAGCACTGTAACATCGCGGGGCTGGCGATGCCTTACTGGGGATCGCCGTCTGGAGCCCGGAGTGCTGGACCTGCTGCACCGACATCCTGGAGCTGCGGTTTGCGGAGCTCCCAACGCGGGCGGCGCTGATGGACAGTGCGGGGACCTACGACTCTGCCCGGCTCGGCCTGCGGACTCGGGAGCTGCGGACTCCGGCTGCGGGAGGCGGCTGATCAGGAGGTCCGGGCCGCTGAGGAGGAGGATGTTCACCGTCGGGGATCGGCGTCGGCGTTCCATCAGCCCGGCGAGAGGGCCTGAACATCGGGACACCCGGGGTGGCGACTGCGGGTGCTCGGAAGGCCCAGACCACGGATGAACATCTGGGAAGGTCGGAGGGGAGGCTGGCTGGACTATGGTGCCTTCCTCACCTTGGTGCCACTGTGTTATGTTGTGTCGTGGACTTTCTGTGTTTGTGCTTTTCTTTTTTTAATTCAATTTTATTTTTAATATATTTTATTATTTATTATTTATTTATTTTTATGATACTGCCTGTAAGGAAAATTCATTTTGTTGTCTCTAATTGAGACAATGACAATAAATTTGAATACAAAATTTGAATACAAGTCAACATGGATTTACGAAGGGGAATTCATGCTTGACTAATCTTCTGGAATTTTTTGAAGATGTAACTAGGAAAATGGACAATGGAGAGTCAGTGGATGTAGTGTACCTGGACTTTCAGAAAGCATTTGATAAGGTCCCACATAGGAGATTAGTGGGCAAAATTAGGGCACATGGTATTGGGGGTAGAGTGCTGACATGGATAGAGAAGTGGTTGGCAGACAGGAAACAAAGAGCAGGGATTAACGGGTCCCTTTCAGAATGGCAGGCAGTGGTTAGGTGCTGGGACTGCAGCTATTTACAACATACATCAATGATTTGGATGAAGGAATTCAAAGTAACATTAGCAAATTTGCAGATGACACAAAGGTGGGTGGCAGTGTGAACTGTGAGTAGGATGCTATGAGAATGCAGGGTGACTTGGACAGGTTGGGGGAGTGGGCAGATGAATGGCAGATAAAGTTTAATGTGGATAAATGTGAGGTTATCCACTTTGGTATCAAAAACAGGAAGGCAGATTATTATCTAAAGGGCATCAAGTTGGGAAAAGGAGAAGTACAATGGGATCTGGGGGTCCTTGTTCATCAGTCTATGAAAGTAAGCATGCAGGTACAGCAGGCAGTGAAGAAAGCGAATGGCATGTTGGCCTTTATAACAAGAGGAGTCGAGTATAGGAGCAAAGAAGTCCTTCTGCAGTTGTACAGGGCCCAAGTGAGACCACACCTGGAGTATTGTGTGCAGTTTTGGTCCTCTAATTTGAGGAAGGACATTCTTGCTATTGAGTGAGTGCAGCGTAGGTTTACAAGGTTAATTCCCGGGTTGGCGGGACTGTCATATACTGAGAGAATTGAACGGCTGGGCTTGTACATTCTGGAGTTTAGAAGGATGAGTGGGTATCTTATTGAAACATATAAGATTGTTAAGGGTTTGGACACGCTAGAGGCAGGAAACATGTTCCCGATGTTGGGGGAGTCCAGAACCAGGGGTCACAGTTTAAGAATAAGGAGTAAGCCATTTAGAATGGAGACGAGGAAACACTTTTTCTCACAGAGAGTGGTGAGTCTGTGGAATTCTCTGCCTCAGAGGGCGGTGGAGGCCGGTTCTCTGGATACTTTCAAGAGAGAGCTAGATAAGGATCTTAAAGATAGCGGAGTCAGGGGATATGGGGAGAAGGCAGGAACAGGATACTGATTGGGGATGATCAGCCATGATCACATTGAATGGCGGTGCTGGCTCGAAGAGCCGAATGGCCTATTCGGACGTCTATTGTCTATTGTCTATCACAGGTAACAGACTACTGACCGACATCTACTACAAACCCACTGACGCCCATGGCTATCTGGACTACACTGGCCACCTCTGTGCCCAGGATGAAGTGTTCCAAACCAGGGCATCAGAGATGTCCTCATTCTTTAGGGAATGGGGCTTCCCCTCTTCTACTATAGATGAGGCTCTAATCAGGGTCTCTTCTATATCCCGTAGCTCCGCTCTTACTGCCCATCCCCTGACTCGTAACAAGGACAGAGTCCCCCTAGTCCTCACCTTCCACCCTACCAGCCGTCGCATATAACAGACAATCCGCCGACATTTTCGCCACCTCCAACGGGATCCCACCACTGGCCACATCTTCCCATTCTCCAATTACAGTGGTTTCTCCTTCCTTTCCCTTCCCAGCTCTTCCACAGCCCACTGTCTCTGCCTCTTCCTTTCTTTTTCCCGCTCCCCTCACCCCACCCCAACTTCAGTCTGAAGAAGGGTCTCGACCTGAAACGTCACCTATTCCTTCTCTCCATAGATGCTGCCTCGCCCACTGAGTTACTCCAGCATTTTTGTCTACCTTTGATTTTTCCAGCATCTGCAATTCTTTCTTAAACCACTTGGTGGGAGTGTTGACCACAAATTGGACGGGCCTGCAGTGCAGTGGATCACCACTTGGTGGGAGTGTTGACCACAAATTGCACGGGCCTGCAGTGCAGTGGATCACCACTTGGTGGGAGTGTTGACCACAAATTGGAGCGACCTGGTATTTTAATTCACTGCACATTGGGAGCGCTGTCTACAAATTAGATATTGTGCTCTTTACTGCAAAATGGTTCTTTATTGCTCTGTGACCCTTTACCTTTCCCCTTCCCCGTAATGCACCCATTGCTCAGATGCCAAACTTAGTAAAAAGCCCTGAAACCAAGGCAGATTTGGGATGAAAATCAAGGAACTGCAGATGCTGGTTTACAAAAAAAAAGACACAGAGTGCTGGAGTAACTCAGCGGGTCAGGCAGCATCTCTGCAGTACATGGACAGGTGGGATTTTGGGTTGGGGGCCTTCAGACTGATTTCTGGGTGTAGTTCTGTTTACTTTGTGAAGGCAGTAGCAAGGATGAATTTGTCTCCTGGATAGGTGCCCAATTGTATTTTAATTGGGGCACTTTGTGAAGATTGGTTTTCAGTTGATGACTAATTGTTATGATTAAGAAGACAGCGAGGAATTTAAAGTGGATCTACATTGTACTTGGTTGAGGAAAGTTAATGTGAACTAGTTGTTAAACCACTTGGACGGGCCTGCAGTGACCTTCTGAAGAAGGGTTTCGGCCCGAAACGTCGCCTATTTACTTCGCTCCATAGATGCTGCTGCACCCGCTGAGTTTCTCCAGCATTTTTGTGTACCTTCGATCTTCCAGCATCTGCAGTTCCTTCTTGAACACTAGTTGTTAAACCACTTGTGTGAAATGGTTAATGTTAACTACCCTAATCAAAGCTTGTTTATTATGAATTCTTATCAAGGACTTTCAGGTGAAAGGAATCTGTGTGTGATGTGTTGAGTGGTCATTCATTGAGCTTTGGACTGGACAGACTGTTGTAAAGATATTTGGATGCTCTTGCTCAAAAGACAAAATGCTGGAGTAACATCAGCGGGTCAGGCAGCATCTGTGGAGAACATGGATAGGTGACGTTTCACAGTGCTGGAGTAACTCAGCGGGTCAGGCAGGATGCCCATAATAAAAAGTACAGCATTGAGCAACTCAGTCAGTGAGTTCACCGTTTGTGTACAGGGTTTGATGCCCATAGTAAGAGTTACAGCATTGGGCAGCTCAGTCGGGGAGTTCACTGTTTGTGTGAAGTGTTGTCTTTGATATAGCTGGCATGTTGCTGTGCCAGTTTGATTATGAAAATAGTCGATGTATTCTTCCACCCTGTAGGATTCACTACTGCAGACACATTTGAATTTCACTGTACCTTAATTGGTACATGTGGTGATAAACTGACCTTGAAACATTGGGCCTAGAGTTATTTTTCGAGGCCTTGTCCATCCAGTGTTTGATATTTTGAGGTGAATGTAGAATCTTCTCGCCTGCTGCTGTTTCTCCCTCTACAGTTATTCTACTTGTTTCTGGTTGATGAGCCAAGGTCTTTGGAGATCTTCTAATGTCCCCAGTTTTCTATGGTTTGTGATAGATGGGCTTTGTCAACTTGCTGTTCCAAGTACTGCTTGTGATAGAGGGTGTGATCAAGGATGTCAGGAGATTTCAATCATTAAAGTGATCTTTTTGTTATAACTGGTCTATCTAATCTAGTCTTTGTGGAGATGATATGAAGATAAGGCCCTTGTTTAGACCCTTTCGTGGTTTCAATCGGGATAAATCTTTGAGAAAGATTAACAATGTATTTTCCTAATTGCTTTGTGGTCACGTTCCTTGTATTTCATGGTGCTGCAATGTTGAGCAGAAGTGCTGGAGGAACTCTGAGGGTCAGGCAGCATCTGTGGGGGAAATAGACAGATGGCATTTTGGGTTGGAAACCTTCAGACTGGAGTAGGGGGAGAAAGATGGATAGTGGGGGTGGGACAAAGCCTGGCATGTGGGGGTGGGTGGCAGATGGATGGAATGAATAAGTGACAAAAGCCAAAGGTGAAAGTGATAAAACATGTTGGATAACAAGGGTAGAGGTGTGGAAGAAGAAGCCAGAGGGAGGTTTATGGATGAGGGGATAAAAGGGAAATGTGGCATGGAGGTGGGGAATCGCCATACTGGTGATGGGAACCCCCCTCTTCCCCTGCACCCCCCCCCACCCTGGTGATGGGAACCCCCTCTTTCCCTGCACACCCCCCCCCCCCCCCCCCATGATGGGATCCCCCTCTTTCCCTGTCACCCCCCCCCCCTGGTGATGGGAACCCCCTCTTTCCCTGCACCCCCCCCCCCCACCCTGGTGATGGGAACCCCCTCCCTCCCTGCACCCCCCCCCCCCCCACTAAGGTGTAAACACTTCCCTCAACACCTTGGTCACTCTGCTCCTTCCCTCTGTATGCTCACCTCCCAAACCAGTCTCGTATTTCACTCCATCCCCTTCCACCCATATCCCTCCCTCCAGCTCCACTCTTCTCATCTGTTGCACCTTTTGTCTCCTTGTCACCCCTAGCCAATGTCACAACCCATCACCCTCTCCCCTGTATCCACTAATCACATAACAGGCTTTGTCCTGCTCCCACCTCTTTCCCACTTTCTCTGCCCGACTCCATCAGTCTGAAAGGGTCCCAACAGGAAACGGCAGCATCTGTCCATTCCCTTTGTGGTCGGGTAGATGGTGCCTGATCTGCCAAGTACATCCATTCCCTGGTTAAAGTAATCCTAGTTGGCTGCTGTTGCAGGGAAAGTAGTTTAATGTTCATTATGACATTTGCCGTCTCATTACAAATTGGCAATCCTGCCATTCACCCTACTGTAGTTTTGGAATTAGTCTAAATCTACATTTGGTTTGAGTGTGTTTGTTGCCAGAATCCATTTCCTCTCCTCTCTGCTCTTTTGTGAAGGTGACCAATTAGTGTTAGTTTCACTTCCACTTTCTCTACCCTACTCCATCAGTCTGAAGAAGGATCCCAACCTGAAACGTCTGTCCATTCCCTTTGCAGGCAGGCAGATGGTGCCTGACCCACTGAGTAGTTCCAGCACTTTGTTTTGGACCAGGTTACATCCCCTGGTTAAAGTAATCCTAGTTACCTCCTGTTGCAGGGAAAGTAGTTTAATGTCCATGACACTTGTGTTTAACTCATTACAATTAAGTAATCGTATCACTTCCATTCACCCAACTGTAGCTTTGTTTGGAATTGGTCTAAATCTATATTTGGTTTAGTTTGTTTGTCTGTGTTGCCCGAATCCATTTCCTCTCCTCTCTGCTCCTTTCTAAAGGGGTGACCAATTAGTGTCAGTTTCCACTCAGGATCTCCAAAGACTGTGTGTCCTCTGATGCTGGAAGAGTCTGCCAGAGTTAGACTCTCTTCCCCATTCTACCAAACGTTGCATAAACTGGGCCAAACTTCACTACTGTTCCTTTACTTGTACGTCTCATTTAATTCAAAGTATTTCTTTGCCGTTTAAAGTAGTATCTGGATTGTCATGATGTGTTTCTCCAGTAGATCAGATCAGATCAGATTCAACTTTAATTGTCAGTGTAGACAACGAAATGCAGTGTACAGTGAACTGCCTGTGTACAGAAATTTGGAGTTTTTGTATGTGTATAAAAGATCATTGTCGCATATAATTTCTTGTTGCATCATTCACCAGGCGGCTAGACGTGGCGTGGCTCCTTTACCATTCTTTTTATATATTTTTTCGAGTTCCGTAAATTTTTATATCAGTAAACAATATCCAAGTTCAGCTACATGAGAGTTCAAACTTAGATATTAGAAAAACATAATTGTTACACCACGGTAGGCTACAGTTATCCGTAGTAATTATCTGGTTATCAGTGACTGCATTGAAAATATTATATGAAATGTTAATGAAGCCTGTTCTTCAGCATATGTGCTTAAACATAAGCTATTGTTAAAGCTATGTGAGAGGTATTATCAATATTCAGGATTTTTTCATATACATATTCTTGTGAATCATTGTTCTCAGTTCTGGAGTAGTTCCTGAGGATTGGCGGGTAGCAAACGTAACCCCACTTTTTAAAAAGGGAGGGAGAGAGAAAACGGGGAATTACAGACCAGTTAGTCTAACATCGGTAGTGGGGAAACTGCTAGAGTCAGTTATTAAAGATGGGATAGCAGCACATTTGGAAAGTGGTGAAATCATTGGACAAAGTCAGCATGGATTTACAAAAGGTAAATCATGTCTGACGAATCTTATAGAATTTTTCGAGGATGTAACTAGTAGCGTGGATAGGGGAGAACCAGTGGATGTGGTGTATCTGGACTTCCAGAAGGCTTTCGACAAGGTCCCACATAAGAGATTAGTATACAAACTTAAAGCACACGGCATTGGGGGATCAGTATTGATGTGGATAGAGAACTGGCTGGCAAACAGGAAGCAAAGAGTAGGAGTAAACGGGTCCTTTTCACAATGGCAGGCAGTGACTAGTGGGGTATCGCAAGGCTCAGTGCTGGGACCCCAGCTATTTACAATATATATTAATGATCTGGATGAGGGAATTGAAGGCAATATCTCCAAGTTTGCGGATGACACTAAGCTGGGGGGCAGTGTTAGCTGTGAGGAGGATGCTAGGAGACTGCAAGGTGACTTGGATAGGCTGGGTGAGTGGGCAAATGTTTGGCAGATGCAGTATAATGTGGATAAATGTGAGGTTATCCATTTTGGAGGCAAAAACAGGAAAGCAAACTATTATCTAAATTGTGGCCGACTAGGAAAAGGGGAGATGCAGCGAGACCTGGGTGTCATGGTACACCAGTCATTGAAAGTAGGCATGCAGTGCAGCAGGCAGTGAAGAAAGCGAATGGTATGTTAGCTTTCATAGCAAAAGGATTTGAGTATAGGAGCAGGGAGGTTCTACTGCAGTTGTACAGGGTCTTGGTGAGACCACACCTGGAGTATTGCGTACAGTTTTGTTCTCCAAATCTGAGGAAGGACATTATTGCCCTAGAGGGAGTGCAGAGAAGGTTCACCAGACTGATTACTGGGATGTCAGGACTGTCTTATGAAGAAAGACTGGATAGAGTTGGTTTATACTCTCTAGAATTTAGGAGATTGAGAGGGGATCTTATAGAAACTTATAAAATTCTTAAGGGGTTGGACAGGCTAGATGCAGGAAGATTGCTCCCGATGTTGGGGAAGTCCAGGACAAGAGGTCACAGCTTAAGGATAAGGGGGAAATCCTTTAAAACCGAGATGAGAAGAACTTTTTTCACACAGAGAGTGGTGAATCTCTGGAACTCTCTGCCACAGAGGGTAGTCGAGGCCAGTTCATTGGCTATATTTAAGAGGGAGTTAGATGTGGCCCTTGTGGCTAAGGGGATCAGAGGGTATGGAGAGAAGGCAGGTACATAGATACATAGATAGATACATAGAAAATAGGTGCAGGAGTAGGCCATTCGGCCCTTCGAGCCTGCACCGCCATTCAATATGATCATGGCTGATCATCCAACTCAGTATCCCGTACCTGCCTTCCCTCCATACCACCTGATCCCTTTAGCCACAAGGGCCACATCTAACTCCCTCTTAAATATAGCCAATAAACTGGCCTCAACTACCCTCTGTGGCAGAGAGTTCCAGAGATTCACCACTCTCTGTGTGAAAAAGTTTCTTCTCATCTCGGTCCTAAAGGATTTCCCCCTTATCCTTAAGCTGTGACCCCTTGTCCTGGACTTCCCCAACATCGGGAACAATCTTCCTGCATCTAGCCTGTCCAACCTCATAAGAATTTTGTACGTTTCTATAAGATCCCCTCTCAATCTCCTAAATTCTAGAGAGTATAAGCCAAGTCTATCCAGTCTTTCTTCATATGAAAGTCCTGACATCCCAGGAATACTGAGTTGGATGATCAGCCATGATCATATTGAAAGGCGGTGCAGGCTCGAAGGGCCGAATGGCCTACTCCTGCACCTAATTTCTATGTTTCTATGTGATGAACTTTAAGTATCGTAATAGTAGTAACCTTACGGATGAAACTAGTAGTGCATGCATATAGCGAACACAAACGATTGCTCTTAATATAGTGGACTGCATGCAATGCTTTATTGTGCCTTTGAACTATCTGTAAATTGTGCAGTAAACTATTTAAAAATATCAACCAATTACTTAAAATTTAAAAAAAATAATAATTTCAATTATAACATTCTGTATTTACATTCGGTATCTACTGCCAGTAATATGTACAGTACATGTGCATTGTAATTACAGGTGCACAACCTTTTATCCGAAGTTCCAAATAACGAAAAGCTCCGAATAGCGGACATTTTTTCGGTCCTTGAAGAAAGGTCCTTGAAAACGTTCACCGAGGGCGGCCCGCAGAGGTGACAGCGGAACCTCCGGTCGGTCCTCGAAGAAAGGGGAACTAAATCCCCATTCATAAAAGAGAAGGTGAGGGTATATTGCGCGGGAGGGTTAATAATTGACAATCTGCTGCTGCCTGCCCGCTGAGTTAAAAAGTTCCCACGGTAGACTCACGATACACAGTGTATCGTGAGTCTTGCGTGGGAACTTTTTAACTCAGCGGGCAGGCAGCAGCAGATTGTCGCTCCCTTCAGTTTCACCCCACCTACACCCCTCTGCTTCCCGGCCATGTGTGTGTCCCCTTCCCTCCCCTCTTCAGCTCTCCGCCCATTGCACCGGCGCGGGGGCTTTGCACTGTCTTCACGTCGGCGATGCCAGCAGGTCAGTGCCAGTCATCAGAGACGTCAGGACCAACGGGACACCGACCCCCAGGCCCACTGCAAGCACTGAGATCCCAGAGACCCACAGCCAGCAGCAGCCCAGCCCCGTTCCAACTCCAGAGGAAAACTGCAAACTGGCCGGAGACGTCAGGACCACCAGAAGCCGCTCCCCGATGGGCCGCTACAGCGACAAGTGGCAGTTCGCCCACAGCCCGAGCTGCGCCCCCTCATCGGGACACCGACCCCCAGGCCCACTGCAAGCACGGAGATCCCAGATCAGCAATTCCAGACCCGCTCCAACTCCAGAGGAACACGCTCCCCGTAGGGGCAGAAGCTGATGGTGTGCAAGGTACGTCTTGTCCTTGGGGTGGCGGATGAGGGGGCGCAGCTCGGGCTGTGGGCGAACAGCCACTTGTCGCCGTAGTGGCCCATCGGGGAGCGGATTCCTCTGGAGTTGGAGGAGGAGGGGGGTATTGTGCTGTTTGATCGCCCCCTGCTATCCCAGGGACAGGGAGACACAGCGGCTTTTGAGAATGGTGGGCAATCACTTCCAAAGTTCTGCCCACACAGTCAGTACACCTCTCCTACACTTGTCTCCCGCACTAAGATCATCTCGCAGAGAATGATCCCAGCCTAACCCTTCCTATTCTCTCCTATTCTACAAGAAAAAACTACATTGAAGACTCAAACTCGCGACCGAGTAACTGCCGGGATCGAGGCGCAAACTCGCGGATATGAGCCGAGCACTCTACCACTGAGCCAGCCGTTAAAATCTACGCTAAAAATCTTCCATTCCGAAGGCCGAAAAATTCCGAATTATGTAAAGTGTCTGGTCCCAAGGCTTTCGGATAAAAGGTTGTGCACCTGTACTAAGAAATACACTTTTTCCACAAAAGAATTTAATTGTACCCTTTTTTCGATATGTATTTTTTGAAATTTTTATTTATTCGTTATGAGTGGGCCCCCTTTGTCTCCTGGCAACCAATATTTTTAGACCCAGTCTGCCACTGTACTTGGGTATCTATTTAGTAGTGAGTTTCTGCCTATACCTGGGGCAGTTGGTCAGGGTGGGGACAGTGCGGGGGATAGATATTAGGGGGGGGGGGTCTATCTCTGGGTTTTGTGCGCTGAGCCTCTGGAGTGATCAGGAAATGGGTGCTTGAGGATACGGACAGGTATACGGGTGTAATGGGACAGGTATACGGGTGCAATGGGACAGGTATACGGGTGCAATGGGACAGGTATACGGGTGCAATGGGACAGGTATACGGGTGTAATGGGACAGGTATACGGGTGTAATGGGACAGGTATACGGGTGTAATGGGACAGGTATACAGGTGCAATGGGACAAGTATACGTCCGATACCTCTTGGGGCTGCACGGGAGAATCCACGACGTTTGAGAAATTTGCCAAACGCGTCGGGCTCTGAGTCATCATGTGCCCCAGTGGCATTTTCTTGCAAGTCTTCGGTGGGAAAGTTCCTCGTAAACAGCTGGCGACCACATCAATCGGCAGATGTTTCAAACCTTCCCCTTCACACCATCTGGAAGAGATCCGGGACCAGAAGAAATCCCATCGTTGTTCCTAAACAGCTTCTCCAGCGCCAGGTGTGGAAGGTCACAGAGAACTTGGAGCTAGATTGGGCTTAGAGATCTTCAATGATTCCCACAAAATCCCCCTCGTCACCCTCAAGTATCTCTCATTTCCTCAAATAGGCTGTGATCTGAGGTGCTTTTTCCTTTAAGTTTGTGACCCAAATCATGGAAACTACCTGAATTTTTAACATTGAGTAAAAATATTATATAAATCATACCTGGAACTCGTCAAGAACAAAACCTGCACATATTTTTAAAATATGAGGAAAAGCTCCAATTTTCTGAGTAGTAATTGTCCAATCAAAGCACGTTTGACATTGGTCAATTGGCGTCCAACCTCCTCTTCAGCGTTAGTAGTCTTCCCCTTGGGTCTTCCCCTTCCCCCTCTTTTAATCAGGTTACCCCGACCACACACCCAACAGTTAAAATTCCCCGCTTTATTATGGATCACAATTTCTACGAATTACGATATATAAAACTATGTCGGCTCACACAAAATGTGAATGCTAGTCTTCACAAAATATATGCAAACATTTTCTGAGATTTCAGGAAATTCTCAGCCCCCCTTTTGGACTCAGGTGACGATGTACCCCCTGCACCCCCCTCTCATAGTATATGTACGCGCATATGTGAACAAAATACTGTGTGTGGTGTGTACCTTTGTTAGTTTCCTAAAAATGGCCTCAACAAATTGGTCCCAGCAGCCCCAGATTTGGTGCCCATTGTTGACAGTTTAACAAAGACCATCCTCTGGAATGTTAAATCAACCTCTGAAAGCTGCCTGCATGTCTTCCAAGACAATGGATTCAGCTGCAGTAAGTAAACAAACATGCACTTAATAACCATTGAGGACTGTGTTAATTGTCAGCCTACCGAAGATGAGAATGGAAGAAGCACAGAAGATAAACAAAGTAGGAACTTTAAAACAAATACAACATGTGCTAATTGCCCACCCACGCATATTTAATGTAGCAGCTTTTGGAGACAAGATTCGAACTTCAAACACAACCTGTGAAAGGTGTCTGCAAGAGAATGGAAGAGGGGCTGCAGAATATCATTAACAACTTGTTTGCCTGCAACCCTGCTAGAGAATTACATAAAGGGTTATTGCAGGAATAATCACGAACTTTTACATCTAAATGAACCTGTCCAAATTGCAATCATGGCTAAAAGAAAATTGTTGAGCTACTGAAATTAAAAAATAAGCAGTTACTCACAAGTGCAGTCAGGATGCCCTATATCACAAGCAGTACTTGGAACAGCAAGTTGACAAAGCCCATCTATCACAAACCATAGAAAACTGGGGACATTAGAAGATCTCCAAAGATCTTGGCTCATCAACCAGAAACAAGTAGAATAACTGTAGAGGGAGAAACAGCAGCAGGCGAGAAGTTTCTACATTCACCTCAAAATATCAAACACTGGATGGACAAGTCCTGGAAAAATAACTCTAGGCCCAATGTTTCAAGGTCAGTTTATCACCACATGTACCAATTAAGGTACAGTGAAATTCAAATGTGTCTGCAGTAGTGAATCCTACAGGGTGGAAACATAGAAACATAGAAATTAGGTGCAGGAGTAGGCCATTCGGCCCTTCGAGCCTGCACCGCCATTCAATATGATCATGGCTGATCATCCAACTCAGTATCCCGTACCTGCCTTCTCTCCATACCCTCTGATCCCCTTAGCCACAAGGGCCACATCTAACTCCCTCTTAAATATAGCCAATGAACTGGCCTCGACTACCCTCTGTGGCAGAGAGTTCCAGAGATTCACCACTCTCTGTGTGAAAAAAGTTATTCTCATCTCGGTTTTAAAGGATTTCCCCCTTATCCTTAAGCTGTGACCCCTTGTCCTGGACTTCCCCAACATCGGGAGCAATCTTCCTGCATCTAGCCTATCCAACCCCTTAAGAATTTTATAAGTTTCTATAAGATCCCCTCTCAATCTCCTAAATTCTAGAGAGTATAAACCAAGTCTATCCAGTCTTTCTTCATAAGACAGTCCTGACATCCCAGGAATCAGTCTGGTGAACCTTCTCTGCACTCCCTCTATGGCAATAATGTCCTTCCTCAGATTTGGAGACCAAAACTGTACGCAATACTCCAGGTGTGGTCTCACCAAGACCCTGTACAACTGCAGTAGAACCTCCCTGCTCCTATACTCAAATCCTTTTGCTATGAAAGCTAACATACCATTCGCTTTCTTCACTGCCTGCTGCACCTGCATGCCTACTTTCAATGACTGGTGTACCATGACACCCAGGTCTCGCTGCATCTCCCCTTTTCCTAGTCGGCCACCATTTAGATAATAGTCTGCTTTCCTGTTTTTGCCACCAAAATGGATACCCTCACATTTATCCACATTATACTGCATCTGCCAAACATTTGCCCACTCACCCAGCCTATCCAAGTCACCTTGCAGTCTCCTAGCATCCTCCTCACAGCTAACACTGCCCCCCAGCTTAGTATCATCCGCAAACTTGGAGATATTGCCTTCAATTCCCTCATCCAGATCATTAATATATATTGTAAATAGCTGGGGTCCCAGCACTGAGCCTTGCGGTACCCCACTAGTCACTGCCTGCCATTGTGAAAAGGACCCGTTTACTCCTACTCTTTGCTTCCTGTTTGCCAGCCAGTTCTCTATCCACATCAATACTGAACCCCCAATGCCGTGTGCTTTAAGTTTGTATATTAATCTCTTATGTGGGACCTTGTCGAAAGCCTTCTGGAAGTCCAGATACACCACATCCACTGGTTCTCCCCTATCCACGCTACTAGTTACATCCTCGAAAAATTCTATAAGATTCGTCAGACATGATTTACCTTTTGTAAATCCATGCTGACTTTGTCCAATGATTTCACCACTTTCCAAATGTGCTGCTATCCCATCTTTAATAACTGACTCTAGCAGTTTCCCCACTACCGATGTTAGACTAACTGGTCTGTAATTCCCCGTTTTCTCTCTCCCTCCCTTCTTAAAAAGTGGGGTTACGTTTGCTACCCGCCAATCCTCAGGAACTACTCCAGAATCTAAAGAGTTTTGAAAGATTATTACTAATGCATCCACTATTTCTGGAGATACTTCCTTAAGTACTCTGGGATGCAGCCTATCTGGCCCTGGGGATTTATCGGCCTTTAATCCATTCAATTTACCCAACACCACTTTCCGGCTAACCTGGATTTCACTCAATTCCTCCAACTCCTTTGACCCGCGGTCCCCTGCTATTTCCGGCAGATTATTTATGTCTTCCTTAGTGAAGACGGAACCAAAGTAGTTATTCAATTGGTCCGCCATATCCTTGTTCCCCATGATCAACTCACCTGTTTCTGACTGCAAGGGACCTACATTTGTTTTAACTAATCTCTTTCTTTTCACATATCTAATACAGATATACAGTGGAAGAATACATTGACTATTTTCGTAATCAAACTGGCACAGCAACATGCCAGCTATATCAAAGACAACACTTCACACAAACAGTGAACTCCCTGAATGAGCTGCCCAATGCTGTAACTCTTACTATGGGCACCAAACCCTGTACACAAACGGTGAACTCCCTCACAGAGTTGCCCACCAAACCTGTACTCTTTACTATGGGCATCCTGCCTGACCCGCTGAGTTACTCCAGCACTCTGTGAAACGTCACCTATCCATGTTCTCCACAGATGCTGCCTGACCCGCTGAGTTACTCCAGCACTTTATGACTTTTTTTTGTAACCTAGCATCTGCATCCGGTAGGCAGCGCGACTCTCGTCTGCAGCGGCCTCTGCAGTCCGTCTGCGTTTTTATTATTTTATGTCTATGTTTTAATGTAGTTTTTGTTATTTTTGTTGGGGTATGTGTGTGGGGGGGTGGGGGTGGTATGGGGGGGTTGGGGGTAACTTTTAAATCTCTCCCTGCACGGGAGACCCGACCTTTTCTTTGTCGGGTCTCCGTTGTCGTTGGGGCTGCAACGAGGAGCGGCCTCCAACAGGAAGACCGGGGGCTCTGGTGCCGACTACTCACCTCACCGTCGCGGAGCTGGCCGAGTCCAGAGCGGGTGGAGCTGTGGTGGATGCTGCTGCGACCCGACCCCCGGAGATTCGGAGGCTGCAACTGCGGGTTTGGCGGGCGGCGACACCGGGAGCCCGCGGGTCCCTGGAGGGAGACCGCTTTTCGGGGCTTCCGCAGCGGCGACTTCTCCCGCCCAAGTTGCGAGGTTGAAGAGCACCTGGAGCGGGGCCTACATCACCGCCCCGCGCGGCTTGGAATGGCCGCGGGAGTTTGCGAGCGCACGCCGGGGGCTCTAACATCAAGACCCGGTGTGCGACCTTGCATCACCCGGCGTGGCTTTAATGGCCACGGGACAATTCGCCATCGCCCGCCGGGGGCTTTGACTTTGACTCTGACATGGGGGGGAGAGTGCAGTGGAGAGATAAGTTTTTTTGGCCTTCCATCACAGCAATGTGATGGATGTTTATGTAAATTATGTTGTGTCTTGGGTCTATTTGTTTGTAATGTATGGCTGCAGAAACGGCATTTCGTTTGGACCTCACGGGGTCCAAATGACAATAAATTGAATTGAATTGAATTGAATTGAATTGAATTGCAGTTCCTTGATTTTCATCCCAAATCTTCCCTGGTTTCAGGGCTTTTACAAACTTTGGCATCTGTGCAATGGGTGCATTACAGAGAAAGGAAACAGGTCACAGACCAATAAAGAACCATTTTGCAGTAAAGATCACAGTTATATCTAATGTGCAGTAAATTCATATATCAGTCTGAAGAAGGATTTTGGCGCGAAACGTTGCCCATTTCCTTCGCTCCATAGATGCTGCTGCACCCGCTGAGTTTCTCCAGCACTTTTGTCTACCTTCGATTTTCCAGCATCTGCAGTTCCTTCTTAAACAAAAAAAAATCATGACAGGTCACTCCAATTTGTGGTCAACACTCCCACCATGTGGTGATCCGGCGCACTGCAGGCCCTTCGAATTTGTGGTCAACACTCCCACCATGTGGTGATCCACTGTATTGCAGGTTCGTCCAATTTGTGGTCAACACTCCCACCGTGTGGTGATTTACTGCACTGCAGGTCCGTCCAATTTGTGGTCAACACTCCCACCGTGTGGTGATTCGCTGCACTGCAGGTCCGTCCAGTTTGTGGTCAACACTCCCACCGTGTGGCGATCCGCTGCACTGCAGGCCCATCTGATAGGTGGACAAAGTACTGGTTTGACTTGGCAGCAGCAACAATTCTTGGCAACATCCTCAGAAATCTCGTTTTCACACTTTCAAAGAGTCTCCGAACATTGGAAACAGATTGGATCAGCTCTTTGTGGAATTTTACACATCCTTACTCCAATCCACAGCAGACTTATTATTCCAAGTTACACAAAATTGCTGGGGAAACTCAGCGGGTGCAGCAGCATCTATGGAGCGAAGGAAATAGGCGACGTTTCGGGCCGAAACCCTTCCTCAGACTGATAGGGGGTGGGGAAAGAAAGAAGGACAAAGGGAGGAGGAGGAGGAGCCCGAGGGCGGGCGGATGGGAGGGTGGGAGGAGACAGCTAGAGGGTGAAGGAAGGGGAGGAGACAGCTAGAGGGTGAAGGAAGGGGAGGAGACAGCACGGGCTAGCAAAATTGGGAGAATTCAATGTTGATGCCAAAGGGACGCAAGGACCCCAGACGGAATATGAGGTGCTGTTCCTCCAATTTCCGCTGTTGCTCACTCTGGCAATGGAGGAGACCCAGGACAGAGAGGTCGGATTGGGAATGGGAGGGGGAGTTGAAGTGCTGAGCCACCGGGAGGTCAGGTAGGTTATTGCGGACTGAGCGGAGGTGTTCGGCGAAACGGTCGCCCAACCTACGCTTGGTCTCACCGATGTAAATCAGCTGACATCTAGAGCAGCGGATGCAGTAGATGAGGTTGGAGGAGATACAGGTGAACCTTTGTCGCACCTGGAACGACTGCTTGGGACCTTGAATGGAGTCGAGGGGGGAGGTGAAGGGACAGGTGTTGCATTTCTTGTGGTTGCAACGGAAAGTGCCCGGGGAGGGGGTGGTGCGGGAGGGAAGTGAAGAATTGACGAGGGAGTTGCGGAGGGAGCGGTCTTTGCGGAAGGTAGACATGGGGGGAGATGGGAAGATGTGGCGAGTGGTGGGGTCACGTTGGAGGTGGCGGAAATGGCGGAGGATTATGTGTTGTATTTGCCGGCTGGTGGGGTGAAAGGTGAGGACCAGAGGGACTCTGCCCTTGTTGCGTGTGCGGGGATGGGGAGAGAGAGCAGTGTTACGGGGTATGGATGAGACCCTGGTGTGAGCCTCATCTATGGTGGCGGAGGGGAATCCCCGTTCCCTGAAGAACGAGGACATTTCCGATGCCCTGGTATGAAATGTCTCATCCTGGGAACAGATGCGGCGTAGGCGGAGGAATTGGGAGTAGGGGATGGAGTCTTTACAGGGGGCAGGGTGGGAAGACGTGTAGTCCAGATAGCCATGTGAGTCAGTGGGTTTATAATGTATGTCGGTCAGGAGTCTGTCCCCTGCGATGGAGATGGTGAGGTCAAGGAATGGTAGGGAAGTGTCTGAAATCGTCCAGGTGTATTGGAGTGCCGGATGGAAGTTGGTGGTGAAGTGGATGAAGTCAGTCAGTTGTGTGTGGGTGCAGGAGGTGGCACCAAAGCAGTCGTCAATTATTCCAAGTCACTGGATTCACAGTAAGAATGCCCCTCGGGTCCCTTCACCCCAATATTCTACATTATCCCTGCATCTGTCCCAGCTCCTTGTTCCACATTGTGCTTCAATCATTAACAATTATCCCTGATCAACATTTTATTGCAGAGAGACAAAGTGCTTGATTAACTCAGCGGGTCAGGCAACACCGCTGGAGGAAAAAGATGTGATATTTTGGGTAAGAACCCTTTTGTTCCATCCCAAAGTCTCTTGTTTCTCCAGAGATGCTGCCTGGCCCACTGAGTTACTCCAGCAATGTGTCTATGTTTGGTATAAACCAGCATCTGCAGTTCCTTGTTTCAACATCACCCAGATTTAATTTCAGTTGTGATAAGGTTAGGGCATCATCACTTTAGTAAAGATACATCCTTTTATTCTGACACTGTGCCATCTGGTCCGAGACTCTCCCACTAGTGGAAACATCCGTTTAGTTCTGAGCACAATTCCAATTTCACCAGAAAAAACCCTGGACACAAAGACAGGCTCCCTGTCTCTATGCTGAGCACTGTTCCCATCCACAGCCCAGACCCACTGCTTCCACCCATAGCCCAGGACCACTCCGCCCCACAACAGCCCAGTACAATTGCACTCAGACACTCCCACAACTCCCCCCTTTTATACACAGCAGCTGACAAATTTCTAACCAGCTTCAATCAAGCCAATGACCACACTAACCCTTTGCCCACCAGTGGCCAATCAATGTTTGTTGCACACATCATGATATCCACCTGGGCTGTAGTTGTCTGCGGGACAATCTCCGACTTGTTGCTCTTTGCATAAAATGGCTGCTTGCATTTCCTTAAGTCAGAGACGACCATAACACACAGAATCAGATTTAGGCCATTCGGCCCATCGAATCTACTCCACCATTCAATCATGGCTGATCTATCTCTCCCTCCCAACCCCATTCTCCTGCCCATAACCTCTGACACCCATACTAATGAAGAATTTATCTATCTCTGCCTTAAATATATCCACTGACTTGGCCTCCACCGCCATCTGTGGCAATGAATCCCACAGATTCACAACCCTCTGGAGAAATAAATTCCTCCTCATCTCCTTCCTAAAGGAATGTCCTTTAATTCTGAGGCTGTGCCCTCTGGTCCTAGACTCTCCCACTAGTGGAAACATCTTTTTAGTTTAGTTTAGAGATACAGCATGGAAACAGGCCCTTCAGCCCACAAAGTCTGTACCGACCAGTGATCACCCTGTACACTCGCACTATCCCACACACTGGGGACAATTTTACAATTACCGAATTACCAAAGGCAATTAACCTACAAACCCGCATGTCTTTGGAGTGTGGGATGAAACCGGAGCGCCCGGAGAAAACCCACGCAGGTCATGGAGAGAAAGTGCAAACTCTGTACAGACAGCACCCGTAGTCAGGATGGAACCCGGGTCTCTGGCGCTGTGAGGCAGCAACTCTACCCGATGCACCACCGTGCCGTCCCATTTTTTGTTATTTTTCTATCCATGCTTCCATTTTTTATTCCACACCTGCTCACTGGTTCACAAATCATTCACATTGAGAATGTCAACCTGAGGGGAAACCTTTCCACACAGAGGGTGGTGGGTGAGTTGAACGAGCTGCCGGAGGAGGTAGTTGAGGCTGGGACTCTCACATTTGGACAGGTACATGGATAGGACAGGTTTGGAGGTATGTGGGCCAAACACGGGCAGGTGGGACTAGTGTAAATGGGGCATGTTGGCTGGTGTGGGCAAGATGGGCCGAAGGGCCTGTTTCCGTGACTCTGGGACTAGTGTATATGGGACATGTTGGTCGGTGTGGGCAAGTTGGGCTGAAGGAATGGCCTGTTTCCACTCAATGACATCAGTATTCACTTCTTCTCAAAAGAAAACTGCAAATCCTGTCAGAGTTACTCCAGGTCTTTGTGTCTATCTCTGGTTTAAATCGGCTTCTGTAGTTCCTTCCTACACAAAATTCGATCTTGTGTTTCTTCTTACAATTTAATGTCATCATTTTGACAAATCATGTGAAATGGAAAATACTTCTGTCCTCCAGATTTCAAGATTCATGTGTGTTATATATTAAACCATCTGCCTGCCTGCAGCATGTGACTCTAACCATGCTTAAAGCTATTTATCTAATGATCAACCAGTCAATCTATTTATTTCATGCCTACAAAAGATGCAATAAAACCATCCTCTCCAGTCTGTCATTGCCGTCTAATTCTGTAAACATGTGGCAACAAAATCACCAGATCTCTTCTTAGAAAATGTCTCCAGACCTGCTTGTGACAACATTATAGACACAGAGTGCTGGAGTAACTCAGCGGGACAGGCAGCATCTATGGAAAGAAGGAATGGGTGACGTTTCAGGTTGAGACCCCTCTTCAGACTGAGTGAGTTTGTGACTTCAGTGAGAACATTACCTTCGATGTCTCTGTAAATGCATCTTATTCCTCTCCTGTTTAAATGAACAAATTCTCCAAATCCACTCTATCCAGGCCTTTCATTATTATGTCCCCCCTCATTCTTCTAAACTCCAGCGAGTACAGGCCCAGAGTCTTTGTACACTCCTCATACATTCATATGCCGGCTCTGGAGAGGGTCCAGAGGAGGTTTACAAGAATGATCCCAGGAATGAGTGGGTTAACCTATGATGAGCTGGGCCTGTACTCGCTGGAGTTTAGAAGGATGAGGGGGGACCTCATTGAAACATACAGAATAGTGAAAGGCCTGGATAGAGTGGATGTGGAGAGGATGTTTCCACTAGTGGGAGAGTCGAGGAGCAGAGGTCACAGCCTCAGAATTAAAGGACGTTCTTTTAGGAAGGAGACGAGAAGAAATGTATTTAGTCAGAGGGTGGTGAATCTGTGGGATTAATTGCCACAGACGGCTGTGGAGGCCACAAGTCAGCTGGTATTTTTAAGGCGGAGATAGATTCTTGATTAGTACAGGTGTCAGAGGTTATGGGGAGAAGGCAGGAAAATGGGGTTAGGAGGGAGAGATAGATCAGCCATGATTGAATGGCGGAGTAGACGATGGGCCAAATGGCCTAATTCTGCTCCTATTCCTTATGACCTTATGAACCCAATCATCTCCAGAATCATTCTTGTAAACCTTCTCTGGACCCTCTCCAGAGCCAGCACATCCATCCTCAGATATGGGGCCCAAAACCCCTCACAATACTCCATATGTGGCCTCACCAGCAAAGCCTCAGCATTACATCCGCATCTCTAAACTTCTTCTGAGTCACCCTGCACGGAAACAGGCCCTTCAGCCCACACTGACCAACATGCCCCATCTATACTAGTCCCAGAGTCACGGAAACAGGCCCTTCAGCCCAACTTGCCAACACCGGCCAACATGCCCCATCTACACTAGTCCCACTTGCCTGCATTTGGCCCGTATCTAAACTTGTCATCCATCTGTTTAAATGTAACTTCAATGATGTTCCCAAACCGGAAACCCTGGATGAACAAGGAGGTTCAGGATCTACTAAGGGCATGCAACAACGCCTTTAAATCCAGGGACACTTCTGCCTACAGTGCGGCCAGGGCGAACCTCAACAGAGGTATAAAAAAGGCCAAAGTCATCCACAGGCAAAGGGTGGAAGACCACTTCAATACCGCGGACACCAGAAGCATGTGGCAGGGTGTCCGGGACATCACTGACTACAAGAGCAGCCCCGCCTGCCCCCACAGTGATATCACACTGGCCAATGAACTAAACACCTTCTTTGCCCGGTTCGATACTGGCAACACCACCAGGTGTGGAATAACCCCGGCCATAGCGGAGGGACAGGCCTTATCACTGAGCACTCAGGAGGTACAGTGCGCTCTGCGTAGGATCAATCCACGCAAGGCTGCAGGCCCGGATGGTGTACAGGGAAGAATATTAAAGGACTGTGCTGGACAGCTGGCGGAGGTATTCACGAGAATCTTCAATCTCTCTCTATCTCTGGCAACGGTCCCCAAGTGCCTGAAAACAGCCACCATAGTGCCGGTGCCGAAAAAGTCCAAAATCACCAACCTCAACGACTACCGGCCGGTTGCCCTGACTCCAATCCCCATGAAGTGCTTCGAAAGGCTGGTCCTCTCCCATATTAAATCCAGCATCCCTGCCTCATTGGACTCCCATCAATTTGCATACAGGGCAAATAGATCAACAGAGGATGCCATCTCTCTGGCCCTTCACACTGTCCTGACTCACCTGGACAGACAGGGCACAAATGTGAGGATGCTCTTCATTGACTATAGCTCTGCATTCAATACGGTCATCCCCACCAAGCTCACCACCAAACTCCACCAGCTAGGCCTCAGCTCACCGATATGCGATTGGATCCTGAACTTTCTGACGGAGCGACCGCAGGCAGTGAGACTGGGCCAGCACCTGTCCTCCACCATCACTCTGAGCACCGGCACACCACAGGGTTGTGTACTAAGCCCCATGCTCTACTCCCTCTTCACTCACGACTGTGTCCCTGCATTCAACACCAACACCATCGTGAAGTTTGCAGACGACACAACAGTGATTGGGCTGATCACCAACGGTGATGAAACAAAATACAGAGCGGAGGTGCAGAACCTGGCGGACTGGTGCGCACGTAACAACTTGTCACTAAACACCTCCAAGCCCAAGGAGCTGATTATTGACTTCAGGAGGTCCCATAATGGAGAATACGCCCCAATCTCCATCTACGGGGAAAGTGTGGAGAGAGTGTCCAGCTTTAAGTTTCTGGGCACTCACATTTCAGAAGACCTCACATGGTCCACCAACACCGCCGCGCTGGTCAAGAAGGCACAGCAACGACTGTTCTTCCTGAGGACATTAAAAAAGACTGGTCTGCCCCAACAGCTGCTGACAACGTTCTACCGCTGCACCACAGAGAGCATACTAACGTATGGCATCTCTGTGTGGTATCTCAGCTGCACGGAGGCGGAGAGGAGAGCTCTTCAGCGCGTCGTCAACAGAGCGCAGAGGATCATCGGGACAGAGCTACCAGCCTTGGAGGGCATCTACCACACGCGGTGCCTCAGGAAGGCCCTCAGCATCCATAAGGACTCATCACACCCCTGCCACGGTCTGTTTCAACTACTTCCCTCCGGCAGACGTTACAAGGCCTTCTACGCCCGAACCTCCAGACTCAGGAACAGTTTCATCCCAAGAGCTATAGCGGCTCTGAACCGGCCCTAATGAGTGCCCCCCCACCCACCCCCTTTGGACAGTCTCCCTCAGATGGTCACGTCAATCAATTCAGCTTGTTTATTTATGTATTGTATTTATTTACCTTTCCTGTACATCAGTGGAGCTGCACACTAAATCTCGTTGCACTGACGTGCAATTACAATAAAAGATATATTATTATTATTATTATTATTATTATTATTATTATTATTATTATTATTATTATTATTATTATTATTATTATGTTGTGAAAGTACCTGCCTCAACTAACTGTGGTAAAGTGAGTGAGAGAGAGAGATGGGTAGACAGGGGAGAGAGAGGGAGGGGAGAGAAATAAATTGACGGGAGAGAGAATGGCCATCGCAATGATATGTAGACACAAGGAACTGCAGAAGCTGTTTTACAAGACAAAGTGCTGGAGTAGCTTTGGGGTGGCACGGTGGTGCAGCGGTAGAGTTGCTGCCTCACAGCACCAGACACTCGGGTTCCATCCTGACCACGGGTGCTGTCTGTGCGGAGTTTGCACGTTCTCCCCGTGACCTGCGAGGGTTTTCTCCGGGTGCTCCTGATTCCTCCCACACTCCAAAGACGAGCAGATTTGTAGGCTAATTGGCTTCGGCAAAAATCATAAATTGTCCCCCAGTGTGTGTGTGTGTGGGATAGTGTTAGTGTGCGGGGGTCGCTGGTCGGCACGGACTCGGTGGGCCGAAGGGTCTGTTTCCTAGCTGTATCTCTAAACTAGTGTGGGGGGATCGCTGGTTCGAACGGACTCAGTGGGCTGAAGGGTCTGTTTTCACGCTGTAAACTAAACTAGGTGGATCAGGCAGCATCAAAGGGTGACAGGGATGAGGGAGCAGTGGGAAGGAGAGGGAGTGGAGGGAGTGTGTGAGTGGACGGGACGGAGAGAGGGAGCTTCACTCTGTGATTATGTCTGACCCCAGATCTGTCAAACGCTCTTCTCAGGAGTGAAGCACATAAACACACACACACTGTGTCTCCCTGTGTGTGTCTGTGTGCGTGTGTCTCCCTGTGTGTGTGTCTGTGTGCGTGTGTCTCCCTGTGTGTGTGTCTGTGTGTGCGTGTGTCTCCCTGTGTGTGTGTCTGTGTGTGCGTGTGTCTCCGTGTGTGTGTCTGTGTGTGCGTGTGTCTCCCTGTGTGTGTGTCTGTGTGTGCGTGTGTCTCCCTGTGTGTGTGTCTGTGTGCGTGTGTCTCCCTGTGTGTGTGTCTGTGTGTGCGTGTGTCTCCCTGTGTGTGTGTCTGTGTGTGTCTTCCTGTGTGTGTGTCTGTGTGTGCGTGTGTCTCCCTGTGTGTGTGTCTGTGTGTGCGTGTGTCTCCCTGTGTGTGTGTCTGTGTGTGCGTGTGTCTCCCTGTGTGTGTGTCTGTGTGTGCGCGTGTCTCCTGGGCGGGCGGGGAAGAGGTTACAGCTCTTTCTAGTGGCTCTTAAAAGGGCCGTTGTTGGACGGAGTGAAATGGAGACAAGGAGAGTCTTGAAGGGCCAGGATCCAAAACGTCATCTATCCATTCCCTCCACAGATGCTGCCTGACCCGCTGAGTTCCTCCAGCTACTTTTCTTCTGACAGAGGAGATTGAACCTCACTGATCTTCGACAAGATCTCGGGCTGGAATCACATCTCGGTCGCGGTCCCCCACGCCATCGTCGTCAAGGCTGGTCGCAGAGTGGTCCACTGGCGCTGGATCATCTCAGAGCCAACCTGACCTGCAGATGTTTGTCGTTAGCGGGGACCGACTGAGCGCCGGTGAGTTTATCACCGCCACCGGCCACACAAGCGGTTTCTTTTTGTATGTAAAAACCCACTTCAGAACCATGGGCGATTTAAAAATTTTACAGCCAGATTTATCACTTCTGAGACTTATTAGATACCAAAGGAATCAAGAAAAACTCAAAAAATGCCTTACTGTTGATGAAATGCAGTGAGAAAACGCGATAATTCCCAATACTTTCAATTTCGATATCTGCACGGCCAATGTTCGGCAAGCACTTTAGCTGCTGTTGTCCCTTCAGCTCTTGCTTCTATTTACCTTCATTTCGCTTCACGTTTGGAATTCTGAAGTTGGGTACATGTCTCTCACGCTTACCCCGACTTACACAATTTTTTACAGCACACAAATTCACCATTTTGGCGGTTTTTAACAGCTAGGAAAGTACGCGTTTTGTGCATTAACAACATATACCGGAAGCTGAGATGTCCTCCAGATGAATTGAGCGGCTCCGTGCTTCAGGCCCTATGACCTTACGTGCAACCCCCCTATATATGACGTGAATATGGCTGTAATTATATTATATAAAAATAATATAATTAATATACTTGTGAGTGTGCATTTTAAATGCGACTGCCGCAGAGGTCCGTCTCCTAATTAATGGGTGAGGGCAGTTCCTGTGGGTTCCCCCATTTACTGAACCCCACTGACTGCCAGTGTGCAGAGTGGGGGTCACAGCCATAGTGGGACTGGGGCAGTGTGAGGCTGGGGGAAGGCAAAGGAATCTTCCACTGACAGGAAAATGCCTAACCATAACCCTAACTTGCCCCCCCCTTCAAGAGCTGCCCACGGCTGGAGCTGGAGCCGCTTTGGGACCGGCTGCGGGCTCCGTACGTGTGGACCCGCAGCGCGTCCACCTCCGCCAGCATGCCCTCCTGGATCATCGTGGTGGTGGGGAGTAGCACTGCCCTGCTTGCCGCCTGGGCCGCCTTCAGCACCTCCATAGTACCGGCTCCGTCAGTCCGCCACTCGCTTGCTGCAATACCGGCCTACCGACAGCCCGACCGACCACTCGCACCCACCAGCGGCCAGTCCGACCACTCGCAGCTCCCACCGGTGACCCGACAGCCTGACCGATCCTTTGCAGCATCCACCGGCCTACTGACAGCCCAACCGATCCTTCACGCCTACCGACAGCCCGACCCTAACACTAGCTCTACAGTTGTTATTTATCAGTTTTATTTAACAGTTCACATCGTAACTTTATAAAGACAAATCAATTGTAAAACAAAATTATCAGCAAGGTTAGCATTACCTTTATTCCTTGGAAACCTTGCTATTGTTTTGATGTAATGAGGAGGCAGCCATGATCCCAGAGTACTCGCTGCCTAGCGACCAGGAAACAAAGCCCGGGATTGAGGTTGGACGCTTGACCTGACGATGACAGGTTGGCCTGGCTCGCCTCAACGGAGCTGGAGGTCTAAAAGACATACGACAGAAGAGGAGGTTGGATGCCATTGACCAAACGTGCTTTGATTGGACAATTACTACTCAGAAAATTGGAACTTTTTCCTCATATTTTAAAAATATGTGCAGGTTTTGTTCTTGACGAGTTCCAGGTATGATTTATATAATATTTTTACTCAATGTTAAAAATTCAGGTATTTTCCATGATTTGGGTCACAAACTTAAAGGAAAAAGCACCTCAGATCACAGCCTATTTGAGGAAATGAGAGATACTTGAGGGTGACGAGGGGGATTTTGTGGGAATCATTGAAGATCTCCAAGCCCAATCTAGCTCCAAGTTCTCTGTGACCTTCCACACCTGGCGCTGGAGAAGCTGTTTAGGAACAACGATGGGATTTCTTCTGGTCCCGGATCTCTTCCAGATGGTGTGAAGGGGAAGGTTTGAAACATCTGCCGATTGATGTGGTCGCCAGCTGTTTGCGAGGAACTTTCCCACCGAAGACTTGCAAGAAAATGCCACTGGGGCACATGATGACTCGGAGCCCGACGCGTTTGACAAATTTCTCAAACGTCGTGGATTCTCCCGTGCAGCCCCAAGAGGTATCGGACGTATACCTGTCCCATTGCACCCGTATACCTGTCCCAATACACCCGTATACCTGTCCCATTGCACCCGTATACCTGTCCCATTGCACCCGTATACCTGTCCCATTGCACCCGTATACCTGTCCCATTGCACCCGTATACCTGTCCCATTGCACCCGTATACCTGTCCCATTGCATAGACATAGAAACATAGAAATTAGGTGCAGGAGTAGGCCATTCGGCCCTTCGAGCCTGCACCGCCACTCAATATGATCATGGCTGATCATCCAACTCAGTATCCTGTACCTGCCTTCTCTCCATACCCCCAGATCCCTTTAGCCACAAGGGCCACATCTAACTCCCTCTTAAATATAGCCAATGAACTGGCCTCAACTACCTCCTGTGGCAGAGAATTCCAGAGATTCACCACTCTTGTGTGAAAAAATAATTCTCATCTCAGTCCTAAAGGATTTCCCCTCTATCCTTAAGCTGTGACCCCTTGTCCTGGACTTCCCCAACATCAGGAACAATCTTCCTGCATCTAACCTGTCCAACCCCTTAAGAATTTTGTAAGTTTCTATAAGATCCCCCCTCAATCTCCTAAATTCTAGCGAGTACAAGCCGAGTCTATCCAGTCTTTCTTCATATGAAAGTCCTGACATCCCAGGAATCAGTCTGGTGAACCTTCTCTGCACTCCCTCTAGGGCAATAAAGTCCTTCCTCAGATTTGGAGACCAAAACTGTACGCAATACTCCAGGCGTGGTCTCACCAAGATCCTGTACAGAACCTCCCTGCTCCTATACTCAAATCCTTTTGCTATGAATGCTAACATACCATTCGCTTTCTTCACTGCCTGCTGCACCTGCATGCCTACTTTCAATGACTGGTGTACCATGACACCCAGGTCTCGTTGCATCTCCCCTTTTCCTAATCGGCCACCATTTAGATAATAATCTGCTTTCCTGTTTTTGCCACCAAAGTGGATAACCTCACATTTATCCACATTATACTGCATCTGCCATGCATTTGCCCACTCACCCAGCCTATCCAAGTCACCTTGCAGCCTCCTAGCATCCTCCTCACAGCTAACACTGCCCCCCAGCTTAGTGTCATCCGCAAACTTGGAGATGTTGCATTCAATTCCCTCGTCCAAATCATTAATATATATTGTAAATAGCTGGGGTCCCAGCACTGAGCCTTGCGGTACCCCACTAGTCACTGCCTGCCATTCTGAAAAGGACCCGTTTACTCCTACTCTTTGCTTCCTGTTTGCCAGCCAGTTCTCTATCCACATCAATACTGAACCCCCAATACCGTGTGCTTTAAGTTTGTAAACTAATCTCTTATGTGGGACCTTGTCGAAAGCCTTCTGAAAGTCCAGATATAACACATCCACTGGTTCTCCCTTATCCACTCTACTAGTTACATCCTCGAAAAATTCTATAAGATTCGTCAGACATGATTTACCTTTCATAAATCCATGCTGACTGTCCAATGATTTCACCACTTTTCAAATGTGCTGCTATCCCATCTTTAATAACTAATTCTAGCAGTTTCCCCACTACCGACGTTAGACTAACTGGTGTGTAATTCCCCGTTTTCTCTCTCCCTCCCTTTTTAAAAAGTGGGGTTACATTAGCATCAGTATATTTGTCCGTTTCTTCAAGCACCCATTTCCTGATCACACCAGAAGCACAGCACGCAAAACCCAGAGACAGACCCCCCCCCCCCCCAATATCCATCCCCCTCACTGTCCCACCCTGACCAACAGCTCGAGGTATAGGCAGAAACTCACTACTAAATAGAGACACAAGTACATCGCAGTGGTCCCTGTTAAACTTCTTCAAGTAGGCCCAGACCACAACTTTAGTGAATAAACCTTAACGAGGGGAAGGGGCAATGTAGTCTTTAAACTAAAGTGGGCCCCAAGCTGAGAGAGGCCGAGCCCAATTAGAGAAAACAGTTGTTAATCTTTCCCAAACATTCATCCACACTGAAGCCCAAGAGAAGGTTCTAAACAGGGGCCTTACCTTTGTACCAACTCCATAACCATATTCAGATAGACCAAGTTATATACAAAACAAACCAATGTCACGTTAGTGATTTGAAGTCTGCCGACATCCTCCTTCACACTGGACACCTAGAGAGGAAGAGATTCCAATTGAAATTAAAAGTCATGAGAAACAGGATCAGCCATTGAAAGGATTGTAGTGAACCCTACAGGGTAGCAGGATACATTGACTCTTGTAATTCACTGGCACAGCAACATGTCAGCTTTGATGAAGGGCAGCACAGTGGCACAGCATAGAGTTGTTGCCTTACAGCGTCAGAGATACGGGTTCTGTACAGAGTTTGCACGTTCTCCCAGTGACCAAGTGGGTTTTCTCCCAGATCTTCACTTTCCTCCCACCATTCAAAGACATGCAGGTTTGTAGGTTAATTGACTTGATATAAATGTAACATTGTCCCTAGTGTGTGTAGGATAGTGTTATTGTACAGGGATCACTGGTCGGTGCGGACTCGGTGGGCCAAAGGGCCTGTTTCCGAGCTGTGTCCCTAAATGTGAAACTTACCAGGTCACATGAAGTGTTCTCCCCGACACTGCCCCTGATACCGTACCTTTTACCATGGACATTGAAACCCTGTGCACAAACAGAAACAGATAGGACCATACAGGCAGTTCAAATATCTGGAAAAACACATCATGACAAACCAGATACCACTTTAACTGACAAAGAAATACTTTGAATTAAATGAGACGTACAAGTAAAGGAACAGTAGTGAAGTTTGGCCCAGTTTATGCAACGTTTGGCAGAATGGGGAAGAGAGTCTAACTCTGGCAGACTCTTCCAGCATCAGAGGACCCAATCTTTGGAGATCCTGGGTGGAAACTAACACTAATTGGTCACCCCGTTAGAAAGGAGCAGAGAGGAGAGACAATGGATTCTGGCAACACAGCCAAACATACTAAACCAAATATAGATTTAGACGAATTCCAAAGAAGGCTACAGTTGGGTGAATGGAAGGGGACAAGATCACTTAATTGTAATGAGTTCAACACAAGTGTCATGAACATTAAACCACTTTCCCTGCAACAGCAGCCAACTAGGATTACTTTAACCAGGGGATGTAACCTGGTCCAAAACAAAGTGTTGGAGGTACTTGGCAGATCAGGCACCATCTACCCGACCACAAAAGGAATGGACAGAAGCTGTTGTTTCATGTTGGGACCCTTCCAGACTGATGGAGTCAGGCAGAGAAAGTGGGAAAGAGGTGGGGGCAGGACAAAGCCTGTTACTGCAACAACTCCATCTTACTTTATATCAATCTTAACTCGTTGTGCTACGCTTTGTTGCTTATTGTATGTTCTTACTGATATTATGTGATGTAGGGTGACCTTGAGTGTCTTGAAAGGCGCCATTAAATAAAATGTATTATATATGTGATTAGTGGATACAGGGGAGAGGGTGGTGGGCTGTGACATTGGCTAGGGGTGACAAGGAGACAAAAGGTGCAACAGACGAGAAGAGTGAAACGTAAAGCTGGAGGGAGGGATACGGGTGGAAGGGGATAGAGTGAAATATGAGACTGGCTTGGGAGGTGAGCATACAGAGGGAAGGAGCAGAGTGACCAAGGTGTTGAGGGAAGTGTTTACACCTTGGTGGGGGGGGCGCAGGGAAAGAGGGGGTTCCCATCATCAGGGTGGGGGGGGTGCAGGGAAAGAGGGGGTTCCCATCACCAGGGTGGGGGGGGTGACAGGGAAAGAGGGGGTTCCCATCATCAGGGTGGGGGGGGTGCAGGGAAAGAGGGGGTTCCCATCATCAGGGTGGGGGGGTGACAGGGAAAGAGGGGGTTCCCATCACCAGGGTGGGGGGGGGTGCGCAGGGAAAGAGGGGGTTCCCATCATCAGGGTGGGGGGGGTGCAGGGAAAGAGGGGGTTCCCATCACCAGTATGGCGATTCCCCACCCCCATGCCACATTTCCCTTTTATCCCCTCACCCATAAACCTCCCTCTGGCTTCTTCTTCCACACCTATACCCTTCTTATCCAACATGTTTTATCACTTTCACCTTTGGCCTTTGTCACTTATTCCATCCATCTGCCAATCACCCACACATGCCAGGCTTTGTCCCACCCCCACTATCCATCTTTCTCCCCCTGCTCCAATCTGAAGGTTTCCAACCCAAAATACCATCTGTCTATTTCCCCCACAGATGCTGCCTGACCCTCAGAGTTCCTCCAGCACTTCTGCTCAACATTGCAGCACCCTGAAATACAAGGAACGTGACCACAAAGCAATTAGGAAAATACATCGTTAATCTTTCTCAAAGATTTATCCCGATTGAAACCACGAAAGGGTCTAAACAAGGGCCTTATCTTCATATCATCTCCACAAAGACTAGATTAGATAGACTTGGTTATAACAAAAAGATCACTTTAATGATTGAAATTTCCTGACATCCTTGATCACACCCTCTATCACAAGCAGTACTTGGAACAGCAAGTTGACAAAGCCCTTCTATCACAAACCATAGAAAACTGGGGACATTAGAAGATCTCCAAAGAGCTTGGCTCATCAACCAGAAACAAGTAGAATAACTGTAGAGGAAGAAACAGCAGCAGGCGAGAAGATTCTACATTCACCTCAAAATACCAAACACTGGATGGACAAAGCCTGGAAAAATAACTCTAGGCCCAATGTTTCAAGGTCAGTTTATCACCACATGTACCAATTAAGGTACAGTGAAATTCAAATGTGTCTGCAGTAGTGAATCCTACAGGGTGGAAGAATACATCGACTATTTTCATAATCAAACTGGCACAGCAACATGCCAGCTATATCAAAGACAACACTTCACACAAACATTGGTACGGAACGTTTGCATTTTCCAGCTTGAAATTGTGCAATATGGTGCATACTGTAGCGAGTCTTTTAACTTTCACTTGTATGCAACATATATGCTTTAAATTGGATTGGGGCGTTTTTGAATGGGGGAGGCTGTGCGATCACTGATCACGGGCCTTGGGGGTACTCGGTGACGGAGTGGAGCAACCGAGTGGGGAGAGGGTGTGGAAGAAGGGTGTCCCCCCTCCCAAGGTAGGAACTTTTTGAAATTTGATGTATTAAAATCATGTTTTAGTGCACTGTAGAAGTATGATTTCAATGTTTTTTGTATGAAGTATTTTTAAGAGGTAACTTTTTAAGGGGTAACTTTATCCACACAAAGGGTGATGGGTGTATGGAACAAGCTGCCAGAGGAGGTAGTTGAGGCAGGGATCATCCCAACATTTAAGAAAAAGTTAGACTGATACATGGATAGGACAGGTTTGGAGGTATGGACCAAAAGCAGGTAGTGTAGCTGGGACACGTTGGCGATTGTGGGCAAGTTGAGCCGAAGGGCCTGTTTTCACACTGTATCACTCTATGACTACATTATGCCTCCACCATGCATGAATGCTTCAAAATCAAGTGATCGAGTTTTATTGCCATATACTCAAGCATAGAAACATAGAAAATAGGTGCAGGAATAGGCCATCAGCCCTTCGAGCCAGCACTGCCATTCAATATGATCATGGCTATTCATCTAAAATCAGTACCTCTTTCCTGTTTTTTCCCCCATATCCCTTGATGTCATTAGCCCCAAGAACTAAATGTAACTCTCTCTTGAAAACATCCAGTGAATTGGCCTGCACTGCATTCTGTGGCAGAGAATTCCACAGATTCACAACTCTCTGCGTTAAGAAAGTTTGTTCTCATCTCAGTCCTAACTGCTGCCCCCAAACCCCCCCCCCCTTTATTCTTAAACTGTGACCCATAGTTCTGAACGCCCCCAACATCGGGAACATTATTCCTGCAGTTACAGTAAGTGAAAATCTAGCAAGCAAGCAGGATGCTTTCTCCAACCACCCCCATTTGAAGTCCACTATCTTCCACTGTTTCTACCCATTGCTTGGTACTTACTTCCAGCAGCCACTGGTTGTCCTCCAGGATGCACCGAGCCGCAGCCTGATCCATGCCGGTCACCTGGACGAATTCGGCACAGAGACTCTCTCTCCCCCCTCTCATCCGCTCTCTCTCTTCTCAACCCGCCCCCTCTCTCCCTCTATCTCTCCCCCCCCTCGCTCCCCTGTCTCCCCCTCTCTCTCTCCCCCACTCACTCTCCCTCTATCTCCCCCTCTATCTCTCTCTCTCTCATCTCTCTCCTCATCTCTCCTCCTCTCTACCCCATTTCTCCCTCTCACATCTCTCCCCTCTCTCTCTCTCCTCTTTCACTTTGCCCCCCCATCTCTCTCGCTTTCCCCTGTTTCTCTCTTTCCCCCTCTCTCCCTCTTCCTTTTACCACCCCTCTCTCGCATTCTCTCCTCCCTCTCCACCCCCCTCTCTCCCCCACCTCTCTCCCCCACATCTCCCTCTACTCCCCCTCTATCTCACCCCCCTCTCTCTCTCTCCCCACTGTCTACCCGTCTCCTTCCCCGCTCTCTCCACCTCCGTTTGAGAGTCTGTCCCTTCGGCACAGAGACGCTCGCGGCAGCGGCAGAACGCTTTCGACGCCCCCGACGGCCCGGGACACTCGCACTGTCCGGAGTGCTCCATGGCCAGAGCTGCAGCAAACGATACGCTAGCCCCGCAAACACTCGACTGCCTGGCAAACACTCGCCAGTCCCTGCTCCCTGCATCTGTTCCCGCCGCTGGTTCTGCTCCCATCCCTCCCTCAGCCCCTGCTTTCCAACACCCGCGGACCATGCAGTTTATCCGAGTTTCGAAATTTTCGTTGATCACACAATTTCTCACCACAGAGCGTGAGAAATTTCTGATCAGTGTGAGGACGTGAAAGTTTGCTTGAGGGCGTGATTCTCACGCTCAAAGCGTGAGAGTTGGCAGCCCTGCAAAGCCCATCTATCACAAACCATAGAAAACTGGGGACATTAGAAGATCTCCAAAGACCTTGGCTCATCAACCAGAAACAAGTAGAATAACTGTAGAGGAAGAAACAGCAGCAGGCGAGAAGATTCTACATTCACCTCAAAATATCAAACACTGGATGGACAAGGCCTGGAAAAATAACTCTAGGCCCAATGTTTCAAGGTCAGTTTATCACCACATGTACCAATTAACGTACAGTGAAATTCAAATGTGTCTGCAGTAGTGAATCCTACAGGGTGGAAGAATACAGCGACTATTTTCATAATCAAACTGGCACAGCAACATGCCAGCTATATCAAAGACAACACTTCACACAAACGGTGAACTCACTAACTGAGCTGCCCAATGCTGTACTCTTTACGATGGGCATCAAATGTAACCCGCTGAGTTACTCCAGCACCCTGTGAAACGTCACCTAGCCATGTTCTCCACAGATGCTGCCTGACCCGCTGAGTTACTCCAGCATTTTGTCTTTGAGCTTTGATTAGGGTAGTTAACATTAACCATTTCACACAAGTGGGTAACAACTAGTTCACATTAACTTTCCTCAACCAAGTACAATGTAGATCCACTTTAAATTCCTCTATGTCTTCTTAATCACAACAATTAGTCATCAACTGAAAACCAGTCTTCACAAAGTGCCCCAATTAAAATACAATTGGGCACCTATCCAGGAGACAAATTCATTCTTGCTACTGCCTTCACAAAGTAAATAAAACCACACCCAAAAATCAGTCTGAGGCTCCCGACCCAAAATCTCACCTATCCATGTACTGCAGAGATGCTGCCTGACCCACTGAGTTACTCCAGCACTCTGTGTCTTTTTGTTTGTAAACCAGCATCTGCAATTCCTTGATTTTCATCTCAAATAAAGTAACGGGTCACAGAGCAATAAAGAACCATTTGGCAGTAAAGAGCACAATATCAAATTTGTAGACAGCGCTCCCAATGTGCAGTGAATTCAAATAACAGGTCGCCCCAGGACCACGGCTCCCATCCACAGCCCAGTACAACTGCACTCAGACATTTCCACAACCAAAGATCCTATAGCTGTGCGCTCTGCTATAGGATCTTTGCCCACAACCTCTGATGCTGTGACCTCTGGTCCTAGACTCTCCCACTAGTGGAAACATCCTTTCCACATCCACTCTATCCGGGCCTTTCACTGTTCAGTGAAGTTTTAATGAGGTCCCCCCTTCAATCTTCTAAACTCCAGCGAGTACAGGCCCAGCGCCGACAAATGCTCATCGTACGTTAACCCACTAATTCCTGGGATCATTCTTGTAAACGCTAACTCTTTTGTCTTGCTGATGTTGAGGGATGGATTGTTATCCTGACAATAGGTGCAGGAATAGGCCATTCGGCCATTCAGGGCAGAAGGTTATCAATGTCTTTCCCATATTCTATCTCATCTTTGCTGCTCATGTGGCTGAAATAGTGTTCTGACCAGTGGATGAATGTTGTGGGTGGCAAGGTCATGAACCTGAGGGTCAATGGTGTCAAAGGTCGCGGTAGACAGAATGTTCTGACCAGTGGACGGACCTCTTGATCCCATTGGCCTGAGACCTGGCCACAAGTTGTGGGTGGCAAAGTCATGACCCCGAGGGACATTGGTGTCAAGGGTCACGGTGGAGGGAATGTTCTGACCAATTCTAACGTCTGAGAAGTGAATAGTGATGATTTGTTAATTCATCATGGCTGAAGCAGGTGGGCTCACTTCTGACTTAAACAGCAAAAGTAAACTTTCTTTATTAACAATGACCCATAGAAAGGAGAATGTTACTCTTGGAAGTTCATAGTCACAACAAGGAAACAGGCATGGAAACAGCCCAACATGGAAACAGGCCCTTCCTTCGGCTAAACTTGCCCACATCTACACTAGTCCCACCCCGACCAACATGCCCCATCTACACTAGTCCCACACCGACCAACATGCCCCATCTACACTAGTCCCACACCAACCAACATGCCCCATCTACACTAGTCCCACCCCGACCAACATGCCCCATCTACACTAGTCTCACCCCTACCAACATGCCCCATCTACACTAGTCCCACCCCGACCAACATGTTCCAGCTACACTAGTCCCACCCCGACCAACATGCCCCATCTACACTAGTCCCACCCCGACCAACATGTTCCAGCTACACTAGTCCCACCCCGACCAACATGCCCCATCTACACTAGTGCCACCCCGACCAACATGCCCCATCTACACTAGCACCACCCCAACCAACATGCCCCAGCTACACCTGCCCGCGTTTGGCCCATATCCCTCCAAACCTGTCCTATCCATGTACAAGTCCAAGTGTCTCTTAAACGTTGCCTCAACTACCTCCTCCGGCAGCTCATTCCATACACCCACCACCCTCTGTGTGGAAAAGTTGCCCCTCAGATTGACATTATTAATGTGAACCATTTGTGAACAAGGTCGCTGGAGTGGATAATAAATGAAATCATAGCGAAAAAACACGGTGGTGCAGCGGGTAGAGTTGCCGCCTCACGGCGCCAGAGACCCAGGTTCCATCCCGGCCACGGGTGCTGTCTGTACAGAGTTTGCACGTTCTCCCCCTGACCTGCGTAGGTTTTCTCCGAGCGCTCCAGTTTCCTCCCACACTCCAAAGACGTGCGGGTTTGTAGGTTCATTGGCTTCAGTAAAGGTTGTAAATTGTCCCCCAGTGTGTGTGTGTGTGTGTGTGTGTGTGTGTGTGTGTGTGTGTGTGTGTGTGTGTGTGTGTGTGTGTGTGTGTGTGTGTGTGTGTGTGTGTGTGTGTGTGTGTGTGTGGGATAGTGTTAGTGTGCGGGGATCGCTGGTCGACGTGGACAGGGTGGGGAAGGGCACGTTTCCACGCTGTATCTCTAAACTAAACTTTCCTTATCACCATCTGCTTTGATCTACTGTTTTCACACCTATGTTTCTCGTTTCCCTCTCCCAACTCTCTGTGTGAAGTGTCTCGACCCGAAACATCCCCATTCCTTCTCTCCAGAGATGCTGCCTGATCCGTTGAGTTACTCCAGTATTTTGTCTATCTTCGGTGTAAAGCAGCATCTGTAGTTCCTCCCTACTCTGTGTAGAACAGTCGTCATTTAATCTACATTGCCTCTCCTCTCCCACCACTGGTATCATTCAGTTTTGAGTTTAGTTTATTGTCCCGTGTACCGAGGTACAGTGAAAAGCTTTCTTGTCGCGTGCTATCCAGTCAGCAGAACAACTGCACATGATTACAATCGAGCCGTCCTATCCATGTACCTGTCCAAATGTCTCTTAAACGTTGCCTCAACTACCTCCTCTGGCAGCTCGTTCCATACACCCACCACCCTCTGTGTGGAAAAGTTACCCCTCGGATTCCTATTAAATCTTTTCCCCTTCACCTTGAACCCGTGTCCTCTGGTACTCGATTCCCCTACTCTGGGCAAGAGACTGTGCATCTACCCAATCTATTCCCCTCATGATTTTATACACCTCTATAAGATCTGCCCTCATCCTCCTGCGCTCCAAGGAATAGAGTCCCAGCCTGCCCCAACCTTAACACGGTTCTGTGAAGGAAAGATCTTGCCTGACGAATCTGCTGGAGTTCTTGGAGGAAGTAAATAGCAGGACAGATAAAGGAGATACACGTTGTGTATTAATGGTTTGGACGAGGGGATTGAACTCTTTGTGGCCAAGTTTGCAGATAGAAACATAGACAATAGGTGGAGGGGCAGGTAGTGTAGAGAAAGCAGGGACTCTGCTGAAGGACTTGGACAGGTTGGGAGAGTGGACAGAGAAGTGGCAGATGGAATATAGTGTAGCAAAGTGTGGAGTCGTGCATCTTGGTCGTGGGAATATAGGCGTCGACTATTTACTAAACGGGGAGAGAATCCAGAAATCGGAGTTGTAAACAGACTCAGGAGCTTGTGCAGGACAATAGGTGCAGGAGTAGTCCATTCGGCCCTTCCAGCCAGCACCGCCATTCAATGTGATCATGGCTGATCATCCTCAATCAGTACCCCGTTCCTGCCTCCTCCTCCTCATATCCCCTGACTTCACTATTTTTAAGAGCCCTATCTAGCTCTCTCTTAAAAGCATCCAGCCTTCACCACCCTCTGAGGCAGAGAATCCCACAGACTCACAACTCTCTGGGTGGAAAAGTTTCTTCTCGTCTCCGTTCTGAATGGCCGACCCCTTATTCTTAAACTGTATGTGGCCCCTGGTTCTGGACTCCCCCAACACCGGGAACATGTATCCTGCCTCTAACACGTCCAAACCCTTAATAATCTTATATGTTTCAATGATATATCCTCTCATCCTTCTAAACTCCAGAGTGTACAAGCCCAGCTGCTCCATTCTCTCAGCATATCACAGTCCCGCCATCCTGGGAATTAACCTGATGTTGGGATGTCAGGACTGTCTTATGAAGAAAGACTGGATAGACTTGGTTTATACTCTCTATAATTTAGGAGATTGAGAGGTTGAGAGATCTTATAGAAACTTACAAAATTCTTAAGGGGTTGGACAGGCTAGATGCAGGAAGATTGCTCCTGATGTTGGGGAAGTCCAGGACAAGGGGTCACAGCTTAAGGATAAGGGGGAAATCCTTTAAAAACCGAGATGAGAAGAACTTTTTCACACAGAGAGTGGTGAATCTCTGGAACTCTCTGCCACAGAGGGCAGTCGAGGCCAGTTCATTGGCTATATTTAAGAGGGAGTTAGATGTGGCCCTTGTGGCTAAGGGGATCAGAGGGTATGGAGAGAAGGCAGGTACGGGATACTGAGTTGGATGATCAGCCATGATCATATTGAATGGCGGTGCAGGCTCGAAGGGCCGAATGGCCTACTCCTGCACCTAATTTCTATGTTTCTATGTTTCTATGAACCTACGCTGGGCTCCCTCAATAACAAGTCTGATCTCAGTCGAATCGCTGGTAAAGAAAGTCAACTCGATGCTGGCATTTATTTATTTATTTATTTGTTTATTTACAGAGGGCTTGTGTACAAACACAGGGGTGTAACGCTGAGGCTCTATAAGGGGCTGGTGCAGCCGTGAGCAGTTCTGGGCCCCGTATCTGAGGAAGGATGTAGGGCTCTGGAGAGGGTCCAGAGGAGGTTTTACAAGAACCATCCCAGGAACGAGTGGGTCAACGTTTCCGATGAGCTTTTGTCGGCGCTGCTGGGCCTGTGCTCGCTGGGTCACAGCACGACCCCCCCATCTCCGACCCCCAGTGAATCCTCCAAATCTTCACCCTTGACGCCCAACGAGGGCCTCACCTCATCTGTCCAATGACCCTATGTGGGGGTGGGGGAAGTGAAAGAGATCAGTAATCACCCCCTCCCGTCGTCCCCCCCACAGACCCACTCCCCCCCACACCCCCTCCCCAACACCCCCTCCACCCACACCCCCTCCACCCACACCCCCTCCACCCACACCCCCTCCCCCAACACCCCCTCCCCTCCCCCCCACACACCCCCTCCCCCCCACACCCCCTCCCCCAACACCCCCTCCCGCCCCCCCACAACACCCCTCCCCCCACCCCCCCTCCACCCCCTCCCGTCCCCCCCACACACCCACGTCCCCCAACACCCCCATCCCCCAAGCACCCCCCTCCACCCCCCACCCCCTCCCCCAACACCCCCTCCCTCCCCCCCCCCACACCCACGTCCCCCACACCCCCTCCCCCACACCCCCCTCCACCCACCCCCCCTCCCTCCCCCCCCACACACCCCCTCCCCCCGTCTCCGTGACCCGCGACCTCTCACCTGCTGATGGGTCAAGCTGTGGCCAGGGTCTGGGTCAAAGGTCATCCGTCGAACAAGGTTCCCCCAGAGGGCGGGTCGTCGGCAGCTGGGGGTCAAAGATCAGAGCGGCGTCAGGAGCGTCAAGAGAGGGGGGGGAGGGGGGGTAATGAGCGCTTCACCTACCGTGGACAATCCCCCTCGAGGGGCAGCAACTCGTCCGGTTTCCCCACGAGGAAACTCCGGGCCAGACACAGGATGTGGGATCTTGCTGCGCAGCCGCGGTGAACACACGGTAACGTCACCGAGACAAGCTGGGGGAGAGAGAGGGAGAGAGAGGGAGCAGTCAGTCCCAGTGACAGGCAGACACCCACCCCACCCAATTATTAAATGTGTCCCCTGTGTGTGTGTGTGTGCGTGTGTGTATAGGATAGTGTTAGTGTGCGGGCGATCGCTGGTCGGCACAGACGCAGTGGAGAAGGGCCTGTTTCCGTGCTGTATCTCTAAACTAAACTTGTGTTAGTAATCATGTATAGTTTTACCGCTGACTGGATAGAATGCAACAAAAAGATAGCATGAGAGAGACAGAGAGAGAGAGAGAGACAGAGAGAGGTGGCAGTACGAGTCTGCCTTACCATGGCATACAAAACTTTACCTAACATTCCCCAATTATAGAAAAAACAAGTGTTTTTGCACCTGGCCCACAAAATAGGTTTTATTTAAAGAAAATAATATAAATAGAAAATAAATGAGTTCATTCCATATAGGCTGCTGGAATATCCAGGGTCTCTACTCCTCAACCTTCAGGATGAAGACTGGGACACCTGAGTTCCTAAAGTCTATAGAAGACACTGATATAATGATATTAACAGAAACATGGTACCGAAAGGATACGTTCATTCACTGCCCCTCAGGGTACCATGAAGTCATGGTGCCTTCAGTAAAAACTACTGATATACATAAGGGCAGAACCTCTGGGGGGGTCTTGGTGTGGTACAAAGAACTAGACAGTCACATTACATCAACAAAACAGGGGAAATCACATATATGGTTGAAACTAGATTAAAAAATTGGAATAATTGGAAAAGATATATATCTATGTGCCGCCTACATACCCCCAACAGAATCGCCATATTTTGTAGAGGATATATTTGAAACTCTCCACAGGGAAATCAATCATTTCCAGGCCCAGGGAAATGTGCTACTAATGTGGAGACCTGAATGCAAGGACCGGATGTGAACCCGATTCCATAGACCCACAGGGCAACAACCTATGTGTTCGGTCAAGCCCCCTTGTATGTCACACCAACTATCATTAACCGAAACAACCTTGACTGCGAAATAAATAAAAGTGGTAGAGAGGTAGTGCATCTCTGTCGAGCCTTGGGCCTGTACATAGTTAATGGTAGGCTCAGAGGGGACTCGCTGGGAAGGTTTACATTTTCCTCAGCTCTTGGGTCTAGCATGACATAGACCCCTGCACTATCAGTGCATTCACTGTTAAGCAACAGTCCCCTCTTTCAGACCACAGTCAAATCAACGTGTACCTAAAATTTCCTGTTCAAACTAAAGACGTAAAAAAGGAGCCCAGTAAGCTGTATAAACTAAATCACTTACAGATGGGCCTCAGATAGTGGAGATAAATTAATCATGGCCCTGAATTCACCTGATCTCACAAACAAAATATTGAAATTCAAGACAAACCCATATGAGACTACTAGAGATGGTGTAAACGTGGCTATAAATGACATGAATATGATCTTTCACAAGGCAGCTATCAAAGCTGACCTTGTGAAACAGAAGAGAAAAATTATCAAAAAACACAACCATGAAAAATGGTCCGACCATGAGTGTAAAAGTGTCAGAAAAGATCTGAGGAAAATATCGAACCAAAAACACCGTCAACCAAACAATCCAGACTTACGTATTAGATATAATGAAACTCTTAAAAGGTATAACCATATAACCACATAACAATTTCAGCACGGAAACAGGCCATCTTGGCCCTTCTAGTCCGTGCCGAACACTTACTCTCACCTAGTCCCATCTACCTGCACTCAGACCATAACCCTCCATTCCTTTCCTGTCCATATACCTATCCAATTTATTTTTAAATGATAAAACCGAACCTGCCTCCACCACTTCCACTGGAAGCTCATTCCACACAGCTACCACTCTCTGAGTAAAGAAGTTCCCCCTAAACTTTTGTCCCTTAAATCTCAAATCATGTCCTCTTGTTTGAATCTTCCCTACTCTCAATGGAAAAAGCTTATCCACGTCAACTCTGTCTATCCCTCTCATAATTTTAAAGACCTCTATCAAGTCCCCCCTTAACCTTCTGCGCTCCAAAGAATAAAGACCTATCTTGTTCAACCTTTCTCTGTAACTTAGGTGCTGAAACCCAGGCAACATTCTAGTAAATCTCCTCTGTACTCTCTCTATTTTGTTGACATCTTTCCTATAATTTGCCGACCAAAATTGTACATCATATTCCACAATTGGCCTCACCAATGCCTTGTACAATTTTAAAATTACATCCCAACTTCTGAACTCAATGTTCTGATTTATAAATGCCAGCACACCAAAAGCTTTCTTTACTACCCTATCTACATGAGATTCCACCTTCAGGGAACTATACACAGTTATTCCTAGATCCCTCTGTTCAACTGCATTCCTCAATTCGCTACCATTTACCATGTACATCCTATTTTGATTTGTCCTGCCAAGATGTAGCACCTCACACTTATCAACGTTAAACTCCATCTGCCATCTTTCAGCCCACTCTTCCAAATGGCCTAAATCTCACTGTAGACTTTGAAAATCTACTTAATTATCCACAACACCACCTATCTTAGTATCATCTGCACCCTTACTAATCCAATTTACCACACCATCATCCAGATCATTGATGTACATGACAAACAACAGTGGACCCAACACAGATTCCTGCGGCACCCCACTAGTCACTGGCCTCCAACCTGACAAACAGTTATCCACCATTACTCTCTGGTATCTCCCATTCAGCCACTGTTGAATCCATATTGCTACTCCACTATTAATAACCAACAATTGAACCTTCTTAACCAACCTTCCATGTGGAACCTTGTCAAAGGAAACAAAACACAAAATTACACTCATAAAAGACTTGAAGAAATTGAAAATTTCATAAATCAAAAATAATTTTGGGATATGTGGAATAACCCGAGCACAACAAAACTACAAACACTACCAATTCAAGGGTGATATCTGGAGAGCACATTTCAAAAATCTATATAAAGACAACCCAATAACTAAAATAAACTTAAATTATTCTCATATCAAAGAAAAACTCCAAACACTAGAAACAATAATTAAAAATTATCAAAACCCTCTTGATTTCCCAATTACTTTGGAAGAATTGACCATAAAAATAAAATCTCTGCACTCAAAGAAAGCCTGTGGTCCAGACAGCATTAAAAATGAAATGCTCAAGTACAGCACTCCGGAGATGCAAGACATAGTGCTTAGGCTGTTCAACATCATACTACGTTCAGGTCATTGCCCTGATATTTGGTGTCAAGGGATTATTTCGCCCATTTATAAGAGTGGAAACAAATTAGACCCAAATAATTATCGTGGCATCTGTGTCAGTAGCTGCCTAGGGAAGTTATTCTGCAGATTCATAAATAACAGAATGTTATCAAATACAACATTCTCAGTAAAAATCAAATTGGCTTCCTCCCAAAACACCATACCACTGACCACATTTATACCCTCCACACTCTCATTGAAAAACATATACACCAAGCAAAAAATGGAAAAATATTTGCCTGTTTTATTGACTCTATTTGGCACGAAGGGCTCTATTACAAACTCCTCGGCTGTGGTATAGGAGGAAAGGTATATGACCTTATCAAATCAATGTATCTGAATAATAAATGTGGCGTTAAAATTGGGGACAAATGCACTAATCTCTTCGCCCAGAGAAGAGGCATCCGGCAAGGCTGCAATCTGAGCCCGACACTATTTAATGTATATATCGACGATTTGGCAGTAAAGTTGGACCAGATCACAGCGCCGGGCCTCTGTCTTCTGGACGGAGAGGTAAAATCCCTGTTTTATGCGGATGACCCAAGTCATCTGCTGTCCCCCACAGAACAGGGACTGCAGCAACAGTTGGACCTACTTGATGAGTACTGCCAAAATTGGGCCCTGGCAGTAAATCTAAAGAAAACCAACATCATGGTTTTTCAGAAAAGACCCAGATGTCAGGAAGATAAATACAAATTTACTCTCAATGGTATTACTATCGAACACACTATGAGCTATACTTACCTTGGTCTAACTGTTTCAGCATCAGGGAGCTTCAATATGGCAGTGAATGCATTAAAAAATAAAGCTCAAAGAGCTCTGTATGCAATAAAAAGAAGATTCTACAACATCCAAATTCCAATTAAAATCTGGCTTAAAATATTTGGCAGTGTAATCCAGCTTATTGTGCTTTATGGTAGTGAAGTATGGGGTCCGCTCAGTCACCATAGTTATAGTAAATGGGAAAAACGTACAACGGAGGCCCTGCATGCGGAATTTTGTCGGAATTAGGCAGATACCCACTGATAGCGCGAGGCTGAGGACGGCCCGGCTCGGGGCTAGAACAGGGCTTCCGTGAGGGGCTGTTGACGCTCCCGTGAGGACGGCCGGCCCGGGGAAGGAACGGTGCTCCCGTCGGAGTGGCCGAGCTCGGGGAGGTACGGCGCTCCTAGCCCGAGGGAGGAGCGGCGCCCAGTCAGGGCGGCCCAGCCCGAGGGAGGAGCGGCGCCCATGTCGGGGCGGCCTGGCGCGAGGCTGAGACGGTAACGGCACTCACGTGAGGGCGATCCGGCTCGGGGCTGGAACGGTGCTCCGGTGGCTTGGACGGTGTTCTGGCGGCGGTGGCCTGAGTCCGGGGTTCGGCCGCGGGCCAGCGGCTGCGTCAGCAGGACTGGTGGGCGGCAGCTTCGACCACCCCGGGCCGCGGTGTTTGAGCCGCGGGACAGTTGTAACATCGCCCGGGGGGTATCGCCTCAGTGCAGAGGGAGAAGAGGAGGGAAGAGACTGGAGACCTAAGACTTTTGCCTCCATCACAGTGAGGAGATGTTGGGTGGACTCACTGTGGTGGATGTTAATATGTGTTTATTGTTGTTTTTTATTGTATTGTATTGTATGTATGACTGCTTCAATTTCGTTCAGACTTCGGTCTGAATGACAATAAAGGCTATCTAATCTAATAATAAATATCCAGAATAGAGCACTAAATTTTTGGAATCATCTTAAATCTAGCCCCCCAGATACCCTCCAGTTTAAAGCCCTTCAAACATAAGAGGGGAGCCCAGAAAAGAGTTCCCTGTGTCAGTTGGTACTGAGACTACCTACCCCTATTCAGTTAAACCCTATCCAGTTAAACCCTGACCAGCCTCAGATCAATACTGATCCCCAATCACCAGTTAGAGTGAACCAAATTATCAAACAATGTAAAGTAACTTATTTGGAGCATTGGGATAAAGAAACCAAAAGCCAAAGCAGATTAGAATGTTACCGTAAGAGATTATAAATTGGCAGACTATCTCTCAACTGTTAGAGACATAAAGCAGAGACAGACCCTCACCAAATACAGGTTAAGTGACCACTATTTGGCAGTTGAACAAGGAAGACAGAATAGATTCTGACAACCAAGAGAAAATAGAATATGCGGCCACTGTTTGACAGATGAGGTTGAAACAGAGGTGCACTTCCTCCTAAAATACAAAAAATTTGACAAAACAAGGAAAACATACTTTGACAAACTCAGTCTGGCAACCCCTGATTTTAAAGAACTAGATGATACATCAAAACTAAGAATAATCCTTGATGAAGGAAATACGGCACACCTTGGTGCACAATACGTAACAGCATGCCATAACCTGAGAGACGGTGAATGACCAACATGCACACACACTCAAATTGACATTAACTGACAATAAGAAATTAATATTGAATTGCTAAACTTGCTACTCTGTTATACTGCTTACAACTGCAAGAACGTGTAGTATTCAATAAAGGGCTATAGGTCTATTGCGAGTTTATGTACAGGGACATATCTATCCATGCACTGTATACTTACTTATATTTGTGCATTTTAAATATGTATGTCATGTTTTATACTTTGGCAATATAATGATGTATTTTATCATGCCAATAAAGTTTTTTAAATTGAAATGGAAATTGACAGAGAGAGACTGACCCCACCAGAGTCTCACCGTGAGTCTTTCCCCACAGACACTACAATCTCCTCCCTTCTCCATCTCCTTCTGGCTCTGTGTCTCCGTCTGTGTCTCCGTCTGTGTCTCCGTCTGTGTCTCCGTCTGTGCCTCCGTCTGTGTCTCCGTCTGTGTCTCCGTCTCCAGCTGACCGTAAGCCAGGGCGAGGTGGGGAGGGGGGGCGAGGAGGGGAGGGGGTTCGATCCGGATGTCTGCCCGGATCCAGCGTAGGGTGAGTGGGAATCGGCCCCACTGGGGACATCGGAGCAAGAACCAGAGGAGGCGGAGATGGTGGGAGAGGCTAGTCTCCCCCCGCAGACGGCTTGGCTCCACCCGCCTCCCCTCCCCCTCTCCCCCTCCCCCTCGCACCAGCCCCCGGGCTCGAGAAGGATGCTGCCAGCACCATTCAAACTGGGGGGAGAGAGAGAGGGGGAGAGAGGGGATAGAGAGAGAGGGGGAGAGAGGGGATAGAGAGAGAGGGTGAGAGAGAGAGAGAGAGAGAGAGAGAGAGAGAGAGAGAGAGAGAGAGAGAGAGAGAGAGAGAGAGAGAGAGGTTAGTGCCAATGATCACAGTCGCCCAGCGCAGAAAAAGGCCCTTCCTTCGGCCCAACTTGCCCCCGCGACCAACATGCCCCATCTACATTATTCCCACACCGACCAACATGCCCCATCTACACTAGTCCCACCCCGACCAACATGCCCCATCTACACTAGTCACACACTGACCAACATGCCCCATCTACACTAGTCACACACTGACCAACATGCCCCATCTACACTAGTCACACACTGACCAACATGCCCCATCTACACTAGTCACACACTGACCAACATGCCCCATCTACACTAGTCACACACTGACCAACATGCCCCATCTACACTAGTCCCACCCCGACCAACATGCCCCATCTACTCTAGTCCCACCTGCTCGCGTTTGATCCATATCCCTCCAAACCTGTCCTATCCATGTACCTGTCCAAGTGTCTCTTAAACGTTGCCTCAAACACCTCCTCCGGCAGCTCGTTCCATACACCCACCACCCTCTGTGTGAAAAAGTTGCCCCTCAGGTTCCTATTAAATCTTACCCCCCTCACCTTAAACCCGTGTCCTCTGGTCCTCGATTCCCCTACTCTGGGCAAGAGACTCTGTGCGTCTACCCGATCTATTACCCTGGTGATTTTGTACACCTCTATAAGATCACCCCTCATCCTCCTGCGCTCCAAGGAATAGAGTCCCAGTCCTGCTCAACCTCTCCCTGTTGCTCACACCCCTCAAGTCCTGGCAACATCCTCGTAAATCTTCTCCGCGATCTTTACATCTATCCCGTAGCAGGGGGGTGGGGGTGAGGGGGGGTGGGGGTGAGGGGGGGTGGGGTGAGGGGGGGGGGTGAGGGGGGGTGAGGTGAGGGGGGATGGGGGTAAGGGGGGGGTGGGGGTCATGGGGTTGTCCTCTCACCTTCAGCGCTGAGATGTCGTTGGGGAATCCATGAACGATGAGAATCATCTCCCTGTGACGGGGAGACAGAGTCAGAACCAGAGACCGCTCCCCCTCTCCCCATCTCCCCTGTGACCACTTTGCCCCTCTCCCCCTGCTAACCCCCAACTCCCCCTGTGACCACTCCACCCCACTGCCCCTGCTACCCCCCTCTCATCCTGCTACCCCTTCCCCCTGCGACTCGGACACAGTTTTTTTTTGTTTTTGTTTTTTTTTAATCAAAAATTTTATTCAATTATTAAAAATAATATTTACATTACAATAAAACAAGCCAGAACCCACCACCATAATACAATACAAACATGTATCCATAATAAACTACTATACAACTATGATACAATCCTTATTGAGGATACATTCAACACCCTGCGGAGCCCAGCAGTCCCGGAACTCCCTCAGGGTGCCCGTAGACAGGACGTATTCCCTTTCTAATCCCACCCGGGCATGGACATAACCCCGGAAAAGGGGCAGGCAGCTGGCTCGGGTAGAGCCCTCCACCGTCTGGCGCCGTGACTCGCGGATGGCCAGCTTGGCCAGGCTCTCGACTCGGACATAGTGTCAGGACCAGAGACCGCTCCCCCCCTCTCCCCCCTGCTACCCCCTCTTATCCCCAGCTGGCAGTCACCGTCTATAAATCCCCTGAACCCCGACATTAGACCGTGTCTGGGGGTTCACTACTCACCAGGGCCCCCTCCCGCTGGTTCTCCGGGCCCCCCCCTTGTGCCGGCCCGCGTTGTGCTGCCTCTCTCTCCTCTGGGGGTTCACCGTGAACCCGATGTAGACCCGACCCCTGAACTTGGGGTTCTGGCTCAGGAGCAAGTAGACCCCGAAAAAACTCCCCTCGCCCCGTCCCATCGCACCTGTGGGGAGAGAGAGAGAGAGAGAGACAGAGGGTGAGAGAGAGAGCAGGGCTGCCAACTCGAATGCTTTGAGCGTGAGACTCACTCATTTCGACAAATTCTCACGCTCTCACGCTGATCACAAATCTATCACACTCTGCCGTGAGAAATCCTGTGATCAACGAGAATTTCAAAACTCATATTAAGTGCATGGGCCGCGGGCGTTTGAGAGCCGCGGGCTTTTGAGGGAGGGATGGAAGCAGACGCAGCGGCAGGGGCAGAGGGGGGAGTGTTTGCCGGGCTGGCGAGTGTTTGCCGGGCTGGCGAGTCGCTTGCTGCAGCTCCGGCCGTGGAGTAGCGTCCCAGGCCGTCGGAGGCGTTGGAAGCGTTGTGCCGCTGCCGTTAGTCTCTGTGCCGAATTCGCCCTGGTGACCGGCATGGATCAGGCAGCGTCTCTGGAGAGAAGGAATTGGTGACTTTTCTGGTCATGACCCTTCTACCCGAAATCTTTAGAAGGGTCTCGACCCGAAACGTCACCCATTCCTTCTCTCCAGAGATGCTGCCTGTCCCGCTGAGTTGCTCCAGCATTTTGTGTCCCTCTTCGGTTTAAACCAGCATCTGCAGTTCCTTCTCACACAATGTGACCCAACAAGACGACTTTGCAGCTAGTTCCAGGTAGTAGTCGGGTGGGGGAGGGACGGAGAGAGAGGGGATGTTAAAGAAATCGATATTCATACTCAATCGGGGAAATTAGTTGCTATCTGTCTTTACATTGATATTTTGTTCATCTTTAAATGTAAGTCTTGGATTCATGTATCGCGGGAACAAATAAGCAAAGGCCAGATGGTAAATATAAACTACAAATTAACTGCAGAAAATGAAACTTGTAGAGATGAACTTTGCCCTTCACTTTACAAAGAATAACCTCAGGGATTATGCAGTAAATGCCATTCAAATACTCTGCAACCTTGGGATAATATTGTCCATGTTCAAATCCGATAGGTAAGTCTTGATTTGTTCAATGTTATAATTAGTTCCAAGATACAGGAAGTAGGTACCAAGCACTGGGTAGAAATGGTGGAAGATAGTAGCATTCAAATGGGGTGGTTGGAGAAAGCATCCTGCTTGCCTGCTAGATTTTCACTTACTATAACTGCAGGAAAAATATTCCCAATGTTGGGGGCGTTCAGAACCATGGGTCACAGTTTAAGAATAAAGGGGGGGCCAGTTAGGACTGAGATGAGGACAAACTTTCTTCATGCAGAGAGTTGTGGATCTGTGGAATTCGCTGCCACAGAAGTCAGTGGAAGCCAATTCACTGGATGTTTTCAAGAGAGTTACATTTAACTCTTGGGGCTCGCAAATCAAGGGATATGGGGAAAAAACAGGAAAGAGGTACTGATTTTAGATGAACAGCCATGATCATATTGAATGGCAGTGCTGGCTCGAAGGGCCGAATGGCCTATTCCTGCACCTATTTTCCATGTTTCTATGCTTGAGTATATGGCAATAAAACTCGACCACTTTATTTTGAAACATTCATGCGTGGTGGAGGCATAATGTAGTCATAGAGTGATACTGTGTGAAAACAGGTCCTTCGGCGCAACTTGCCCACACCCACCAACATGTCCCAGCTACGCTACCTGCTTTTGGTCCATATCCCTCCAAACCTGTCCTATCCATGTACCAGTCTAACTGTTGCTTAAATGTTGGGATAATCCCTGCCTCAACTATCTCCTCTGGCAGCTTGTTCCATACACCCACCACCCTTTGTGTGGAAAATGTTACCCCTTAAAAAGTTACCTCTTAAAAATACTTCAAACAAAAAACATTGAAATCATACTTCTACAGTGCACTAAAACATGATTTTAATACATCATATTTCAAAAAGTCCCTACACCCTCCCCCCACTTGGTTGCTCCACTCCCTCGCCGGGTAGCCCCAAGGCGAGTGATCAGTGATCGCTCAGCCTCCCCACTTTCAAAAACGCTCCGTGGCCCCTGGTTCAGACAGAGAACACTGCCAGATGTGAGCGGGGAACTGAGGCCAGTTGTCCGTAATGTGTGGATCCCAATGCTCAGCTCTTCGTGTTTCGGAGTTGGCTAATGTTATTGATTTTTAAATCGCCTGATGGTAATTAGTTGGCAAAACCTTAATTTATTAATCTGGAATATCCAGGGGGATGGGATAAGTGTAATATTAAAATGACATGCAAGGTGTCAGGCTGTCTGTCACAACGTACAGCCCCGATAACCCATTATTTCCTTCAGTTAAATATTGGGAAGGTAGCACTATTGCCATTTGCCACTCAACTATTATGTTTGTTTAGCTCACTGACTATTTCTAACCCCCCCCCCCCCTCCCCAAATTCCTTTGACAGGTTGAATCGAAATGTCCTCAATCTCGTTGTTTCAATTGAACACGTAGATGAACATCCTCAAGGAACATAATCAGATGGAAACTGATTCAGATGCAATGTTCAAGGGCTTGTTCAAAGAAGGGGCATATTTTAAAGGAGTGACAGAGATACTTGCAGGGGAATGTGTGAGGAGGTTATTATTTGCCTTTAATTTTAGCTTGAACTAGGACATCTGAAGATTCAAAGTTTAATTTAGTAATTGTGCTGATACTGACCCCAACCAACCACGTAATGAATATCATCCATGCCGGAGGTTTTATTTTTCTGATGCCATTTAAACTTCACTTGGATTTCAATCACTTCAATGTAAAAGTAATTGGGAATGGGGAGCATTGGAACAAAAATTTGCCCTCGGTACATATTAACTGTAATATAATAATGTATGCATGTTGGTAGGTGCAATCAAAACAAATATCTTTTTATCATTGTTGTGTCATGAATACCACAGAAAATATTAAGTACTCTCAAGATCACATTTAATAGAATAATATTGCTTAAATATATAGTTATTGGACTTTGCATTTCGGAAAAGTCCCAGCTGTGAGGAAGACAGCAAAATACTGAAAATATTGGGGTGAAAATGACTTCCTTGTTAGGAAAATGAAGGAAATGGTAACAGAATACTTATACAGCTGAGTGAGTATAATTTTATGGATGAGAAATTGTGTTCAACCAATTGATGACTTCTTTGACAAAGTAACTAGCATGTTAGATAACAAGGAACCCAATGGATGTAGCACATTTTGTTGTACAAAATTTGGCCCGTGAAGTGCCCCATAAAAGATTACCGCATTAGATAAGCACCTGTGGTCTTGAATGTGATAGGTTGGCCAGGGGGTCAGATATGGGGCTTTATGTGTGGGCCAGATATATTGTCTGTGCAGAGGGGCTTGGAGCAAGGCCAAGTGTGCATCCAGAATCAAGGTCTGGAATAGTACTAGGTGTGCAGTCAAAGCTGGGACAATGGGAGTGTTCAGCACTGGGAACCTAAGCAGGTCAGCAGCTGTGATCAGGGTAGAATAGATGGCCAGGTGTAAGGCTGGACTCAGGTCAGGACCGTGAGAAGGTATGCAACTGGAGTCAGGGTCAGGAGTAGTACCAGGTGTGCAGTGAGACCCAGGTTGGTCAACATGGGCCAAGTGTTTGATTATAATCTGATTTCCATACATAAATATACTATGATCATTCATGTGCTACATCTGTTGATCAGAGCCTGGCTGTACTGTGGAATGTAATTAGGAATGTAATATAGCCTAACCTTATTCATAGCTGATCCAATTTAAAGCATAAATATTGCATTCAAGTGTCAGTTAAAAGACTAGCTACAGTATGCACCAGAATGCACAATTTCAAGCTGAAAAATGCAAAAGCTCCATACCAATGGGAGGGTGCCCCCCCCCCCCCCCCCGGTGCCCCCCCCCCCCCCCCCCCCCCTCGAGCTTGGTCTGTCGCAATTTCTCATTCCCAACTCTCACTCAATGTTGGCAGCCCTGGAGAGAGGGAGAGGGAGGGGGGGGGAGAGAGGGGGAGAGAGGGAGAGAGGGAGAGAGGGAGAGGGGAGATGGGGGTTGGGGGGGCTGTGGGGGAGGGGAGGGAAGCCATGTTTCCGCCTCCAGGCCGCCTTTACTCCCGGCCTCTCTCCCTGCGCCGCCTCACCTCTGATGCAAGCCCCGTCTTTTGCACATTGACCAATGCAGCGCTGGGGACCCCCGCGGCCGCTCGGCCGGTTCTCGCACCCCGGGGCCCGCAGTAGTCGCGCCTTAAATCGGGGCGGCGGCCCCTTTAAGGGGCGGAGCCGGATCGCGGCGCCATTGGCCGGAGGGAGGCGGAAGCGGCGCTGCCATTGGCGGAGGCCGCTGTCAGTCAGTCAGTCGGGCGGCCGCAGGGTCCTGACGCCCCGTCAGCCCGTCGCTCTCTGTGCGTGTCTGTGTCTCTCTCTGTGTCTGTGTCTCTCTCTCTCTGTCTCCCTGTGTGTGTCTGTGTCTTTCTATCTCCTCCACCCCCCGCATTGCAGCCGCCGACACAACTTGCAAACTTCACCCCGACTCCTGGTTAGTTATTCAGTGAAATATCTCAGAATGGAGGCGCGGGAAAGAAATGCAATCTCATCTCATCTCAACTCTCTCTCTCCCTTCCCCCCCTCTCTCCCCTCCCTCCACTCTCTCCCCTTCTCCCCCTCCCCCCCCCCCCCCCCCCCCCCCCCACTCTCTCCCCTCCCCCCTCATCCTCCTCTCTCCCTCTCTCTCTCCCCCCAGGATGACGGAACTGACGGCCGCGGGTGTCCGGGACAAGTTGCTCAGAGAGTTGAAGGCGGAACATGTGGTGAGAGAGTGAAGGGGGAGAGAGGGGGGAGGGAGTGACAGAGGGTGTTGGGACAAATGTCAACTTGCTTAAGTTAGTATGGACAGGGTGGGGCGAAGGGCCTCATGTTCATTTGTGATAGGACCAGAATCAGGCCATTCGGCCCATCAAGTCTACTCCGCCGTTCAATCATGGCTGATCTATCTCTCCCTCCTAACCCCATTCTCCTGCCTTCTCCCCATAACCCCTGACACCCGGACTAATCAAGTATCTGTCATTCCCCGCCTTAAAAATATCCACTGACTTGGCCTCCACAACCGTCTGTGGCAACGAATCCCACAGATTCACCACCCTCTGGCTAAAGAAATTCCTCCTCATCTCCTTCCTAAAGGAACGTCCTTTAATTATGAGGCTGTGACCTCTGGTGCTAGACTCTCCCACTAGTGGAAACATCCTCTCCACATCCACTCTATCCAGGCCTTTCACTGCTCGGTGACGTTTCAATGCCCCCCCTTGCTTACCCACTGACTATTGTCTATTGTCCTTTAATTCTGAGGCTGCGCCCTCTGGTCCTAGACTCTCCCATTAGTGGAAACATCCTCTCCACATCCACTCTATCCGAGCCTTTCACGGTTCGGTGACGTTTCAGTGAGATCCCCTCCCCATTCTTCTAAACTCCAGCAAGTACAGGCCCAGTGCCGACAAACGTTCATCGTACGTTAACCCACTCATTCCTGGTATCAATCTTGTAAACCTCCTTTGGACCCTCTCCAGAGCCGGCACATCCTTCCTCAGATACGGGGCCCAGAACTGAGCAGCCATGATTGAATGGCGGAGTAGACTCCATGGGCCGAATGGCCTAATTCTGCTCCTATGTCTTGTAGTCAGTGGATCTGATGTAGAGGATGTTTGTTTAAAAAAGAACTGCAGATGCTGGTAAAATCAAAGTGCTGGAGTAACTCAGCGGGTCAGATTAGAGGGTTCCAGCTACAGGGAGAGGATGCAGAGGAGGTTTCCTGGATTAGGGGGTTCAGCTCCAGGGGGAGGCTTTACAGACTTGGATATTTTCTCTGGATCGTTGGAGTTTGAGGGGAGAGCTGATAGACGTTTATAAAATGACCAGAGGTGTAGACAGGGTCGACAGTCACAACCTTTCCCCCCAGGGTGGAGATGTCCAGGACTAGAGGGCAAAGCTTGAAGGTGAGAGGGTCACAGAGACACTTTTCTCTGGGACGTCGGGGGTTGAGGGGTGAGCTGATCCTTTGTAAAGTTGTTACAAGATGTCTGTCCCCGACAGGAAGTGGAGGACATCACCGCACAGAAATGTTCGACCAGTTTCAAGGTGCTGGTCGTGGCGGAAGTGTTCGGCTCAAAAGCTCTGCTCCAGAGACACAGGTGAGGGGTCACAGAGACACAGCGTGGAAACACCCACAGACGGGCGATCGCTTCGCTCAACACCTTTGCTCAGTCCGCCTGGACCGACCTGATCTCCCGGTTGCCAAACACTTTAACTCCTCTAACAGACACAGAGTGCTGGAGTAACTCAGCGGGTCAGGCAGCATCTGTGGAGAGGAGTGGGTGACGTTTTGGGTCGAGACCCTTATTCAGACAGCCTGAAACGTCACCTATCCATGTTCTCCAGCGATGCTGTCTGACCCGCTGAGTTAGTTAACAAAGATTAGTTAAAACAAATGTAGGTCCCTTGCAGTCAGAAACAGGTGAATTGATCATGGGGAACAAAGACATGGCAGACCAATTGAATAACTACTTTGGTTCTGTCTTCACGAAGGAAGACATAAATAATCTGCCGGAAATAGCAGGGGACCGGGGGTCAAATGAGATGGAGGAACTGAGTGAAATCCAGGTTAGCCGGGAAGTGGTGTTAGGTAAATTGAATGGATTAAAGGCCGATAAATCCCCAGGGCCAGATAGGTTGCATCCCAGAGTACTTAAGTAAGTAGCTGCAGAAATAGTGGATGCATTAATGATAATTTTTCAAAACTCTTTAGATTCTGGAGTAGTTCCTGAGGATTGGAGGGTAGCTAATGTAACCCCACTTTTTAAAAAGGGAGGGAGAGAGAAAACAGGGAATTACAGACCAGTTAGTCTAACATCGGCAGTGGGGAAACTGCTACAGTTATTAAAGATGGGATAGCAGCACATTTGGAAAGTGGTGAAATCATAGGGCAAAGTCAGCATGGATTTATGAAGGGTAAATCATGTCTGACGAATCTTATAGAATTTTTCGAGGCTGTAACTAGTAGAGTGGATAAGGGAGAACCAGTGGATGTGTTATATCTGGACTTTCAGAAGGCTTTTGACAAGGTCCCACATAAGAGAATAGTATACAAACTTAAAGCACACGGTATTGGGGGTTCAGTATTGATGTGGATAGAGAACTGGCTGGCAGACAGGAAGCAAAAAGGAGGAGTAAACGGGTCCTTTTCACAATGGCAGGCAGTGACTAGTGGGGTACCGCAAGGCTCAGTGCTGGGACCCCAGCTATTTACAATATATATTAATGATTTGGACGAGGGAATTGAATGCAACAGCTCCAAGTTTGTGGATGACGCGAAGCTGGGGGGCAGCGTTAGCTGTGAGGAGGATGCTAGGATGCTGCAAGATGACTTGGATAGGCTGGGTGAGTGGGCAAATGCATGGCAGATGCAGTATAATGTGGATATATGTGAGGTTATCCACTTTGGTGGCAAAAACAGGAAAGTAGACTATTATCTGAATGATGGCCGATTAGGAAAAGGGGAGATGCAACGAGACCTGGGTGTCATGGTACACCAGTCATTGAAAGTAGGCATGCAAGTACAGCAGGCTGTGAAGAAAGACAATGGTATGTTAGCATTCATAGCAAAAGGATTTGAGTATAGGAGCAGGGAGGTTCTACTGCAGTTGTACAGGGTCTTGGTGAGACCACACCTGGTGTATTGCGTACAGTTTTGGTCTCCTAATCTGAGAAAATACATTCTTGCCATAGAGGGAGTACAGAGAAGGTTCACCAGACTGATTCCTGGGATGTCAGGACTTTCATATGAAGAAAGACTGGATAGACTCGGCTTGTACTCCCTAGAATTTTGAAGATTGAGGGGGGATCTTATAGAAACTTACAAAATTCTTAAGGGGTTGGACAGGCTAGATGCAGGAAGATTGTTCCCGATGTTGGGGAAGTCCAGAACAAGGTCACAGTCTAAGGATAAGGGGGAAATCTTTTAGGACCGAGATGAGAAAAACGTTTTTCATACAGAGAGTGGTGAATCTCTGGAATTATCTGCCACAAAAGGTAGTTGAGGCCAGTTCATTGGCTATATTTAAGTGGGAGTTAGATGTGGCCCTTGTGGTTAAAGGGATCAAGGGGTATGGAGAGAAGGCAGGTACAAGATACTGAGTTGGATGATCAGCCATGATCATATTGAATGGCGGTGCAGGCTCGAAGGGCCGAATGGCCTACTCCTGCACCTAATTTCTATGTTACTCCAGCGCTCTGTCTCTTTGGTCGGTGAAAACCAGCGTCTGCAGTTCCTTCCGACAAACCTCATATTTCGCTTGGGAAACTCACAACCCATTTCCAGCAACTTCCGTCGGCAGTCACGGTGGCGCAGCGGTAGAGTTGCCGCCTAACGGCGCCAGAGACCCGGGTTCCATCCCGACCGCGGGTGCTGTCTGTACGGAGTTTGCACGTTCTCTCCCCGTGAACCGCATGGGTTTTCTCCGGGCGCTTCGGTTTCCTCCCACACTCCAAAGACGTGCGGGTTTATAGGTTAATCGGCTTCGGTGAAGATTGTAAATTGTCCCCGTGTGTGTGTGTGTGGAGGATAGTGTTAGTGTGTGGGCGATCGCTGGTCGGTGGGGAGGGGGTGACAGAGACGGGGAGAGAGGGGGTGAGGAGGTGCGTGACGATGACCTCTGCCCCCCCCCCCCCCCCCTCCGTTTCTCTACAGGATGGTGAACGAGGTTCTGAAGGAGGAGATGAAGTCGATCCACGCACTGGAGCTGAAGACATTCACCCTGGAGCAGTGGAGGGGAGGGGCTCATGGTCCTGAGGTCAAGAGCTGAACCCCAACTCACACGTCCTCCTCCACCCCCTCCAACCACTCGAGTTCCCCCATTCAAGTTCCCCCTCCCCTCCCCCCATCATGTCCACCCTCTCCCCTCCCCATCATCCTCCCCTCCCCATCACCCCCCCTCTTTCCCCCCCCATCATGTCCACCCTATCCCATCCCCCCATCACACCCCCCTCTCTCCCCTCCCCCCCCATCATGCCCCCCCTCTTCTCCCCTCCCCCTCATCATGTCCCCCCCTTTCTCCCCTCCCCCATCATGCCCCCTCTCTCCTCCCCGCCCATCATTTCTCCCCTTCCCTCACCCCCATCATGCCCCCCCTCTCTTCTCCCCCCCCCCCCCGACATCTATATAATTAAAAGTCTAAACTTGACCACCATGTTTGCATTGTATATTGATTTTAGAAAAAACGCTAACACTTACGGCTGTGATTTTAGGCCATCTTACTCAGAGTCCCCTCCGCTGTGCAGGACAAGAGGATTTTTCCCATCGACTAAAAATAAAAGACTTATTAATGTTTAAAAAATGTTGAGAATCTCTCTCCTGTCAATCATGCCATGAAGGCCACGCCCCTTCTGGCGGGAGGGGGAGGGACTATAAAACTGCAAGATGGGGGAGCGAGAGCTCACGACTCTCAGTCTGAGTTGTGAATAACACTGAACACATGTATACTAAACTGAGTGTCGTTTTATTGACATAGAAACATAGAAAATAGGTGCAGGAGTAGGCCATTCGGCCCTTCGAGCCTGCACCTCCAGTCAATATGATCATGGCTGATCATCCAACTCAGTATCCTGTACCTGCCTTCTCTCCACACCCCCTGATCCCTTTAGCCACAAGGGCCACATCTAACTCCCTCTTAAATATAGCCAATGAACTGGCCTCAACTACCTTCTGTGGCAGATAATTCCAGAGATTCACCACTCTCTGTATGAAAAACGTTTTTCTCATCTCGGTCCTAAAAGTTTGCCCCCTTATCCTTAAACTGTGACCCCTTGTTCTGGACTTCCCCAACATCGGGAACAATCTTCCTGCATCTAGCCTGTCCAATCCCTTAAGAATTTTGTAAGTTTCTATAAGATCCCCCCTCAATCTTCTAAATTCTAGGGAGTACAAGCCGAGTCTATCCAGTCTTTCTTCATATGAAAGTCCTGACATCCCAGGAATCAGTCTGGTGAACCTTCTCTGCACTCCCTCTATGTCAAGAATGTCTTTTCTCAGATTAGGAGATCAAAACTGTACGCAATACTCCAGGTGTGGTCTCACCAAGACCCTGTACAACTGCAGTAGAACCTCCCTGCTCCTATACTCAAATCCTTTTGCTATGAATGCTAACATACCATTCGCTTTCTTCACTGCCTGCTGCACCTGCATGCCTACTTTCAATAACTGGTTTACCATGACACCCAGGTCTCGTTGCATCTCCCCTTTTCCTAATCGGCCACCATTTAGATAAGAGTCTGCTTTCCTGTTTTTGCCACCAAAGTGGATAACCTCACATTTATCCACATTATACTGCATCTGCCATGCATTTGCCCAATCACCCAGCCTATCCAAGTCATCTTGCAGCCTCCTAGCATCCTCCTCACAGCTAACGCTGCCCCCCAGCTTCGTGTCATCCACAAACTTGGAGATGTTGCATTCAATTCCCTCGTCCAAATCATTAATATATATTGTAAATAGCTGGGGTCCCAGCACTGAGCCTTGCGGTACCTCACTAGTCACTGCCTGCCATTGTGAAAAGGACCCGTTTACTCCTCATTTTTGCTTCCATAAGATCGCCCCTCAATCTTCTAAATTCTAGCGAGTACAATCTATGGCAACAATGTCTTTCCTTATATTAGGAGACTAAAACTGTACGCAATACTCCAGGTGTGGTCTCACCAAGATCCTGTACAACTGCAGTAGAATCTCCCTGCTCCTATACTCAAATCCTTTTGCTATGAATGCTAACATACCATTCGCGCCTTGTGAGTGCCCTTGGTGGGCGGCGCGACTCTCGTCAGCAGCGGCCTCTGCAGTCCGTCTGCGTTTTTATTATTTTATGTCTTATGTTTTTATGTAGTTTTTGTTATTTTTGTTGGGGTATGTGTGTGGGGGGGGGTGGGGGTAACTTTTAAATCTCTCCCTGCACGGGAGACCCGACCTTTTCTTTGTCGGGTCTCCGTTGTCGTTGGGGCTGCAATGAGGAGCGGCCTCCAACAGGAAGACCGGGGGCTCTGGTGCCGACTACTCACCTCACCGTCGCGGAGCTGGCCGAGTCCAGAGCGGGTGGAGCTGTGGTGGACGCTGCTGCGACCCGACCCCCAGAGATTCGGTGGCTGCAACTGCGGGTTTGGCGGACAGTGACACCGGGAGCCCGCGAGTCCCTGGGGGGAGACCGCTTTTCAGGGCTTCCGCAACGGCGACTTCTCCCGCCCGAGTTGCGGGGTTGAAGAGCACCTGAGCGGGGCCTTACACCATCGCCCCGCGCGGCTTGGAATGGCTGCGGGACTGCGAGCACACGCCGGGGGCTCTAACACCAAGAACCCGGTGCGCGACCTTGCATCACCCGGCGTGGCTTTAATGGCCGCGGGACAATTCGCCATCGCCCGCCGGGGGCTTTGGCTTTGACTTTGACTCTGACATCGGGGGGGAGAGTGCAGTGGAGAGATAAGTTTTTTTGGCCTTCCATCACAGCAATGTGATGGATGTTTATGTAAATTATGTTGTGTCTTGGGTCTATTTGTTTGTAATGTATGGCTTCAGAAACAACATTTCGTTTGGACCTCAAGGGGTCCAAATGACAATAAATTGAATTGAATTGAATTGTATTGTATGTGGTTTGAAATGAAGTTTGAAAATGAAAATGTGGTTTGTTAATGAAGTTTGAAAAAGAAAATGTGTTTTGGAAATGAAGTTTGAAAATGAAAATGTGGTTGGTTTGAAAATGAAAATGTGGTTGGTTTGAAAATAAAAATGTGGTTTGAAAATCTATATAATTAAAAGTCTAATCTTGACCACTTCCTGTTTGCGCTGTATATTGATTTTAGAAAAAACGCTACCACGTACAGCTTGTGATTTTTGGCCATCTTACTCGAGTCCCCCGCTGCTCATCAGGTGCCGAGGATTTTTCCCATCGATTAAAAATAAAAGAGTTATTAGTGTTTAAAAAAGGTTGAGATTCTCTCTCATCAATCACGCCATGAATGCCACGCCCCTTCCGGTGGGAGGGGGAGGGACTATGAATCCCGGAAGTGCGGGCATGGCTCAGTCTCTGCAAGATGGGGGAGGGAGAGATCACGACTTTTTGGTGGCCTTGCACCCTGCTTGACGTAGGAAACCACTTGATTTTGGTGGCCTTGCACCCTGCTTGAAGTGGTAGGAAACTGCACTTGAATTTGATGGCCTTCGTCTGCTTCGGTGAGGGAATCAAACGGCCCTGAGGAGACTGTGTCTGATTGGCCGCCGAGTGACCAGCGCATTATGTGATTGGACACAATGCCCTTGGAGACAGCGGCTGATTGGACGGGAAAACCGATTTGTTGATTGGACGGGAATTTTAAGGGAAGCTGGTCGGTGATTGGATGCAACCCCCTTAGAGACAGCGGTTGATTGGTCGCCAAATAATCGGTCACAAAAAATTGACAAATAGGTAAACAATAAAATCGGAATTACAATTTAAAACTGAAGAATATCATGCCTGATCTGCAGCAAAGATACTAGTATCCCCCCCCCCAACAGGAAGGAACTGCAGATGCAGCCGTCCCTGCAAAATGCCAAATGATTCCGGGAAAGCCGAGGCAAGAGGGTGAGAGAGAGGGAGTGAGAGAGCGAGAGAGATCCAAAGGACGGATTCGGATCCCAACTACGCCTCGCTGAGACCTTGCCAGAAGTTTCAAACCTACGGCCCCCTCCAGTTCGAGCCACGTGGACCAAGAGACCACATTGTAAACAGCCAAGTTCGCTACTTTGACTGGGAGTTTGCGTTCCAACCACAGTCCCGCCAGCGGTTTACAACTGTTTTATATCCGCTTCAGGAAGGAGCGGGTGGTCTACGAGTTGAACGTCCAGGAGGTGAACTCCGTTTATGACGGAGAGACGCCAGGTCTGATGAGGGCCAAGTTCTTAGACAGTCATTATGGAATTGGGAAAAGTTCCAATGAGCTGGTGAAAGACGTGGACTGCCCTTACAGCGCCACTTTCCTCCACACTCTCCATCTCATGGAGACTGGAAACCAAAGATCCTATAACGGAGCAAGATAGTCCACTCAATGAAAAAGCCGTAGTAAGGTCATGGGTAATCTTCAGCACCATTTCCGTAACCGGCTTCCGTCTCCGCTCTAGTATCTTTGCTTTGGTCATGGCTTCTTCACGCACAAATCATCTTTTTGTTCTCAGCTGCAGGTGATCATTTTGATATTCATGCTGTCCTTTTTAACTTTGAACATATTGCCATTTGGAAGGAGCTCCAGAAAATCCAGCACCCAATCAAGCCATCCTCCCCCCCCCCCCCCCCCCCCACCACCAATTTTGGTGAGCCCCAGGTTCCCAGCCAAGGTCTGTAGAATCATAGAAATACAAATAAAGTCTATTATAGACTTTATATCTCTATGGTAGAATGGAAAATAATCAAAATGTGCGCTTAAAAAGTGCCTGCGAGTTAATGGACCAAACAGATCTAAGCTACATTTCAATATAAAATTGCATACATGTAAGCCTACAAGTAACAAACAAAATGTGTAGATCACCTCTGTAAAGTGCATAGTTACAATATCACTTGTTTTAATGACTGAAATGAAAAAAAAAATAATTAGATCCTGGAAAACCAGTTGGGGGAAAACCAGTCCAGGCATTAAATTTTAGGCTTCAGCCCCATCCTACCCTTTGGGCTTCTACCTCATCCTAACTTAGTTGTGTGTGGGTGTTTGTGTTAGTTGGCAGTGCGTTATGTGTGTGTGTGTGTGTGTGTGTGTGTGTGTGTGTGTGTGTGTGTGTGTGTGTGTGTGTGTGTGTGTGTGTGTGTGTGTGTGTGTGTGTGTGTGTATGTGGGAGGGAAGGAGAGAAGGGCCGGGAGAGATGGGATGAAGTAGAGAAGGAAGCGAGGGAAGTAGAGAAAGAAGGGAGGTAGGGAAGGAGAGAAAGAAGGGAGGGAGGGAAGGAGAGAAGGGAAAAGAGAGAGAGGAAGGAGAGAAAGGAGGGAGGGAAGGAGAGAGGGAAGGAGTGAAGGGAGGGAGGGAAGAAGGGAAGGGAGGGAAGGAGAGAAGGGAGGGATAGAAGAGGAGGAGAGAAGGGAGGGAGAGGGCTGGCGGCGGGAGCGGGTGCCGGGGTCCGGGCGGACGGGCGTAAGCTGAGGCTGAGGTTTGTTAACGTTGCTCTAACCCCCAGCCTGGCCCTCCGTGTATTGTTTACCGCGCCTCCCCGGGGAGAGAGGGGTGGAGCCGGGGCTGTGTGCGTGCAGCATGGCGACTGGAGGTGCGGGAGCGCCGCCCTGGGACCGTGAGGGAACGACCCACCTTCCCCTTCTCCATTCCCGCTCTCACCCCCTCCCCGTCTACCCCTTTCTTTCCCCTCTACCCCTCTACTCTCTCTCCCCCCTCCACCCGGGGTAAATCCACCTGGGCCGAGAGCAGATTACTCTGGCGCGGGCCCCCCTTCGGCACTTAAGGCCAGCCATAGAGCGGAATAGGTGACATTTCGGGTCGGGACCCTTCTTCAGACTGACAGTCAAGGGAAAGGGAAACGGGAGATATAGGCAAATCTTCCATTCATTTGACCCTAGTACCGTCCATCTCCGTTGCTCCTCTTTCCCCTGACTCAGTCTGAAGAAGGCTCTCGACCCAAAATGTCATCTATTCCGCTCTATGGCTGGCCTTAAGTGCCTAAGGGGGGCCCGCGCCAGAGTAATCTGCTCTCGGCTCAGGTGGATCTACCCCGGGTCCATTTTCCGAGTTACATCTTCAAAAAATTCCAGAAGATTAGTCAAGCATGATTTCCCCTTTATAAATCCATGCTGACTCGGACCGATCCTGTTACTGCTATCCAAATGTGCCGCTATCTCATCTTTTAGAATTGACTCCAGCATCTTCCCCACCACCGATGTCAGGCTAACTGGTCTATAATTCCCTGTTTCTCTCTCCCGTCTTTCTTAAAAAGTGGGATAACATTAGCTACCCTCCAATCCACAGGAACTGATCCTGAGTCTATCGAACATAGGAAAATTATCACCAATGCATCCACGATTTCTAGAGCCACTTCCTTAAGTACCCTGGGATGCAGACCATCAGGCCCTGGGGATTTATCAGCCTTCAGTCCCATCAGTCTATCCAACACCATTTCCGGCCTAATGTGGATTTCCTTCAGTTCCTCTGTCACCCCAGATCTTCTGGCCACTACTATATCAGGAAGATTGTTTGTGTCCTCCTTAGTGAAGACAGATCCAAAGTACCTGTTCAACTCATCTGCCATTTCCTTGTTCCCCATAATAAATTCACCTTTTTCGGTCTTCAAGGGTCCAGCTTTGACTTAACTATTTTTTTCCTCTTCACATACCTAAAGAAGCTTTTACTATCCTGCTTTATATTCTTGGCTAGCTTACCTTCGTACCTCATCTTTTCTCCCCGTATTGTCTTTTTGGTTATCTTCTGTTGTGCTTTAAACATTACCCAATCCTCTTGCTTCCCGCTCATCTTTGCTACATTGTACTTCGCTTTAATTTTTATACTGTCCCTGACGTCTCTTGTCAGCCACGGTCGCCCCTTACTCCCCTTGGAATCTTTCTTCCTCCTAGGAATGAACTGATCCTGCCCCTTCTGTATTATTCCTAGAAACACCAGACATTGTTGTTCCACTGTTATCCCTGCTAGTGTATCTTTCCAGTCAACCTTGGCCAGCTCCTCCCTCATGGCCCCTTAGTCCCCTTTATTCAACTGCAACACTGACACCTCCAATCTACTCTTCTCCCTCTCCAATTGTAGATTAAACCTGACCATATTATGGTCACTGCCTCCTAATGGCTCATTAACCTTGAGGTCCTTTATCAAATCCGGTTCATTACATAACACTAAATCCAGAATTGCCTTCTCCCTGGTAGGCTCCAATACAAGCTATTCAAATAATCCATCACAAAGGCACTCTACAACGTCCCTTTCTTGGGGTCCAGTACCAACCTGATTTTCCCAGTCTACCTGCATGTTGAAATCTCCCATAACAACCACAGCATTACTTTTACTACATTGCCAATTTTAACTCCTGATTCAACTTGCGCCCTATGTCCAGGCTACTGTTTGGGGGCCTGTAGATTTGTCCCATTAGGGTCTTTTTACCCTTACAATTCCTTAGTTCTATCCATACTGACTCCACATCTCCTGTTTCAATGTCACCCCTTACAAGGGACTGAATTTAATTCCTCACCAACAGAGCAACTCCACCCCCTCTGCCCACCTGTCTGTCTTTTCGATAGGAGGTATACCCTTGAATATTCAGTTCCTAGCCCTGGCCCTCTTGCAGCCTGTCTCAGTAATTCCCACATCATACTTGCCTGTTTCTAACTGAGCCTCAAGCTTGTCCACTTTATTCCTTATACTTCGCGCATTCATATAAAGCACTTTGACCTCCGTATTCACTTCCCCCCTCGCAATTGGCCCTGATCTTACTCTGTTGTCCATTCTCGAGCTTTCCTTCCCATTAATTCGAGAATCTTTTGTAATTTTTCCTGGAGCCACTTTCCCTTCAACTCCATCTTTATTCTCCCAATTTGTCAATCCCTCCCCCCACTATTTAGTTTAAACCTACACGTGTAGCCCTAGCAAACCTGCCTGCCAGAATGTCGGTCCCCCTCCAGTAAAGGTGTAACCTGTCCCTTTTGTACAGGTCACCCCTACCCCAGAAGAGTTCCCAGTGGCCCTTCTGCAGTTGTACAGGGCCCTAGTGAGGCCACACCTGGAATATTGTGTGTCATTTTAGTCCCCTAATTTGAGGAAGAACATTCTTGCTATTGAGGGAGTGCAGCGTAGGTTTACAAGGTTAATTCCCGGGATGGCGGGATGTCATATGCTGAGAGAATGGAGCAGCTGGGCTTGTACTCTGGAGTTTAGGATGAGAGGGTATCTCATTGAAACATATAAGATTGTTCAGGGTTGGCAGGAGATCGCCTGCCAACCATAGCCATATGTTTTGGTCTTGCCCTAAGCTAGCAACCTTTTGGAGGAGTGCTTTCGACTTGATAAGCAGAGCCTACGGCCAGACTATTCCTCCAAACCCACTGTCAGCCATTTTCGGTACCCCTCCCAACACCAACCTCTCTGTTGCGGTGAAACGGGTTCTAGCTTTTACAACATTGTTAGCCCGGAGACTGATCTTGCTTAACTGGAGGCTCACCTGTCCCCCGACACACACCCGCTGGATTAAGGAGGTGCTTTACAATTTAAAGCTTGAAAAACTTAGGTTCTCTCTCAAAGGCTCTACCAAGACATTCCTAGATACATGGAACCCTTTCTTGGAACTTGTTAACTCTCTCAACTTGTCCCCGGACTCGGAAGAGGACTGAGTGCTCTCCACCATTGTTCTGCTCTACTGCAGCTGCTCTCCCCTTAACCCCCTCCCCCCCAACCCCCTCCCCCCCCACACTTATTTATTTAATTACTTACTTATTTACTGTTATTAGTGACCCCCCCCTTTTTTTTTTTTAGTACTTTTTGTTTCGTTTATCTTATCATATTTATGTGGATGTGTATGTATGTGAGTGTTGTTTGTCCCCGTTTGGTTCCGACCTGATTCGGGTGGGTTGAAGGTGGGTAAGGGTAAGGGCTTTGAGGGTCGCTTACATACTGTTGCACCATTATGCCTTGACTGTCACTGTCTGTTATCATTGTATGTATGCAAATTGCTGTGAAATTCAAATAAAAAGATTTAAATCAAGATTGTTCAGGGTTTGGACACGCTAGAGGCGGGAAATGTTCCTGATGTTGGGGGAGTCCAGAACCAGCGGCCACAGTTTAAGAATAAGGAGTAAGCCATTTAGAACGGAGACGAGGAAACCTTTTCTCAGAGTGGTTATTCTGTGGAATTCTCTGCCTCAGAGGGCGGTGGAGGCCGGTTCTCTGGATGCTTTCAAGAGAGAGCTAGATAGTGCTCTTAAAAATAGCGGAGTCAGGGGATATGGGGAGAAGGCAGGAATGGGGTACTGATTGGGGATGATCAGCCATGATCACATTGAATGGCGGTGCTGGCTCGAAGGGCCGAATGGCCTCCTCCTGTACCTATTGTCTAAAACCAACTGTTTAATGACAACATACACTGGGAACAAAGTGTCACACTGTCACTGTCAGGTAGTCATGGTCATCTTATTAACACTTCCCAGGCAATAACATTTTTTAAGGTCATGTTTTTGTTTGTTGTTTTTTTGTTTTTGTTTTTATTTTATTTTATTAATATAACAGTAAACTTACAATCTTATTTTCCTAAAAATTCCTGCTTATTCTACAAAATGTTTACAAAGCTCGGTTAAGTTTTTCACAGTGGTAATTTTAACATTTATGCTTTTTTTTCCCCAATCACTACGGTATTTAACAATAACATTTTATGTCCTTTAGAGAAGGAATTGAGAATTGCGGAATTTTAAACACCCGACATCATCCTTGGCTTTACTCAAATTATTTAAAATGCTCTTCCATCTTCCTCCAATCGTGCGGGTTGGGGATTGGGAAGGGCCTCACCAGTGGAATAGCCTAGAGCCTCTCTTCATCTAAATCCGGCACTGCCCACATCCCCTGACTCCGCTATCTTCTAGAGCTCTATCTAGCTCTCCCTTGAAAGTATCCAGAGAACCGGCCTCCACTGCCCTCTGAGGCAGAGAATTCCACAGACTCACAACTCTGTGTGAAAAAGTGGTTCCTCAGCTCCATTCTAAATGGCTCACCTCTTATTCTTAAACACTTGTGGACAACACTCCCACCATGTGGTGATCCACCACACTGCAGGCCCGTCTGATATGTGAACAAAGTACTGGTTTGACTTGTACTTCAATCCACAGCAGACAAATAGTCCGAAATAACTGAGTTCACACTAAAAATGCCCCTCAGGCCCCTTCAGCCCAATATTCTACATTACATCCGCATCTGTTTCACCTCCTTGTTCCACATAGTGCTTCAATCATTAATAATTATCACTGATCGACATTGTACCATAGATAGACACAGAGTGCTGGAGTAACTCAGCGGGTCAGGCAGCATCTGTGGAGAACATGGATAGGTGACGTTTCACAGAGTGCTGGAGTAACTCAGCGGGTCAGGCAGCATCTGTGGAGAATATAGATAGGTGACGTTTCACAGAGTGCTGGAGTAACTCAGCGGGTCAGGCAGCATCTGTGGAGAACATGGATAGGTGACGTTTCACAGAGTTCTGGAGTAACTCAGCGGGTCAGGCAGCATCTGTGGAGAATATAGATAGGTGACGTTTCACAGAGTGCTGGAGTAACTCAGCGGGACGGGCAGCATCTCTGGAGAGAAGGAATGGGCGACGTTTCAGGTCGAGACCCTCCTTCAGACTGAGAGTCAGAGGGGAGAGGGAAACTAGAGATGCAGATGGTGATGTCGAGTTTAGTTAGGGTTAGCAGGGAGAGATAGATCAGCCATGATTGAATGGCGGAGTAGACTTGATGGGCCGAATGACCTAATTCTGCTCCTGTCACTTAAGACCTTTAGTTTAGTTTAGAGACACAGGGTGGAAACAGGCCCTTCGGCCCACCGAGTCTGTGCCGACCAGCAATCCCTGCACACTAACACTATCCCACACACACTAGGGACAATTTACAACGTTAACAGAAGCCAATTAACCTACAAACCCGCACATTTTTGGAATGTGGGAGGAAACCAGAGCACCCGGAGAAAAACCCACGCAGGTCACGGGGAGAGCGTGGAAACTCCGTACAGGCAGCACCCATGGTCAGGATGGAACCCGGGTCTTCGGCGCTGTGAGGCAGCAACTCTACCGCTGCACCACCGTGCTGCCCTTCATGCATCATTGTCCATGCAGCGTTCTGCAGCGATGCATTACTCCCTGTAAGAATGCAAGACTCCCTCTGTTATCACACAATCTCTTTATTCAGCAATGACTCGTCACAGTTATATCGCTCCACAGATTAAAACATCTTTACCAGCTGGGAACTATTCATAAAAGCATAAGTATCAGTATGAACGCATCGTTCCACACCAACCTCATCTCCAATATCATGTTCAGTTCTAGACAGCATATGACATGAAGAATGAGGGCAGGGGGAGAGAAGGAGAACACAATACTACAAGTGTGGTCTCATCAACGTCTTATACAACTGCAACATGACCTCCCAAACCAGTATTGAGTATAGAAGGTACACATAGAAGTTGGGTGGTCACCTTGCAGTTGTACAAGACGTCGGTGAGACCGATTTCAGAGTATTGTGTTCAGTTCTGGGCACCGTGTTACAGGAAGGATGTTGTCGAGCTGGAAATAGCGCAGAGAATATTTACGACTATTTTTTACCAGGGCTGGAGGGTGTGAGCTATAGGGAGAGTTGGGGCAGGCTGGGACTCTATTCCTTGGAGCGCAGGAGGATGAGGGGAGATCTTGTAGATATTGTATAAAATCACGAGAGGAATAGATCGGGTAGACGCACAGTCTCTTGCCCGGAGCAGGCGAATCGAGAACCAGAGGACATAGGTTTGAAGTGAGGGGGGGATGATTGAATAGGAACCTGAGGGGCAACTTTTCCACACAGAGGGTGATGGGTGTAAGGAACGAGCTGCTGGAGGAGGTAGTTGAGGCAGGGACTATCACACTTTGAAAGGTACATGGATAGGACAGGTTTGGTGAGATATGGGCCAAACGCGGGCAGGTGGGACTAGTGTAGATGGGGCATGTTGGTCGGTGTGAGCAATATGGGCCGAAGGGCCTGTTTCCACACTGTGTGACTATCAATGCACCAATTAGTTTAGTTCAGAGATACAGCACGGAAACAGGCCCTTCGGCCCACTGTGTCCATGCCGACCGGCCGTCCCCGCACACTAACACTATCCTGCACACACTACAGACCATTTACAATTTATACCAAAGCCAATTAACCTACAAACTTGCACGTCTTTGGAGTGTGGGAGGAAACGGAGCATCCGGAGAAAACCCACGCAGGTCACGGGGAGAACGTACAAACTGTACAGACAGCACCCGTGGTCAGGAGGTGGCTGTGCCACCGCTAATCTGCCTGTTTCTGCAGCAGCATGTTTGTGTAGGTGCCAGTCAATGCGTGATTGCTGCACGCATTTCCTGCTTGGTTTCCCACTGTCCTTCAACCATTGATGGCCTCCTGCAGATCGCAGGCAGTCGTGCATGCATCCAGTTGCCTCTCGTCGCATTATTCCACCATTGCTGTGACTTTACTGCTGTGTCCATGCGAGTAAAACTGCGACATCTGTCCCATGCATTCTCCACAATAAACTCCAGCTGCACGCAAACTATAAACTTGCAACTGTGCAGCGTAGAAACAGGCCTTTGTACAAGCTCACCAATGCCTCTACTTCCCGAGACCATGGAAGTTAAACATGTCCCCTACAACTCCCACCAACTTCTACCGATGGAAATCAGTTTATCGGGATGCATCACAGCACGGTTTGGGAACAGCTCCGTCCAAGACCCACAAGAAATCACAGAGTTGTGGACACAGCCCAGACCGTCGCGCACACAAACCAACCTCCCTTCCATTGACTCCATCTACACCTCACGCTGCCTCGGCAAGGCCAGCAGCATCATCAACGACCAGTCTCACCCCCAGTCACTCCCTCTTCTCCCCACTCCTATCAGGCAAGAGGTACAGAAATGTGAAAACGCCCACCTCCACATTCAGGGACAGTTTCTTCCCGGCTGTTATCAGAGACGGGGAGAGGGGAGTAGGGGAGTAGGGGAGGGGGTCACAGGGCTGTAAGGTCGTCCCCTCCCATGTCGCTCCATCGGACCGTCCCAGAGAGGGGGAGGAGGTCACCTCTCACGTAACTGACACTCGAGGGTGAGGGGGAGACTCCATCCTCTCCCATCACCAGCCCCTCCCTCGCCCTCAGGTCCAGCCCCCCCCAGACTCGAGTAATCGCTGAGCGAGTCTCCCCCTCCCTCTTCTCCCTCATCTCCCTCCCTCCTCTCCCTCCCCTTCATCTCCCTCCTCTTCCTCCCACTCTCCCTCTCCTTCATCTCCCTCTCCCTCCTCCCCTTCATCTCCCTCCTCTTCCTCTCCCTCATCTCCATCTCCCTCCTCTTCCTCCTCCCCCTCCTCTTCCTCCCACTCTCCGTCCATCAGCCTGGTCCCTACGTCCCCCCTCCCCCTCAGGAACCCCCTCGCTCCGCGCCACCACCCCTCCACTCCCCCTCCGAGGGTCTTTAGTTGAGTCCAAGCTCCGATCAAGATGGCCACCAAGGTCAGGAAGACCAAGAGGAGCAGCAGTGGGGTCATGGTGCTGTCGGCGACCCCTGACCTTGCGATGGCCTGGGGTCGTCCTCCATCTTTGTCCGGGGTCGCTACCCCCCCGTGGCCGGGGTCAGAGGGCGGGGCCTGGATCAGGCCGAAGCCTGAGGTCAGAACGAGGAAGATGAGCGGCCACGAGACTCGGACAAACGACATCGTCCGCAACCTGTGGGGAGAGCAGGGTCAACACGGGGTCACAAAGGTCATCAGGGGTCTACAAGGGTCACTAGGGGTGAACAAGGGTCAATGGTGGTCAACAGCGGTCATTGAGGATCAATGGCGATGAATGGTGACTGCAGGGAGGCGATGGAGGGAAGAGGGGGAAGGGAGAGAGAGAAGAGAAAGGGAGATGGAGGGAGGGAGGGAGAGCGAGAGGAGAGGGAGGGGGAGAGAGAGATGGAGAGAGAGAGAGAGGGAGGGAGGGAGGGAGAGAGAGGGAGATAGAAAGAGAGGGAGGGAGGTAGGAAGGGAGGGAGAGACGGAGGGGGGATAGAGGAGGGAGGGGGGGAGCGATATATGAAGGAGGGAGGGAGGGAGGGAGGGAGGGAGAGAGAGAGGAGGGAGGGAGGGAGGGAGGGAGGGAGGGAGGGAGGGAGGGAGGGAGGGAGGGAGGGAGGGAGGGAGGAGGGAGGGAGGGAGGGAGGGAGGGAGGGAGGGAGTGGGGGAGAGAGATATGAAGGAGGGAGAAAGGGAGCAAGGGAGGGGGGAGAGAAGAGGGAGTGAGGGAGGTTGAAAAGGAGGGGGGGAGAGAGGAGGGAGGGAGTTATTCCCACACTCACCCTCGTTCTCTCCGTCTCTCTCTCTGTCTCGTAGCCGGGTGCAGACGGAGATGTAATGAGACGTCCGGGAACAGAGAGTAACCCCACCCCTCACATTTCCTGTCCCTCCCCCTCCCTCTCTCTATGGACCACAAACCACTCAAGACGTGCAAAAGTGAACAACAATGCAGGGGGGAGACAGTGTGTGGTGTGTGTGTGGGGTGCGTGTGTGTGGGGTGGTGTGTGTGTGGTGTGTGTGTCTGTGGTGTGTGTGTGTGTGTGTGTGTGTGTGTGTGTGGGGGGGGGACATGCGCCCCACACTCCACACACACACCCACCCCACACACACCCACCCCACACAAACCCCACACACGCATCAAACACGCACACACACACGCACCCAACACTACACATGCACCCCACACACGCACCGCACCACACTACACACACACCCCACACACACGCACCCCACACAAGCACACACATGCACCCCACACATGCACGCCACACTACACACAAACACCCCCCACACACACGCACCCCACTACACACACGCACATGCACCCCACACACACCCACGCACCCATGTAACATAGAACATAGAAAATAGGTGCAGAGAGACCCATTCGGCCCTTCAAGCCAGCACCGTCATTCATTGCGATCATGGCTGATCGTCCCCAATCAATAACCCGTGCCTGCCTTCTACCCATATCCCTTGATTCCACTAGCCCCTTGAGCTCTATCTAACTCTCTCTTAAATCCATCCAGTGATTTGGCCTCCACTGCCCTCTGTGGCAGGAAATTCCACCAATTCACAACTCTCTGGGTGAAAAAAATTCTCACCTCATTCTTAAATGACCTCCCCTTTATTCTAAGACTGTGGCCCCTGGTTCTAGACTCGCCCAACATTGGGAACATTTTTCCTGCATCTAGCTTGTCCAGTCCTTTTATAATTTTATATGTTTCTATAAGATCCCCCTCAACCTTCTAAACTCCAGTGATTACAAGCCTAGTTTTTTCAATCCTTCCTCATATGACAGTCCCGCCATCCCAGGGATCAATCTAGTGAACCTACGCTGCACTGCCTCAATCACAAGGATGTCCTTCCTCAAATTAGGAGACCAAAACTGTATGCAATACTCCAGATGTGGTCTTACCAGAGCCCTATACAACTGCAGAAGAACCTCTTTACTCCTATACTGAAATCCTCTTGTTATGAAGGCCAACATTCCATTAGCTTTCTTCACTGCCTGCTGTACCTGCACGCCAACTTTCAGTGACCGGTTTACAAGGACACCCAGGTCTCGCTGCGCCTCCCCCTTACCTAACCTAACCCCATTGAGATAGTAATCTGCCCCCTTGTTTTTGCCACCAAAGTGGATAACCTCACATTTATCTATATTACACAGCATCTGCACGCATCTGCCCACTCACTCAACCTGTCCAGGTCACCCTGCAACCTCCTAACATCCTCCTCACAGTTCACACTGCCATCCAGCTTTGTGTCATCCTCAAACTTGCTAATGTTGCTCCTAATTCCCTCTTCCAAATCATTAATATATATGGTAAACAGTTGCGGCCCCAACACCGAGCCTTGCGGCACTCCACTCGCCACTGCCTGCCATTCTGAAAAGGACCCGTTCACTCCTACTCTTTGCTTCCTGTCTGCCAACCAATTTTCTATCCATGTCAACACCCTACCCCCAATACCATGTGCTCTAATTTTAGTCACCAGTCTCCCGTGTGGGACCTTTTCAAAGGCTTTCTGAAAGTCTAGATACACTACATCCACTGGCTCCCCTTCATCCATTTTACTTGTCACATCCTCAAAAAATTCCAGAAGATTAGTCAAGCATGATTTTCCTTTCATAAAACCATGCTGACGGACTAATCCTTTTACTGCTATCCAAATGCCCCATTATTACCTCTTTAATAATTGACTCCAGCATCTTTCCCACCACCGAAGTCAGGCTAACTGGTCTGTAATTCCCCGTTTTCTCTCTCGCTCCTTTCTCTAGGAGCAGGGAGGTTCTACTGCAGTTGTACAGGGTCTTGGTGAGACCACACCTGGAGTATTGCATACAGTTTTGGTCTCCAAATCTTCTTGCCATAGAGGGAGTACAGAGAAGGTTCACCAGTGATTCCTGGGATGTCAGGACTTTCATATGAAGACTGGATAGACTCGGCTTGTACTCGCTAGAATCTAGAAGATTGAGGGGGGATCTTATAGAAACTTACAAAATTCTTAAGGGGTTGGACAGGCTAGATGCAGGAAGATTGTTCCCGATGTTGGGGAAGTCACAAGAGGTCACAGTTTAAGGATAAGGGGGAAATCTTTTAGGACCGAGATGAGAAAAACATTTTTCACACAGAGAGTGGTGAATCTCTGGAATTCTCTGCCACAGAAAGTAGTTGAGGCCAGTTCATTGTCTATATTTAAGAGGGAGTTAGATGAGGCCCTTGTGGCTAAAGGTATCAGGGGGTATGGAGAGAAGGCGGTACAGGATACTGAGTTGGATGATCAGCCATGATCATATTGAATGGCGGTGCAGGCTCGAAGGGCCGAATGGCCTACTCCTGCACCTATTTTCTATGTTTCTGTTTCTTGAAAAGTGGTTAGTTATCCTCCAATCCACAGGAACTGATCCTGAATCTATTGAAGATTGGAAAATGATCACCAATGCGTCCACTATTTCTAGAGCCACCTCCCTGAGGATCCTAGGATGCAGACCATCAGGCCCAGGGGATTTATCGTCCCTCAGTCCCATTAGCCAACCCAATACTATTTCACGCCTAATGAAAATTTCTTTCAGTTCCTCAACCCCCTTAGATCCTTTGTCCTCCAGTACATCTGGGAGATTGTTTGTATCTTCCTTAGTGAAGACAGATCCGAAGTACCTGTTCAACTCTTCTACCATTTCCTTGTTCCCCATAATAATTTCACCCATGTCTGCCTTCAAGGGACCCACATTTGACTTTGCTATTCTTTTTCCTTTAACATATCTAAAGAAGCTTTTACTGTCCTTCTTTATATTCCTGGCCAGCTTCCCTTCGTACTTCATCTTTTCAGCCCGCAATGCCTGTTTTGTTTCCTTCTGTTGACCCATGAAATTTCCCAATCCTCTGGCTTCCGGCTACTCTTTGCTGTGTTATACATCTTTTCTTTTAGTTTTATTCTATCCCTAACTTCTCGTCAGCCACGGTTGCTTCCTACTCACCTTAGAATCTTTCTTCCTTTTTGGAATGAAATGATCCTGCATATTCCGGATTATGCCCAGAAATTCCTGCCATTGCTGTTCCACCGTCATTCCTGCTAGGATCCCTTTCCAGTCTACCTTGGCCAGCTCCTCTCTCATGCCTTCATAGTCCCCTTTGTTCAGCTGCATCACTGCCACTGCCGATTTAACCTTCTCCTTCTCAAATTGCAGATTAAAACTAATCACATTATGATCACTACCTCCAAGCGGTTCCTTTACCTCAAATTCTCTTATCAAATTTGGTTCATTGGACAACACTAAATCCAGAATTGCCTTTTCTCTGGTCGGCTACAATACAAGCTGCTCTAAGAATCCATCTCGGAGGCACTCTACAAATTCTCTTTCTTGGGGTCCTGAACCAACCTGATTTTCCCAATCTACCTGCATATTGAAATCCCCCATCACCACAGTGGAATTACCTTTGTTACATGCCAGTTTTAACTCCTGCTGCAACTTACACCCTACATCCAGGCTACTATTTGGGGGTCTGTAGATAACACCAATTAGTGTCTTCTTCCCTTTGCAATTCCTCATCTCAATCCACAGTGACTCTGCCTCGTCAGTCCCTATGTCCTCGCAAGGGACTGAATTCCATCCCTCACCAGAAGAGCTACCCCCACTCCTCTGCCCACCTGCCTGTCCTTTCTATAGGATGTATAACCCTGAATATTAAGTTCCCGGACCCGATCCTCCTGCAGCCACGTCTCAGTAATCCCCACAATGTCATATCTACAAGCCTCTATCTGAGTCTTAAGCTCATCTACTTTGCTTCTTATACTCGCGCATTCAAGTACAGTACTTTTAATTCCTTACGCATCTCACCATTCACATCGATCCCTATTACACTTGGTCATACTCTCCTATCCCTTTGTGAGCTTTCTTTCCCATTAATTCTGCGGTCATTAACTATCCCTTTACTCTCTTTCCTTTTAACTCCGTCCTTGGCTATCCCATTTGACACCCTCCCCCCTTATTTAGTTTAAAGCCATCTGTCTCACAGTGGCAAACCTGCCTGCCAGAATGCTGGTCCCCCACCTGTTAAGGTGCAATCCGTCCCTTTTGTACAGTTCCCCCTTACTCCAAAACAGATCCCAGTGGTCTAAGAATCTAAATCCCTGCCCTCTGCACCAGTTCCCCAGCCACACATTCAGGTCCTGTATCTCCCTGCTCCTGCTCTCACCAGCACGAGGAACTGGAAGTAGACCGGAGATAACCACCCTGGAGGTCCTGCTTTTCAGCACTTTTCCGAGCTCTCTAAAGTCGCGCTTCAGAATATTCATCCCCTTTCCGACATCGTTTGTGCCAACATGCACTACAACGGCTGTTCACCTTCGCCCTCTGCACTCTGTCCGTGACATCCTGGATCCTGGTACCCGGGAGGCAGCACACCATCCTCGAATCCCGTCTGTTGCCGCAGAAACCCCTGTCCGTACCTCTCACAATGGCGTCTCCAACCACCACTGGTTGCCTGACGTCTTCTGTTTCCCGACAGCTTCTAAGTGGGTGAACCGGTTCACAAGAGCTACAACACCCGGGGACCTGTGCATTCCATGTTTACTTCCATTTCTCACCGTCATCCACCTTCTCTCTTCCAGTACCCTAGGTGTAACAATCTTGCTGTTGGACTCGTCGAGGAACGACTCAGTTTCTCGGACGAACCTGAGGTCATCCACTTGCTTCTCCAGTTCCCCAACACGGTCCTTCAGGAGCTGTACCTGGATGCACTTCTCACTTGTAGCAGCCAGAGGCACCAGCAGTGTCCTTGACCTCCCACATACTGCAAGCATCGCACTGAATCAGCTTACATCTTCTTTCGTCTCTCCCTCTCCAACGTTTTGCGTAGTCTCCTCGCCAAAGACTCTCAAGCCAAAGACTCACAAGGCCGCTCCCTCACTGCCGCTCCCTAAGAGCCGCCTTACTTATATTGACTGATAAATTGCCTAATTTACCAATTTACAAACCAAATTCCTTAGTTTTAAACAGTTTTCCCCCTCTGACTCACTTCTAACTCTCGTCCCACTCGGGCTAGAGCCAATCAGTGCTTTTTCCTGCTTCTCTTTGCTGCTGTTCTTCAAAATCCACGGGGGCTCTGAGAAGCTCTCAAAATCCACAGAGACCCCACACACACACGCACCCCACACACACCCCACATACACACTCCATATACACACCCCACACATGCAAGCACCCCACACACACGCACTGACACCCCACACTCACGCACTGACACCCCACACTCACGCACACACACCCCACACACACGCACCCCACACATACACACACGCACCCCACACACAGACATACACACCCACCCCACACACACACACATACTCACGCACACCTCACACACGCAGACACACACATTTCCTGCTGTTATTAGGCAACTGAACCGTCCTCTCACCATCTAGAGAGCGGTCCTGACCTCCCATCTACCCCATTGGAGACCCTCACACTATCTTTAATCGGACTTTAGCTTGTACGAAACGTTATTCCATTTATACTGTATCTGTATTCTGTGGACGGCTCGATTGTAATCATGTACAGTCTTTCCGCCGACTGGATAGCACGCAATAAAAAAGCTTTTCACTGTACCTCGGTACACGGGACAATAAACTAAACTAAACTCTCCCTCTCTCTCAAAGCAAGCTCAATGCTAGCATTTATATCAAGACGGCTTGTATACAAACGCAGGGATGTAATACTGAGGCTCTATAAGGCGCTGGTCAGGCCGCATTTGGAAAATTGTGAGCAGTTTTGGGCCCCGTATCTGAGGAAGGATGTGCTGGCTCTGGAGAGGGTCCAGAGGATGTTTACAAGAATGATCCCTGGAATGAGTGGGTTAACATATGATGAGCGTTTGTTGGTGCTGGGCCTGTACTCACTGGAGTTTAGAAGGATGAGGGGGATCTCATTGAAACTTCCCAAATAATGAAAGGCCTGGATAGAGTGGATGTGGAGAGGATGTTTCCATCAGCGGGAGAGTCTAGGACCAGAGGGCACAGCCTCAGAATTAAAGGACATTCCTTTAGGAAGGAGATGAGGAGGAATTTCTATAGCCAGAGGGTGGTGAATCTGTGGGATTCATTGCCAGACGACGGTGGAGGCCAAGCCAGTGGATATATTTAAGGCAGAGATAGATTGATGATTAGTGCGGGTGTCAGGGGTTATGGGGAGAAGGCAGGAGAATGGGGTTAGGAGGGAGAGACAGATCAGCCATGATTGAATGGTGGTGTAGACTCGATGGGCCGAATAGCCTAATTCTGCTCCTATCACTGATGACCTTCTGGAGAGTCAGAAAGTCACCATGCAGCTTTATAGGATTTTGGTCAGGCAACATTTGGGTATTGGGGTCAGATCTGGTCACCCCCATTACAGGATGTGGAGGCTTTGGAGGCGGTGCAGAGTAGCCTCGATGGACCGAATGGCCTAGTTCTGCTCCTGTGTTTAGTGAAGCTCTACATTCTACAACAAGGTGTTAAACTGCCACAGAGACAGAGAGCGCTGTGCGGTCAGAGTGAGAAATAACTTGTTCTGTATGAGTGTGTATGAGAGAGGGGGAGAGGGACGGGGAGGGGGGAGAGAGGGGGGAGGGGGAGGGGGAGAGGAAGAGGGAGAGGGAGGGTAGAGGGAGACAGCGAGAAAGGGAGAGAGGGGAGAGAGGGAACAGAGAGAGAGAGATAGAGAGGGAGAGAGAGAGAGAGAGAGAGAGAGAGAGAGAGAGAGAGAGAGAGAGAGAGAGAGAGAGAGAGAGAGGGGGAGAGAGGGAGCGAGAGAGAGAGAGAGGGAGGGAGAGGGGGAGAGAGGGGGGGGAGAGAGGGAGGGAGAGAGAGGCAGAGGGAGGGAGAGAGAGGCAGAGGGAGGGAGAGAGGTTGAGTGAGATACACAGAGAAACTCGATGATAAATAACTTGTGGTCAGGATGTGGTCAGTACAGGTTAGAGGGAGAGAGATTTTGTGTGAAGCTTTGCAACTACAGTGATGAGAGAGGGAGAAAGAGAGAGAGAAAGAGAGGGAGAGAGGGAGAGGGAGAGGGAGAGGGAGAGGGAGAGGGAGAGGGAGAGGGAGGGGGTAGGGGAGAGGGAGGGGGGAGAGGGAGAGGGAGGGGAAGGGGGAGGGGGAGGTGGAGGGGGAGAGGGAGAGGGAGAGGGAGAGGGAGAGAAAGAGAGATATGCAGAAGTGCAGTGTGGAGTTTCTTTCCGACTGTTATCAGGCAACTGAACCGTCCTCTCACCAACTAGAGCGGTTCTGACCTCCCATTTACGAAACTGAACGGAACTGAATGAGTCACAGTCACCCAGCACGGAAACAGGCCCTTCAGCCCAACTTGCCCACTCCGCCCAACATGCCCCATCTACACGTCACAGAAACAGGCCCTTCAGCCCAACTTGCCCACTCCGCCCAACATGCCCCATCTACACGTCACAGAAACAGGCCCTTCAGCCCAACTTGCCCACTCCGCCCAACATGCCCCATTTACACAAGTCACAGAAACAGGCCCTTCAGCCCAACCTGCCTACACCGGCCAACATGTCCCATCTACACTAGTCACCCAGCATAGAAACAGCCCCATCAGCCCAACTTGATATCTCTGGAGAGAAGGAATGGGTGCCGAGACTGAAGAGGGTCTCGAGCCGAAACGTTACCCATTCCATCCAACATTTTGTGTCTACCTAAACAGCGCCTGTCTATCCATGTCGCAATGAGCGCAGGCTGGAGGAGCAGGCAAAGGCCTTGCCACAGGACGGGCAGGTGAAGGGGTGCTGGCCGGTGTGGACTCGCCGGTGCTCCAGCAGGTGGTCAAGGTGGGTGAAGCCCTTATCACAGGACGGGCAGGGGAAGGGACTCTCACCGCTGTGGGTACGCCAGTGCTGCCACAGTCTTGCCACATTCAGCACACACTAAGGGTCTCTCTCCGATGTGTAGCCGCTGGTTCCCCCGCAGCCTCCGTGCGCATTTGAATCGCTTGCCGCAGTGGGAGCAGCCGCTCGCCAGCGTGGGTCCGCCAGTGCTGCCGCAACTCCCGCGAGCTGTCGAACGCCTCCCCGCAGTACAGGCAGTCGTAGGGCTGGCCACTGCTGTGCATGCGCTAGTGAGACAGGGTGTGGGAGGCCGTGGCAAAGCGCTCTCCACACACCGGGCTGGGGACGGGACGGTCGCCGGTGTGCATATGCTGGTGGGACAGCAGCCCGGAGGAGTTGATGAAGCCCTGGTTGCAGATGAAGGGGCGCTCGACGGTGTGGGTGCGCTGGTGCCTCAGTAGGTGGCTGGAGCGGGTGAAGCCCTTGCCACACTGGGTGCAGGTGTAGGGCCGCTCCCCGGTGTGGGTGTGCTGGTGCCTCAGCAGGTGACAGGACTGGGTGAAGCCGTTGCCGCATTGGGCGCAGATGAAGGGGCGCTCGTCGGTGTGGCTGCGCTGGTGCCTCAGCAAGTGGCTGGAGCAGGTGAAGCCCTTGCCACAGTCGCCGCAGGTGTAGGGCCGCTCCCCAGTGTGCAGGCGCTTGTGCACCTTCAGGTTAGTGGGCCACTTGAAGACTTTGCCGCAGTCAGAGCAGGTGAAGGGTCGCTCACAGCTGTGCACCCGCCGGTGCTCCCACAGGCCCGCCGGCTGGGCAAAGCTCTTGCCACAGATGGAGCAGCCATAGGGCTTCTCGCCCGTGTGCAAACGCTGGTGCTCCTTCAGGTCATTCGCCGTCTTGAAGCGCTTGCTGCAGTCAGAGCAGTCGAAGGGGCGTTCTCCCGTGTGCACCCGCCGGTGGGTCTCCAGCTGGCTCGGCTTCTGCCAGGCCTTGCCACACACGTCGCACTCATAACCCTTCTCCTTGTTGTGCCCCGTCATGTGGTCCTCCATCGAAGCTCAGCCCCTCGAAGCTCAGCCCGCACAGAGCAGATGGGGGGGGGGGGTGGGTCACAGGTACCCTGGCAGCCCTCAATGGCCGCTCACGTCCCCGTCTCTCCATCCACAGCAACGGCTCCTAAACCCTGCAGGAGGGGAACACAGAGGGTCAACAAGCTGGCAAACAGGACATTACTAACGCGTGAACATTACTAGTGTTTGGGAATCATACAGACGCCTCCTGGTGGCGATCCCTGGAAGCGACGAAACGATGCACTCTGTGACGCATCGGGCGACAATTCTGTCTACATGTTGGACGATGACCGAAGCCAAAAGCGAGCTCCATCGTCTGACACATGATCGAATTAGTGCTTGAGGGGGGGTGGGAGGGGAGTGGGTGAGGGGTTCAGGGGGATGGGGGTAGGAGGGGCTGGAGTGGGGGGGTTAGGGGGGTGGGGGGGAAATCGCCCGTTCACACGCAGCCGCCACAGCAAACAGTGTACATACGGTGATGACAAACGCAACAAATGCAATATCCAGTGCAGAGCTGTGGAAGATTGTGTTGCAGAAAGCCCGAGGTAGCACGGACGAGAAGGGCCAAATGGCCTGTCTCCGGGAAGAACGATCACCGACGCTGACCATGTGGAGTTTGCATGCTCCCCCACCCCCCCCCTCCCATGGTGTAGAGCCGACCGCGCCGTGACAATGTGCGGCTCCGATTGACGTAAGCGCTGTCTGCCCGAGGGGAGGGGCTACGGATCAACCAATAGGATGTAGCCACCTGCGGCGGGAGCGGCTCCGATTGGTCAGACATAAGGAAGGGGCGGTACCTGGTCTGTGACATCAACCCAGGAGAGGCAGGACCTGCTCCCATTGGCCGCTGGCGCTGCCCGTCAGTGGAGGTGAGGGAGGGGGCGGGACCCGCTCCCAATGCCCTTATTCTTAAACTGTGGCCCCTGGTTCTGGACTCCCCCAACATCGGTAACATGTTTCCTGCATCTAGCCTGTCAAATCCCTTAATAATTGTACATGTTTCTATAAGATTCCCTGTGATCCTTCTAAATTCTAGTGAATACAAGCCCAGAAACCCATTCTTTCATCATATGACAGTCCCGCCATAGCGGGAATTAACCTGGTGAACCTAAGCTGCACTCCCTCAATAGCAAGAATGTCCTTCCTCAAATTAGGAGACCAAAACTGCACACAATACTCCAGATTTGGTCTAACTAGGGCCCTGTACAACAGCAGTAGGACCTCCTTGCTCCTAAACTCAACACCTCTCGCTTTGAAGGCCAACATATCATTATTTTTCTTCACTTCCTGCTGTACCCGCATGCTTACTTTCAGTGACTGATGTACAAGGACCCCCAGTTCTCGTTGTACTTCCCTGACACCATTCAGATAATAGATTGCTGGAGTGCTCTAATTTTTCCCACTAATCTCCTATGTGGGACCTTATCAAAGGCTTTCTGAAAGTCCAGGTACACTTCATCCACTGGCTCTCCCATGTCCATTTTCCTAGTTACATCCTCAAAATTTCCAGAAGATTAATCAAGCATGATTTCACCATCGTAAATCCATCCTGTTGCTGTTATCCAAATGTGCCACTATTTCATCTTTTATAATGGACTCCAGCATCTTCCCCACCACTGATGTCAGGCTAACTGGTCTATATTTCCCTGTTTTCTCACTCCCTCCTTTCTTAAAAAGTGGGATAACATTAGCTACCCTACAATCCACAGGAACAGATTAGACAGATATAATCTATAGAACATTGGAAAATGATCACCAATGCATCCACAATTTCTATAGCCACTTCCTTAAGTACCCTGGGATGCAGACCATCAGGCCCTGGGGATTTACCAGCCTTCAGTCCCATCAGTCTACCCAACACCATTTCCTGCCTAATATGAATTTCCTTCAGTTCCTCCGTCACCCCAGATCCTCTGGCCACTAGTACATATGGGAGATTGTTTGTTTTCCTTAGTGAAGACGGATCCAAAGTACCTGTTCAACTCATCTGTCATTTCCTTGTTCCCAATAATAAATTCACGTATTTCTGTCTTCAAGGGATGCACATTTGTCTTAATTCATTTTTTCCTCTTCACATACCTAAAGAAGCTTTTACTATCCTCCTTTATATTCTTGGCTAGCTTACCTTCGTACCTCATCTTTTCTCCCCGTATTGCCTTTTTAGTTATTTTCTGTTGCTCTCTAAATGTTTCCCAATCCTCTGGATTCCCGCTCATCTTTGTTATGTGATAGTTCTTCTCTTTTACTGACCCCACTGTCAGCCATGGTCGCCCCTTACTCCCCTTGGAATCTTTGTTCCTCTTTGGAATGAACTAATCCTGCACCTTCTGTATATTTGCAGAAATACTTGGCCTTGTTGTTCCACTGTCATCCCTGCCAGAGTATCTTTCCAATCAACTTTGGCCAGCTCCTCTCTCATGGCCCCATCGTCCCCTTGCTGAACTGTAACACTGACACCTCCGATTTCCCCTTCTCCCTCTCCAATTGTAGATTAAAACTTATCAGCCATGTCTCTGTAATTCCCACAACATCATACTTGCCAGTTTCTAACTGAGCCTCAAGCTTGTCCACTTTATTTCTTATAATTCGTGCATTCATTACTCCTCTCCCCTTCCACATGATTCCTATTTCACTTGGCCATACTTGGTGTTTTTTATTAACTTTTCCTGAACCCTCTTTCCCTTTAACACCATCCTTGTATCCTTGCACCGCGGCCTCCCGGCGCCAGGGGGCGCTGCAGACAGAGTACCAGAGGCGATGCAACGAGCCCTTCAATTGACAGGGGGCGCTGCAGACAGAGAAACAAAGGCGGGGCGCAATAGCCGTGGAAACCGCTGCAGGATCTTTGGTGGAAACATAGACGCTGCACCGCGGCCTCCCGCCGCCAGGGGGCGCAATAGCCGGGGAGACAGAGACGCTGCACCGCGGCCTCCCGCCGCCAGGGGGCGCAATAGCCGGGGAAACAGAGACGCTGCACCGCGGCCTCCCGCCGCCAGGGGGCGCTGCAGCCAGAGGACCAGAGGGCGCCCAGACTTCCTTCCCTGCCTCACTCAAATACATCTCTCTCACTCTCTCTCTCCCCGTCCGCACGTCTCGGTCTCGGGCTCCTCGGGCCGCCGCCGCCGCCGCAGGATCGCCCTGGTGAAGGGAGCAGGGAGCGGGGAAAGGACGCGGGGCCGAGCGGCGGCGGCGACTGTTCCCACCTGAGCTCCCCCTGCTCCTCCCGTCCACAGATCTATGATCTTTGCCCATAACCAACTGTATCTTGCTCCCGGCGGCTGCGTACCGGCCCGCCTCACGTGATCAGATCCGCGTCACCGCCCGGCCCCACGTGAGCAGGTACTCGTCACCGGCCCGCCCCACGTGATCAGATCCGCGTCAACGGCCCGTCCCACGTGATCAGAACCGCGTCACCGGCCCGCCTCACGTGATCAGATACGCGTCACCGCGCCGCCCCACGTGATCACGATCGCGTCACCGCCCCGCCCCCACGTGATCAGATCCGCGTCACCGGCTCGCCCCACATTTTTGGTTTAGTTCTTGTAAATAAACTCCAAATACGGCCCAATACGTCTTTTATATTTGTGTTTTTTATATACGTATTTAGAAGTTCGCTGGATTTTGATTTTGTGTTATATCTCTTTTGTTGTGAGGATTTATCCAAATATTGATCCAAAACACAGTTGAAAACTCCCCCGATTATCAGGTTTTGCTGGGTGGAATCTGAGATTATATTAAAAATGTTGTTAAAAAATTGTGGATTATCAAAGTTGGGAGCGTTGATGTTCATCATAGTAAGTGGGGTAGAATATATCTCCCCAGATACTATGACGTACCTACCATATTTGTCTGCCATGGTGGTTTTATGTTTAAATGGTATACCCTTACGAATTATAATTGCAGTACCTCTGGTTTTGGAGAGAAAAGAGGAGTGATATATTTGACCAATCCAGTTAGCCTTCAGCCTGATATGAGCTCGATCTTTGAGATGCGTCTCCTGTAAAGGGCTAGTCTCCTTTGACCGGTCCATTCACAAGTTACTAATATCTGAGGACCCGATAAAAGGATACCCTGATCTATTCGATGGGAAGCTGGGCAAGCTGCCAGTTACTTATAAGATCGCCATTGACCTCAACGTCGACCTAGCCGTCCTTGCCCCCCACCATGTGTCACATGCCATGAAAGACAGAATTGTGGCTGATCTAAAAAACATGGTCTCCATGGGCGTACTAGCCGAAATCAGCGAACCCACTGCCTGGGTCTCCACCGTGGTTGTCACCTTTAAGAAAGACGAAGACGAGCTCCGCGTGTGCATTAATCCAAAAGATTTGAATGCTGCCATCAAGCGCCCGCACTATCCGATGAGAACTGTCGAGGACGTCGCTGCACAGATCGGGTAAGCAACAGTATTTTCCATCCTTGACGCTAAAAGCTCGTTTTGGCAGATGCCACTAGATGATGAATCATCATACCTGACCACGTTTGCCACACCGTTTGGCAGATTTAAATTTCTCAGGATGCCATTCGGCATCAACTCGGCCAGCGAACTCTTTCAAACAACCATGGAACAGCTGCTCCAAGGACTCACGTGTGCCATCATCGTGGATGACATCCTGGTATATGGCAAAGACACAGTGGAGCATGACAACAACCTAAAGCGTATTATGGACCGGGCACGTGAGATCAACCTGAAATTCAGCCCTAATAAATGTAAGTTCAGGGTTCCAGAGGTCACATATGTTGGACACGTTTTCACTCCTGACGGTCTTAAACCCAACCCGAAGAAAACCGCTTCCATCACAGAGATGCCAGCCCCCACCTACAACGATTCCTGGGTAGGGTGAACTATCTGGGAAAGTCCATACTGAACCTCAGCGAACTAAGTTCGCCTCTGAGACAACTCACTCGGAAGGACACTGCCTGGACCTGGTTCCAGCAACATCAACAATTTGATTCTTTAAAGTCCAAGCTGACCAGCGCTCCCACCTTGACATTCTTCGACCTAAAGCATCCTGTCATGGTAACCTGCGATGCCTCACGATACAGGCTGGGCGCAGCCTGCCTACAAACGCCTGCCGATGGGACTGTACTACCTGTATCTTATGCCTCCCGCACCATGACGGACACCGAACAGCACTATGCGCAGATCGAGAATGAGCTGCTAGCCGTGGTCTTCGCTTGTTCAAAATTCAAGGACTTCATCTTTTGGAAATACTTTCACAGTCGAAACAGACCACCAACCACCTGCAGCGTATGATTATGCAGCTCCAGCAGTTCAACTTCAAAATCATTTACAAGAATGGTAACGACATGCTCGTAGCTGACACTCTCTCGCGCACCACGTGCATCCAGTGAACGACACCCCTATGAACGGGACCAGTTTACGGTTCTCAGCAATGACTTCGTTCCCACGGAACAATTGCACCGTCTAGCCGAACACACAGCCGCCGACGGCACTCTCCAGCTACTCTCATCCATAATCAAGAGAGGCTGGCCAGACAGGCAATCCAGCCGGTGGTGCAGCCGTTCTTCCTAGTCCGCGATGAGCTGGTAATACAGGACGGTGTCATAGTTAAGGGCCACAAAGTCGTGATCCCTTCATCATTACAAGACGAATACTACAAAGAGGCACACAGCGGTCACCCAGGTACCGATGCCACGTTGGCCCATGCACAGAACATGTTCTACTGGCCTGGCATGGCCAAGTACATACGGGACAGGACAGCCTCCAGCCCCATCTGCAACAGTTTGGCACCACACCTACAGGAGCAGCCTCTGCTACAACAACCCCCACCGGCACTGCCTTGGGCGTCGCTGGCGGCAGACATTTTCGAATGGCACGGTAAACGTTATCTAGTCCTGGTCAACTCCTACTCTAACTGCTTCGAACTTGATTTACTGCCATCTATCACATCAGAAATGGTCATTCAAAAGCTACAGAGCCACTTTTCCACATTCGGCGCACCTGTCCGTCTGCAAACTGACAATGGAAGACAATTTACCAGCCGCACATTCAAACGCTTTGCCAACCGATGGAACTTCCACCATGTCACAAGCAACCCTCAATACCCTCAAAGTAACGGGCTCGCTGAACGGGCTATTAGGAGCGCAAAACAGCTAATGGAACGCGCCCACCTGCCCAAGTCGGATGTGTATCTCGACCTCTTAAACCTCCGAAACATCGCCAGAGATGGGGTCCTGGGCTCACCAGCCCAACGCCTGATGTCTAGAACGACGCAACCTCCGACACCAATTGCCCAGCAGAAGCTGGTGCCACAGGTGCTGAAGCCATCTGCGGTCCAAAAGCGCATCCAGGAGAAACACAACATCCAGAAACGATCATATGACAAGTCCAGCAAACCGCTGAAACCGCTGCTGTGGGGCCAAGTCGTCCGCTTGCAAACTACTTTGGGACATTCCCGTCTAGGTTGCGTTGTTGGCCCGTCCAAAGAACCCCGATCCTACCTGTCAACATCGATGGTGCCCTGTACCGATGGAGCCGCCAACACTTGCTTTCTGTAAAGGAACCACGTCCACCACTAGCCGATCCCTTTGCTCCACCTTTATTGTTCCAGCCGTCTGCTGCTGCTGCTATCACTAGTCCCAGCGTGTCCCGTTCTCCGCCGCGACCGACGGCTCTGTCTAACAACAACACCACCTCTCCCGCATGCTCTCCTTATCGGTCGCCTCAAGTGTCCCCAGTTGCTTTCTCACTTCCTGGTTCACTGCCTCCCTCCCCCACTAACTTTTCTGGCGCGGAGGGAGAGGAATTGGTCCGTACGTGTTCGGGTCGCATTAGTAGACTCGCCTGACAGATACGGCGAGTATGTTTAAATTCGAGAGTCGTATATGTGTTTAACTATATTCGCTCTTTACGGGGAAGGATGTAGATTGGTTATTGCATGCGAACCAATCATAATAGAAACGGAATCACTAACCCCACCTTACTGTATGCTTTATATTAACACCCACTTCCTACACTAGGCAGTCTTGGAAGCGGTGATGATGAACTAGCAACTAACAACCTGCTGTACCGCTATATTAAGTGTATCAATTAAAGATGACTTTAAACTGCAGACTGTGTAATATACTTACAGGTAGGATAAACATTTTAATAGCATTGATTTTGCCAATTAAAGATAAGAACATTGATGACCATTTAGTAGACTGTTGTCTGAAGTGGTCAATTAGGGGCGTAAAATTGGCTTTAAATAGATCCTTGTGTTTCTTGGTAATCTTAATGCCTAAATAAGTAAAACAGTCGGTAGTCAATCTAAATGGAAACTGGCCATAATTCGAAATTTGATTGTTTAATGGAAAAAGCTCACTCTCACTAAGATTTAGTTTATAACCAGAAAAACTACTAAATCAATTAAGTAATGCTACTATTGCAGGAATAGATTTCTCTGGGGTAGAGATAAATAATAACAGATCATCTGCATAAAGAGATAGCTTATGTGTCTTATTCTCGCGAACAATACCAAAAATATTAGGGGATTCCCTAATAGCAGTGGCCAAAGGTTCCAAAGCGATATCAAACAATAAAGGACTTAAAGGACAGCCCTGTCAAGTACCTCGAAAGAGCCTGAAAAGAGGGGATCTCTGATTATTGGTAAGTACAGAAGCTTGAGATATATGATATATCAGCTTGATCCAGGAGATAAATTTTGGGCCAATCTTAAATTTTTCAAGCGTATTGAATAAGTATTCCTAATCTATTCTATCAAATGCCTTCTCAGCATCAAGTGAAATGACACATTCTGGAGTTTTATTTGACGCTGTATATACAATGTTCATTAATCTCCTAACGTTATAGTATGAGTAGCGATTTTTAATAAAACCTGTCTGATCTTCAGAAATAATTTGCAGTAAAGTATTTTCCAATCTCACAGCTAATATTTTTGAAAGAATTTTGGAATCTACATTTAACAGTGATATAGGTCTATATGATGTCACTTCAGTAGGGTCTTTATCCTTTTTAAGAATTAAAGAAATAGATGCTTCATTAAAGGTAATTTATTCATTAAAAAGGCGTCTTTAAAAACCTTGCATAGCCAGGGGGACAGTAAACTTGAAAAAAATTCCATTGTAAACCCATCTAAACCGGGAGCTTTACCAGAATTCATTGAAAGGATTGCTTTCTGTATTTCTTCCTCCGTGATGGGTTCATCTAACAACAGAGACTCATTATGTGGTAAATTTGGCAAGTTCAGTTTCTTTAAGAAATCATGCATTATATTGGAATCAGTAGGAAATTCTGTTTGGTATAGGGAGGTATAAAATTCCTGGAAGGCTTTATTAATTTCATCATGATCTACTGCCAATGTACCATCCCGTTTACTCACTTTAATAATCTGACATTTGGCTGACACTGCTTTCAACTGATTGGCGAGTAATTTGCCAGATTTATCGCCATGTATATAAAATTGACTTTTGGTTTTAAGTAGCTGGTTCTCAATCAGTGATACTAATAACAAATCATGTCTCATTTGAAGTTCAACTCTATTCTTATAGAGCTCTAAACTAGGAGCTGTTGAATATTTTTTATCAATTTCTTTAATCTCATCAGCTAATATACGTATGTGTTCAAAAAGGAACTGCAGATGCTGGAATATCGAAGGTACACAAAATTGCTGGGGAAACTCAGCGGGTGCAGCAGCATCTATGGAGCGAAGGAAGAAGGGTAGTCTGAAGAAGGGTTTCGGCCCGAAACGTCGCCTATTTCCTTCGCTCCATAGATGCTGCTGCACCCGCTGAGTTTCCCCAGCAATTTTGTGTACCAGCTAATATACGTATTTCTTTTTGAGTTAGTTTTTTTAATCCCGCTTATAATAGCCGAGAATCTATTATAAAGTAGTCAATCCTAGAGTAACTATGATATACATGAGAGAAAAAAGAAAATTCTTTGTCATTTGGGTGTAGAATTGATAAAAAAGAATTGATAAAACTAGTGGATTTATTTAGAAGCACATGATCAGATGCAGATCTGTCCATCGAGGGGTTCAAACAGCAGTTAAAATCTCCACCCATTATCAAAAGATGTTTATTTAAATTAGGAAAGGATGTGATTAACTGTTTAAAAAACTCAGGGTGATCAATATTAGCTGCATAAACATTCACCATAACAACTTTTTGGTTATGAAGAGCACCAGTGATCATCAAAAATCTACCATATGGATCAGAAATTGTTTCATAATGAACAAACGAAATTGAGGAGTCAATAAAAATAAAGACTCATTTCACTTTCACCTGTGAATTTGAATGAAACTGCTGTCCTCTCCAAAACTTAAAGAATCGTTGATTGTCATCTTTCCTTACATGAGTTTCCTGAACAAAGATAATCTGAGCATTTAGTCTACGAAGAACTTTAAAAAAAAATGTTCCTCTTAATGGAATGGTTCAGACCATTAACATTCCATGAAGTTAATAACTTTATCCATATCGTTTGTAAAAATAATGTGGAATGTAAAGGGTTACTTTCGTAGACCATAGCAGTTCATGACACTGGAAGGAGAAAAATCTAAGGCCGGAGCCGGAAGTGACGACATTCCAGACATTTTTGTAGTTCAAATTTTGCCCAGATAGAAAAAAACTAAATCAAAAGCAAATCCCCCCCCCTCCCCTCACCCATGCAAAGCCGGAAACTGACTAGTAGACAGTCAATACGCTACCTAACCCCTCCCCTACCCTGTCTCTTCTAATGACAGCTCCAAACATTAAAAAAAGGTATTTTACCACTCAATAGCCAAAACAAATTAATATTATGGTTAAAAAGTACGTGCAAACTGTGAAAAACAAGAACTGCTTCACTTTGTTTGTCTAAAGACAGGGGGGGGGGGGGGGGAATAATTCGGAGGACATTTTAAAAGTGGAAGAGCTAACAAAGAAGATCTTAAAAGTTAATGTATAATACCATTATATTAAATTAACAGTATCTTAGAGAACGTAAAACTTATGGTTTGATACCATCAAACTGAAGTTCTAAAAAGTAATTAGAAAATAACTCATCCGATTAAATTCTTAATCATTTACAGCGATATATTGTCAAAATAGGATCAATAAATCTCCAATTGTAACTCAGTCGGCTATCAATAACTCCCCGTCACGACTTCACCCACATAAGCCTCCAGAAAGCTGGAAACATCTTGCAGATTGTTAAAAAATCGTCTGTTACCATTTGGGATTCGTATACGCAGTCTAGAGCAAGGCAGGACGTAGCTGTTTCTTAAACAACTCAGACATTACATTATGGAAAGGCATTCTCAGTCCCATAAGCTCATGACTGTAATCAGGAACAAACCAAAACTTGCATCCTTTAAATTCAACCATGCCCAACTTTTTTGCTGCTCAGAGGATATTCTCCTTCATCTGCAGAAAGTGAAACCGAACGATCAGATGTCTCGGTTTACAGTTTTCTTCCCGACGCTGGGTGGTTTATCCAAAATTGGAAGATTTTCATACTGCTCGATGTTGAAAGTCTCCTTTATCATTTTAGAGACATATTTTATAACATTATCCCCTTCCTGACCTTCAGGCAAACCAACAATTCGCAGATTCAGTCGACGGCTTCTGTTTTCCAGAGCCATGTTTTTGGTCTTGTATTGCTCGAGTGCCCGAGTATTTTCAGTCATTTTCCATTCCAGTATTTCAATCTTCAAATCTCTTTCCTGACCCAAGATCCGGTAGGCGGCGCGACTCTCGTCTGCAGCGGCCTCTGCAGTCCGTCTGCGTTTTTATTATTTTATGTCTATGTTTTTATGTAGTTTTTGTTATTTTTTGTTGGGGTATGTGTGTGGGGGTGGTGTGGGGGGGTTGGGGGTAACTTTTAAATCTCTCCCTGCACGGGAGACCCGACCTTTTCTTTGTCGGGTCTCCGTTGTCGTTGGGGCTGCAACGAGGAGCGGCCTCCAACAGGAAAACCGGGGGCTCTGGTGCTGACTCTGGTGCCGCGGGTCCCTGGAGGGAGACCGCTTTTCGGGGCTTCCGCAGCGGCGACTTCTCCCGCCCGAGTTGCGCAAGTTATCAATTTGTTCCTTCTGTTCACGAGATTCATCTTGTAACATAATCAGCTTGTCTTGAATTTGAATTTGAATTTTGAATTTGAATTTGATTCCTTTATTGTCATTCAGACCTTTCGGTCTGAACGAAATTACGTTGCCTGCAGTCATACACAGTAACAATAAATAACAAAACATACAATAAACACAAATTAACATCCACCACAGTGAGTTCACCAAGCACCTCCTCACTGTGATGGAGGCAAAAGTCTTAGTCTCTGTCTCTTCCTTCCTTGTTCTCCCTCTGCGCTGAGGCGATCGATCCAGGCCGAAGATGCCGCCCTCCAGTCCAGCGGACCTCCGTGGTGATGTCGCCGCTGCCGAAAGCCGGAACGCCGTCTCCGCTCCGCTCCGAGTCGGCCCGCCACAGCCTCAGCTCCGAGTCCCGCTGCATCAGCTCCAAGTCCCGCAGCCTCAGCTCTGAGTCCCGCAGCCCCAGCCCCGGGCTGCTGCATCAGCTCCGAGTCCCGCAGCCTCAGCTCCGAGTCCCGCAGTCTCAGCTCCGGGCCGCTGCATCAGCTCCGAGTCCTGCAGTCTCAGCTCCGGGCCTCTGCCGAAAGCTGGAACGCCGCATCAGCGAGTCGGGCCACCGCTGCCTCGGCCCCGAAGACGGCCAGCCTCGCGTTGGTAAATCCTGGCTGGCTCTGCCTCCAGAGCCTCGAGGTCAGTCGCAGTTGGAGACCGCCGGCTCCGCCATTAGGCCTCAGCGCAGACGGAGGCAGAGAAGGGTGATACGACTAGAAAAAGTCACATTCCCCCGAAGGAAGAGACAGAGAACATGTTTCACCCCCCTCCATAACACAACCCAACAAACTAAAACTTAGCCAAAACAAGACAAACAAAACAACAACAAAAAGTAAAGACAGACGGACTGCAGGCGGGCCGCAGCTGTTAACAGCGCCTTCAACAACTTCCTTCAATTTGCTCGAAATTCCTTTAATCATTTCTTCCAAACCGCAGAATCTTGTGTTCATTTCTCTGTTCATTTTCGATATTGCTTCTAAGTTACCGGAGTCAGAAGCTGCACCTTCACCACGCTCCTTCCTTGGAGAAGTTTTTTTTGCTCATCTCCATCCTTTACACGGTTGAAACGTATAAAAGTGTTATCAACACTTTAAAAAAGGTTAAACCGTGTCTTGAAATCAAGTAATAACAAGTAACATTGAAAGAGTGGCAAGCAAAGAGTTAAAAGTTAAGGGAGCAAACGATGTACAACCTCACAGCATGCTGCCATTAGAGAGAGACCCGCAATGTTTCGGGTCGAGACTCTTCTTCAGATTGATGTTGGGGAGGGGGTAAAAGAAAGGAAGAGGCGGAGACAGTGGGCTGTGGGAGAGCTGGGAAGGGGAGGGGATGGAGGGAGAAAGCAAGGACTACCTGAAATTGGAGAAGTCAATGTTCATACAGCTGGGGTGTAAACTGCCCAAGCGAAATATGAGGTGCTGCTCCTCCAATTTGCGGTGGGCCACACTCTGGCCATGGAGGAGGCCCAGGACAGAAAGGTCGGATTGGGAATGGGAGGGGGAGTTGAAGTGTTGAGTCACCGGGAGATCAGGTTGGTTATTGCGAACCGAGCGGAGGTGTTGGGCGAAGCAATCGCCAAGCCTGCACTTGGTCTCACTGATGTAGAGGTTGACACCTGGAAGAGCATACACAGCAGATGGGGTTGGAGAAGGTGCAGGTGAGCCTCTGCCGCACCTGGAAAGACTGCTTGGGTTCTTGGGGTGGAGTCGAGGGGGAAGGTAAAGCGACAAGTGTGGCATTTCCTGCAGTTGCAGGGGAAAGTGCCCGGGGGTGGTTTAGGTGGGAAGGGACAAATTGACTAGAGAGTTATCGAGGGAACAGTCTCTGCGGAAAGCAAAAAGAGATGGGAGGATGTGGCCAGTGGTGGGATCCCATTGGAGGTGGCAAAAATGTTGAAGGATTATCTGTGTATGTGACGGCTGGTGGGGTGGAAGGTGAGGACAAGGGGGACTCTGCCGTTGTTACGAGTGGGGGGATGGGGAATGAGAGCGGAGCTACGGGATATAGAAGAGACCTTGGTGAGAGCCTCATTTATAGGCGAAGAGGGGAACCCCCATTCCCTAAAGAATGAGGACATCTCCAATGCCCTGGTGTGGAGCACCTCATCCTGGGTGCAGATGTGGCGTAGACGGAGGAATTGGAGGTGGGGACAGAGTCCTTACAGGAAGCAGGGTGGGAAGAAGTGTAGTCCAGATAGCCATGGGAGTCAGTGGGTTTGTAGTAGATGTTGGTCAGTAGTCTGTTACCTGCAATAGACAATAGATGCAGGAGCAGGCCATTCTGTCCTTCGAGCCAGCACCGCCATTCATGGCTGATCATCCACAATCGGTACTCCGTTCCTGCCTTCTCCCCATATCCCCTGACTCCGCTATCTTTAAGAGCTCTATTTAGCGCTCTCTTGAAAGTACCCAGTGAACCGGCCTCCACCGCCCTCTGAGGCAGAGAATTCCACAGACTCACAACTTTCTGTGAGAAAAAATTGTTTCCTCATCTCAGGTCTAAATGGCTTACCCCTTATTCTTAAACACTTGTGGACAACACTCCCACCGTGTGGTGATCCACCACACTGCAGGCCCGTCTGATATGTGAACAAAGTACTGGTTTGACTTGTACTCCAATCCACAGCAGACAAATTGTCTGAAATAACTGGGTTCACACTAAAAATGCCCCTCAGGCCCCTTCAGCCCAATATTCTACATTGTCCCTAGATCTGTTCCACCTCCTTATGACTGTGCTTCAATCATTCATAATTATCACTGATCAACATTGTACCACAGATAGACACAGAGTGCTGGAGTAACTCAGCGGGTCAGGCAGCATCTGTGGGGAACATGGATAGGTGACGTTTCACAGAGTGCTGGAGTAACTCAGCAGATCAGGCAGCATCTGTGGGTCCACTGTTGTTTGTCATGTACATCAATGATCTGGACGATGGTGTGGTAAATTGGATTAGTAAGTATGCAGATGATACTAAGATAGGTGGGGTTGCGGGTAATGAAGTAGAGTTTCAAAGTCTACAGAGAGATTTATGCCAGTTGGAAGAGTGGGCTGAAAGATGGCAGATGGAGTTTAATGCTGATAAGTGTGAGGTGCTACATCTTGGCAGGACAAATCAAAATAGGACGTACATGGTAAATGGTAAGGAATTGAAGAATGTAGGTGAACAGAGGGATCTGGGAATAACTGTGCACAGTTCCCTGAAAGTGGAATCTCATGTAGATAGGGTGGTAAAGAAAGCTTTTGGTGTGCTGGCCTTTATAAATCAGAGCATTGAGTATAGAAGTTGGGATGTAATGTTAAAATTGTACAAGGCATTGGTGAGGCCAATTCTGGAGTATGGTGTACAATTTTGGTCGCCTAATTATAGGAAGGATGTCAACAAAATAGAGAGAGTACAGAGGAGATTTACTAGAATGTTGCCTGGGTTTCAGCAACTAAGTTACAGAGAAAGGTTGAACAAGTTAGGGCTTTATTCTTTGGAGCGCAGAAGGTTAAGGGGGGACTTGATAGAGGTTTTTTAAATGATGAGAGGGATAGACAGAGTTGACGTGGAAAAGCTTTTCCCACTGAGAGTAGGGAAGATTCAAACAAGGGGACATGACTTGAGAATTAAGGGACTGAAGTTTAGGGGTAACATGAGGGGGAACTTCTTTACTCAGAGAGTGGTTGCTGTGTGGAATGAGCTTTCAGTGAAGGTGGTGGAGGCAGGTTCGTTTTTATCATTTAAAAATAAATTGGATAGTTATATGGATGGGAAAGGAATGGAGGGTTATGGTCTGAGCGCAGGTATATGGGACTAGGGGAGATTATGTGTTCGGCACGGACTAGAAGGGTCGAGATGGCCTGTTTCCGTGCTGTAATTGTTATATGGTTATATGGTGGAGGAAAATATCTGATATTTTGGGTAAGAACCCTTCTGTTCCATCCCAAAATCTCTTGTTTGTCCTGAGATGCTGCCTGGCCTAGAGTCACTCCAGCAATGTGTCTATCTTTGGTAAAAAAACAACATCTGCAGTTCCTTGTTCCTACATTTTACATCAGCCAGATTCAATTTCAGTTGTGTTAAGGTTAGAGCATCACCGTTTTAATAAAGATACCGACACTGTGCCCTCTGGTCCAAGACTCTCCTTTTTAGTTCTGAGATACAGCACAATTCCAGTTGCACCAGAAAAAATAATCATTAAAAACCCTGGACACTTCAAATGACAACAATTGAAGGGAAAAGTCAGCACAAATAATCAAAGAAGCAAACACAATTCAGGAGAAAGCTGTAGTGTTCTCACCGACCTCCTGCCCTGGAGATGTAGCTCCACATCGGACACAAGGGCAGACTCCCTGTCTCGACCCTGAGCCCTGTGTAGTTTGGACCGGGACTCGTCCAATCTTACTACGTTCGGCACCCACTTCAGCCGTTACAAATTCCTGAGAATGCAAACCCTCCCACTACCACTGGCTGCTCCATTATCAGAGACTGTGTCCCCCGCAGCCTCCCCGCGATGTTCAGTGCCTAGCTCGCCTATTTCACCACCTCCACCCGGCGTGTCCCCGGTCACATCCCCGGTGAAAGGAGGAGATGCGGACTCGTACCGTACACGTGCCGGATGGTCAGCAGGACACCCATTAGATACGATGATTTTGTGTAACTATCTATACTGGCCCATATGCGTTATTAACATTCCGGCTACTGTATTGTTTAGGCCACCATGTTCACACGTATCTATGCTTCATTTTGTTTCTACAAGGAAAGATGTGGATTGGTTATTTCCTACTAACCAATTGTAGTGCATGTTAGTAGTTGCTCCACCTAATATGCGATTTATATCAAAGATCCGCAATAGGATCCTTGATTTATATTACCAAGCGCTTCCCTACCTAATTCAGTCTGAGTAGCTGCTGGTTACTGTAATGTCCTGCAGACCAATGCTGTAAGTGGACTTTAATAAACATGTGTTGTATCTTGATATGTGTTTGACTCGACTCATTACACCCTGATTACAAGGGTAGACTCCCTGACTCTACCCTGAACACTGGGGGGAGAAAGAAAGAGGGGGGGGGGTGGAGATAGAGGGGGGAGAGAGAGTGAGGGAGAGAAAGAGAGAAGGGGAGGTGACAGAGACCGTTCCTCAGCCTCCATCACTCCCTGCTGTCCCATGTGTGGGTGGGGTAGTCTCTCTGTGTGTGGGTGGGGGTGATCTCTCTGTGTGTGGGTGGGGGTGAGGGGTGAAGTGTCTCTGTAGGTGGGGGTGAGGGGTGGACTCTCTCTCTGTTTATAACGTGCGATGCCACCTGTTGCCTGACTTCCCGTTTCTGAAGTTAACGGTCTAGTTTGTGGTGACGTTGAGGTTGGGGCAGAGATTGTTGTTTTGGCTCCAGGTGTCTCATCTCCGTCTCCGCCACAAACCGTACTGTCTCTGTCTCCCCCACACTGCCCAATGTCTACCCCACCGTCCCATCTCTCTCTCCCCCATAAACTGTCCAATCTCTAACCCACACACTGCCCAATCCCCTCCCGTAACTTGGCAAAGTTAGGGATGAACGGAAGATAGACACAGAGTCTCAGCGGGTCAGGCAGCATCTGTGGAGAACGTGGATAGGTAACGTTTCACAGAGTGCTGGAGTAACTCAGCGGGACGGGCAGCATCTGTGGAGAACATGGATAGGTGACGTTTCACAGAGTGCTGGAGTAATTCAGCAGGTCAGGCAGCATCTGTGGAGAACGTGGATAGGTAACGATTCACAGAGTGCTGGAGTAACTCAGCGGGACGGGCAGCATCTCTGGAGAGAAGGAATTGGCGACGTTTCAAGTCGAGACCCTCCTTCAGACTGAGAGTCAGAGGGGAGAGGGAAACTAGAGATACAGACGGTGATGCCGAGTTTAGTTAGGGTTAGCAGGGAGAGATAGATCAGCCATGATTGAATGGCGGAGTAGATTTGATGGGTCAAATGACCTAATTCTGTTCCTGTCACTTAAGACCTTTAGTTTAGTTTAGAGACACAGGGTAGAAACAGGCCCTTTGGTTCACCGAGTCTGTGCCGACCAGCAATCCCTGCACACTAACACTATCCCACACACACTAGGGACAATTTACTATTTTACCTTTAGCCAATTAACCTACAAACCCGCACGTCTTTGGAATGTGGGAGGAAACCAGAGCACCCGGAGAAAAACCCACGCAGGTCAGGGGGAAAGCGTGGAAACTCCGTACAGACAGCACCCGTGGTCAGGATGGAACCCGGGTCTTCGGCGTTGTGAGGCAGCAACTCTACCGCTGCACCACGGTGCTGCCCTTCATGCATCATTGTCCATGCAGCGTTCTGCAGCGATGCATTACTCCCTGTAAGAATGCAAGACTCCCTCTGTTATCACACAATCTCTTTATTCAGCAATGACTCGTCACAGTTATATCGCTCCACAGATTAAAACATCTTTACCAGCTGGGAACTATTCATAAAAGCATAAGTATCAGTATGAACGCATCGTTCCACACCAACCTCATCTCCAATATCATGTTCCGTTCTAGTCAGCATATGACATGAAGGATGAGGGCAGGGGGAGAGAAGGAGAACACAATACTACAAGTGTGGTCTCGTCAACGTCTTATACAACTGCAACATGACCTCCCAAACCAGTATTGAGTATAGAAGTTGGGTGGTCACCTTGCAGTTGTACAAGATGTCGGTGAGACCGCATTCAGAGTATTGTGTTCAGTTCTGGTAACCGTGTTACAGAAAGGATGTTGTCGAGCTGGAAATAGTGCAGAGAAGATTTACGACTATTTCTTACCAGGGCTAGAGGGTATGAGCTATAGGGAGAGTTGGGGCAGGCTGGGACTCTATTCCTTGGAGCACAGGAGGATGAGGGGTGATCTTATAGAGGTGTACAAATTCACGAGAGGAATAGGTCAGGTAGACGCACAGTCTCTTGCCCAGAGTAGGGGAATCGGGAACCAGAGGACATAGGTTTAAAGTGAAGGGGGAATGATTGAATAGGAACCTGAGGGGCAACTTTTCCACACAGAGGGTGATGGGTGTATGGAACGAGCTGCTGGAGGAGGTAGTTGAGGCAGGGACTGTCATACCTTGACAGGTACATGGATAGTGTTCAAAAGGGAACTGCAGATGCTGGAATATCGAAGGTACACAAAATTGCTGGGGAAACTCAGCGGGTGCAGCAGCATCTATGGAGCGAAGGAAATAGGCGACGTTTCGGGCCGAACCCCTTCTTCAGACTGATGGGGGGTGGGGGGGGGAAGAAAGAAGGAAAAGGGGAGGAGGAGGAGGAGCCCGAGGGCGGGCGGATGGGAGGGTGGGAGGAGACAGCTAGAGGGTTAAGGAAGGGGAGGAGACAGCAAGGGCTAGCCAAATTGGGAGAATTCAATGTTAATGCCATAAGGACGCAAGGTCCCCAGACGGAATATGAGGTGCTGTTCCTCCAATTTCCGCTGTTGCTCACTCTGGCAATGGAGGAGACCCAGGACAGAGAGGTCGGATTGGGAATGGGAGGGGGAGTTGAAGTGCTGAGCCACCGGGAGGTCAGGTAGGTTATTGCGGACTGAGCGGAGGTGTTCGGCGAAACGATCGCCCAACCTACGCTTGGTCTCACCGATGTAAATCAGCTGACATCTAGAGCAGCAGATGCAGTAGTTGAGGTTGGAGGAGATACAGGTGAACCTTTGTCGCACCTGGAACGACTGCTTGGGACCTTGAATGGAGTCGAGGGGGGAGGTGAAGGGACAGGTGTTGCATTTCTTGCGGTTGCAACGGAAAGTGCCCGGGGAGGGGGTGGTGGCGGAGGGAAGGGAAGAGTTGACGAGGGAGTTGCGGAGGGAGCGGTCTTTGCGGAAGGCAGACATGGGGGGAGATGGGAAGATGTGGCGAGTGGTGGGGTCACGTTGGAGGTGGCGGAAATGGCGGAGGATTATGTGTTGTATTTGCCGGCTGGTGGGGTGAAAGGTGAGGACCAGAGGGACTCTGCCCTTGTTGCGGGGATGGGGAGAGAGAGCAGTGTGGATAGGACAGGTTTGGAGAGATATGGGCCAAACGCGGGTAGGTGGGACTAGTGTAGATGGGGCATGTTGGTCGGTGTGAGCAATATGGGCCGAAGGGCCTGTTTCCACACTGTGTGACAATTCACCAATTAGTTTAGTTTAGAGATACAACACGGAAACAGGCCCTTCGGCCCACTGTGTCCATGCCGACCGGCGAACCCCGCACACTAACACTATCCTGCACACACTACAGACCATTTACAATTTATATCGAAGCCAATTAACCTACAAACTCACACGTCTTTGGAGTGTGGAAGGAAACCGGAGCGGCCGGAGAAAACCCACGCAGGTCATGGGGAGAACGTGCAAACTCTGTACAGACAGCACCCGTAGTCAGGATGAGGAAGCAACGCTACCGCTGAGCCACCGTGGCCGCCCCTAAGCTCCTGCCTGTTTCTGCAGCTGCAAGTTTGTGTAGGTGCCAGTCAATGCGTGATTGCTGCACGCATTTCCTGCATGGTTTCCCGCTGTCCTTCAACCATTGCAACGCTGCGATGCGTCGCTGCAGATGGCTGCCTGCAGATCACAGGCAGTCGTGCATGCATCCAGTTGCCTCTCGTCGCATTATTCCACCATTGCTGCGACTTTACTGCTGTGTCCATGCGAGTAAAACTGCGACATCTGTCCCATGCATTCTCCACGATAAACTCCAGCTGCACGCAAACTATAAACTTGCAACTGTGCAGCATAGAAACAGGCCTTTGTACAAGCTCACCAATGCCTCTACTTCCCGAGACCATGGAAGTTAAACATGTCCACTACAACTCCCACCAACTTCTACAGATGCGCCGTGGAAATCAGTTTATCGGGATGCATCCCAGCACGGTTTGGGAACAGCTCCGTCCAAGACCCGCAAGAAATCGCAGAGTTGTGGACACAGCCCAGACCGTCACGCACACAAACCAACCTCCCTTCCATTGACTCCATCTACACCTCACGCTGCCTCGGCAAGGCCAGCAGCATCATCAAGGACCAGTCTCACCCCCAGTCATTCCCTCTTCTCCCCACTCCTATCAGGCAAGAGGTACAGAAATGTGAAAACGCACACCTCCACATTCAGGGACAGTTTATTCCCGGCTGTTATCAGACGGGGAGTAGGGGAGGGAGGGGAGGGGGTCACAGGGCTGTAAGGTCGTCCCCTTCCATGTCGCTCCATCGGACCGTCCCAGAGAGGGGGAGGAGGCCACCTCTCACGTAACTGACACTCGAGGGTGAGGGGGAGACTCCATCCTCTCCCATCACCAGCCCCTCCCTCGCCCTCAGGTCCAGCCCCCCCAGACTCGAGTAATCGCTGCCTCCCTCCTCATCTCCCTCTCCCTCCTCTTCATCTCCCTCATCTCCATCTCCCTCCTCTTCCTCCTCCCCCTCCTCTTCCTCCCACTCTCCATCCCTCAGCCTGGTCCCTCCGTCCCCCCTCCCCCTCAGGAACACCCTCGCTCCACAGCACCACCCCACCACTCCCCCTCCTCCCCCTCCCCCTCCGAGGGTCTTGAATTGAGTCCAAGCTCCGGCCAAGATAGCCGCCAAGGTCAGGAAGACCAAGAGGAGCATGAGTGGGATCACGGTGCGGTCGCCGACCCCTGACCTCGCGGCGGCCATCTTCTCCTGGGGCCCTACTCCATCTTTGTCCGGGGACGCGGCCCCCCGGTTGCCGGGGTCAGAGGGCGGGGCCTGGATCAGGCCGAAGCCTGAGGTCAGAACGAGGAAGATGAGCGGCCACGAGATTCGGACAAACGACATCGTCCGCAACCTGTGGGGAGAGCAGGGTCAGTGGAGGGTCAACACGGGGTCAATAAGGGTAATCAGGGGTCTACAGTCGTCACTAGGGGTGAACAAGGGTCAATGGTGGTCAACAGCGGTCATTGAGGATCAATGGCGATGAACGGTGACTGCAGGGAGGCGATGGAGGGAAGAGGGGGAGGGAGAGAGAGAAGAGAAAGGGAGATGGAGGGAGGGAGGGAGAACGAGAGGAGAGGGAGGGGGGAGAGAGAGATGAAGGAGAGAGAGAGGGAGGGAGGGAGATAGAAAGAGAGGGAGGGAGGTAGGAAGGGAGGGAGAGAGAGACGGAGGGGGGATAGAGGAGGGAGGGGGGGAGCGATATATGAAGGAGGGAGGGAGGGGGGGGAGAGAGATATGAAGCAGGGAGAAAGGGAGCAAGGGAGGGGGGAGAGAGGAGGGAGTGAGGGAGGGTGAAAAGGAGGGGGGGAGAGAGGAGGGAGGGAGTTATTCCCACACTCACCCTCGTTCTCTCCGTCTCTCTCTCTGTCTCGTAGCCGGGTGCAGATGGAGATGTAATGAGACGTCAGAGAACAGAGAGTAACCCCACCCCTCACATTTCCTGTCCCTCCCCCTCCCTCTCTCTCTCCCCCTCTCTCCATGGACCACAAACCACTCAAGACGTGCAAAAGTGAACGACAATGCAGGGGGGAGACTGTGTGTGTGTGTGTGTGTGTGTGTGCTTGTGTGGTGTGCACACTACCCACACACACTCACCCCACAGACACATACGCACCACATGCACACACACGCACCCCACACACACACGCACTCCACACCCCGCAACACACATGCAAACACCCCACAACACACACCCCACAACACACACGCAGACGCCCCACACACACATCCCACCCACACATCGCCACACCCACACATCACACACACCCCCCACTCACACACCCCCCACACCCCACACATACACCCCACACACACACACACATGCACACACACACCCCACACCCACCACACGCACACATACCCCCCACACACACACCCCACGCACATACACCCCTCATACATACACCAGATAAACCCCACACGCACACAACACACACGTAGACACCTACACACACTCACAGACATGTACACACACAAGTACACGCACATACATGTACACACACGTACACACACGCACCACATCCCCCGCACGTAGACACGTACACACAAACGTACAGACATACAAACACACACGTACACACACACATACGTGCATACACACGTACATACATACACGTAAACACACATACACACACGTACACTCGCACACACACGTACAGACAGGCGCACACACACACCCCACATACACACCTCACAGGCACGCAGAAACACACACCACAGGCACACACACCTCACACACACCCCACACACACGCACACAGCCCACACACACCCCCCCCACATACACACCCCAAACATGCACACACCCACATACAGCCCACACTCCCCACACATCACACGTACATACACACACACATCCCCCCCACACATACAGCCCACACAACCCACACCACACACACACACCACACACCCCTAACCACCCCACGCACAAATACAGCCCACACACACCCCACAGCCACACGCGCACCACACAGCCACACGCGCACCACACAGACACACTCACACCCCACACCCCCCCCCCCCCCCACACACAAATACAGCCCACACACACAGAGGGACACTGTACAAAGAGGTGGTGAGATGGACTGCTCCAGGAAAATGGACGGGTGATGAGTGGAACAATGTTTCACTTCAGATTAAAACCCTGTGACTAGTGTGTACGGACCCAGTAGTCCATTTCTCCATCTCACCAGCTTCTACACAAGCTCACCAACGTCTCTACTTACGTAGAAGGTTTAGGAAGTTCAACATGTCCCCAATGACTCTCTGCACCTTCTACAGATGCGCCGTGGAAATCATTTTATCGGGATGCATCCCAGCAGTTTGGGAAAAGCTCCGTCCAAGACCTACGAGAAATCGCAGAGTTGTGGACGCAGCCCAGACCATCACGCACACAAACCAACCTCCCTTCCATTGACTCCATCTACACCTCACGCTGCCTCGGCAAGGCCAGCAGCATCATCAAGGACCAGTCTCACCCAGTCACTCCCTCTTCTCCCCTCTCCCATCGGGCAAGAGGTACAGAAGTGTGAAAACGCACAACTCCACATTCAGGGACAATTTATTTCTGGCTGTTATCAGGCAAGTGAACTGTCCTCTCACCATCTAGAGAGCGGTCCTGACCTCCCATCTACCTCATTGGAGACCCTCGCACTATCTTTAATCGGACTTTACCTTGTACGAAACGTTATTCCATTTATACTGTATCTGTATTCTGTGGACGGCTCGATTGTAATCATGTAGTCTTTCCGCCGACTGGATAGCACGCAATAAAAAAGCTTTTCACTGTACCTCGGTACACGGGACAATAAACTAAACTAAACTCTCCCTCTCTCTCAAAGCAAGCTCAATGCTAGCATTTACAGTGGCTTGCAAAAATTTTCATACCCCTTGAACCTTTCCACATTTTGCCCATTCTTCTTTGCAAAATAGCTCAAGGTCAGTCAGATTGGATGGAGAGCATCTGTGAACAGCAATTTTCAAGTCTTGCCAGATTCTCAATTGGATTTAGGTCTGGACTTTGGCTGGGCCATTCTAACACATGAATATGCTTTGATCTAAACCATTCCATTGTAGCTCTGGCTGTATGTTTAGGGTCGTTGTCCTGCTGGAAGGTGAACCTCCGCCCCAGTCTCAAGTCTTTTGCAGACTCTAACAGGTTTTCTTCCAAGATTGCCCTGTATTTGGCTCCATCCATCTTCCCATCAACTCTGACCAGCTTCCCTGTCCCTGCTGAAGAAAAGCATCCCCACAGCATGATGCTGCCACCACCGTGTTTCACAGTGGGGATGGTGTGTTCAGGGTGATGTGCAGTGTTAGTTTTCCGCCACACATAGCATTTTGCATTTAGGCCAAAAACTTCCATTTTGGTCTCATCTGACCAGAGCACCTTCCTCCACATGTTTGCTGTGTCCCCCACATGGCTTGTGGCAAACTGCAAACGGGACTTCTTATGGCTTTTTTTCAACAATGGCTTTCATCAGAATCAGAATGCTTTATTGTCATTGCATGTGTCACATACGAGATTACTGTGTCTCTCCATTTAAAAGAACTTCAAACATTCACATACTCATACTTTTTTCACTCCCTCCCTCCCCAAACCCACCCATGGATTCACATTTACATAAATTAACACTGTCTCCCACCCACCCCCCCTCCTTCCCCATAACCCGCTCCCGAGACAGAGTTCAGTTCCAAGATTGCTGATGAGTAAAAGCTGTTGAGTCTGGCAGTGCGTGACTTTAGCGACCTGTACCTTTTTCCTGAGGGCAGCAGTGTGAAAAGGTGGTGACAAGGATGTGTAATGTCTTTCACGATATTACAGGTCCTGTTGCGGCATCTGGAGTGGTAAATGTCCTCCAGAGGGGGCAGGGGGAGTCCAATGATACCCTGGGCAGTTTTTATCACCCTCTGGAGAGCTGCTCTGTCAGGTGCTGGACAGTTCCCAAACCAGGCAGTTATGCAGTAAGTCAGTATGCTTTCTACCGAACAGCGGTAGAAAGACTCCAGCAGTTTAGCAAACGGATGGGCCTTCCTCAGTTCTGAGGAAGTAAAGTCTCTGTTGCGCCTTTTTTACAACTATAGCAGAGTTCACAGACCATTTAAGATCGTCACTGATGTTGATCCCCAGAAATTTGAAACTAGGCACCCTCTCCACCTCCTCGCCCCCTATCTCCAGTGGCCTGAGTTCCGCTCTATGTCGCCTGAAATCAGTGATGATCTCCTTTGTCTTTTTAGTGTTCAGAGAGAGATTGCTGTGAGCACACCACTCAGAAAGTCTGTGCACCTCCTCTCTATAGGCGACCTCGTTCCCATTTGAGATGAGCCCCACCACGGTTGTATCGTCCGCAGATTTTATGATCCTATTTGCGGGGTGATGGGGCAAGCAGTCATGTGTGTATAGGGCGTAGAGGAGCGGGCTGAGCACACAGCCCTGCGGTGCTCCTGTGCTGAGGGTCAGGGATGTCGAGGTGAAGGGTCCAAGTCTCACCGTCTGTGGGCGTTCACTGAGAAAGTCCAATATCCACCGACACAGTTGACTGCTGAGGCCAAGGTCTAGTATTTTTGTGATCAGCTTGCTGGGTATGATTGTATTAAAAGCTGAGCTGTAATCAACAAAAAGCATCCTGACATATGACCCCTTCTCCTCTAGGTGTTGTAGTGCAGCATGGAGGACAGTGTTTATGGCATCCTCTGTAGATCTATTAGCCCTATATGCATACTGGTGTGGGTCGAGTGAGGGGGGGAGAGGTAATTTAAGGTGACCTAGGACCAGCCTTTCAAAGCACTTGGAGACTACAGATGTAAGAGCAACGGGCCTGTAGTCATTGAGGGAGTTGATGATTGTCTGCTTGGGCACCGGGATGATAGTGGTGGTTCTTCTTGCCACTCTTCCATAAAGGCCCGATTTGAGGAGTGCACGACTAATAGTTGTCCTGTGGGCAGATTCTCTCACCTGAGCTGTGGATCTCTGCAGCTCCTCCAGTGTTACCTTGGCTGCTTCTCTGATCAATGCTCTCCTTGCCCGGCCTGTCAGTTTAGGTGGGCGGCCATGTCTTGGTAGGTTTGCAGTTGTGCCATACTCTTTCCATTTTCGGATGATGGATTGAACAGTGCTCCGTGAGATGTTCAAAGCTTGGGATATATTTTTATAACCTAACCCTGCTTTAAACTTCTCCACAACTTTATCCCTGCCCTGTCTGGTGTGTTCCTTGGGCTTCATGATGCTGTTTGTTCACTAATGTTCTCTAACAAACCTCTGAGGCCTTCACAGAACAGCTGTATTTATACTGAGATTAGATTACACACAAGTGGACTCTATTTACTAATTAGGTGACTTCTGAAGGCAATTGGTTGCACTGGATTTTATTTAGGGGTATCAGAGTAAAGGGGGCTGAATACTTTTGCAAGCCACACTTTTCAGTTTTTTATTTGTAAAAAAATGTGAAAACCATGTATCATTTTCCTTCCACTTCACAATTATGCGCCACTTTGTGTTGGTCTATCACATAAAATCCCAAATAAAATACATTTACGTTTGTGGTTGTAACGTGACAAAATGTGGAAAAGTTCAAGGGGTATGAATACTTTTGCAAGCCACTGTATATCAAGAGGGCTTGTATACAAACACAGGGATGTAATACTGAGGCTCTATAAGGCGCTGGTCAGGCCGCATTTGGATATTGTGAGCAGTTGAGGGGGAGGGAGAGAGGGGATAGAGGGGAGAGAGAGGGAAGAGAGAGGGAGAAAGAGGGAGAAAGAGGGAGGAGAGAGAGGGAGGGATAGGGCAGAGAAAGATGGAGGGAGTGGGGAGAGAGGGAGGGAGAGAGAGGCAGGGGGAGGGAGAGAGGTTGAGAGAGATATACAGACAGAGAAACAACTCGATGTGAGCAGGGACAGGATGTGGTCAGTACAGGTTAGAGGGTGAGAGAGATTTTGTGTGAAGCTTTGCAACTGCAGAGAGAGAGAGAGAGAGAGGGAGAGGAGAGAGAGGGGGAGAGAGAGAGAGGGGGAAAGAGAGGGAGGAGAGAGGGGGAGCGAGACAGAGACAGAGAGGGGGGAGAGACAGAGACAGAGAGAGAGGGGGAGAGAGGGGTAAGAGAGAGGGGGAGAGAGGGAGAGACAGAGAGAGGGAGAGGGAGAGAGACAGATATGCAGAAGTGCAGTGTGGAGTTTCTTCCCAGCTGTTATCAGGCAACTGAACCATCCTCTCACCAACTAGAGCGGTTCTGACCTCCCATTTATGAAACTGACCTCCCATTTATGAACCCAGCACGGAAACAGGCCCTTCAGCCCAACTTGCCCACTCCGCCCAACATGCCCCATCTATACAAGTCACAGAAACAGGCCCTTCAGCCCACCTTGCCCACACCGGCCAACATGCCCCATCTACACTAGTCACCCAGCATAGAAACAGCCCCATCAGCCCAACTTGCAACTCTGGTGAGAAGGAATGGGTGCCGAGACTGAAGAGGGTCTCGAGCCGAAACGTTACCCATTCCATCCAACATTTTGTGTCTACCTAAAGAGCGCCTTTCTAGCCATGTCGCAATGTGCCAGCAGGCTGGAGGAGCAGGCAAAGGCCTTGCCACAGGACGGGCAGGTGAAGGGGTGCTGGCCGGTGTGGACTCGCCGGTGCTCCAGCAGGTGGTCAAGGTGGGTGAAGCCCTTATCACAGGACGGGCAGGGGAAGGGACTCTCACCGCTGTGGGTACGTCGGTGCTGCCATAGCCTTGCCACACTCAGCACACACTAAGGGTCTCTCTCCGGTGTGTATCCGCTGGTTCCCCCGCAGCCTCCGTGCACTCTTGAAACGCTTGCCGCAATGGGAGCAGTCGCTCGCCGTCGTGATCCTGCCGGTGCTGCTGCAACTCATGCGAGCTGTCGAATGCCTCCCCGCAGTACGGGCAGTTGTAGGGCTGGCCACTGGTGTGCATGCGCTGGTGAGACAGGGCGTGGGAGGTCGTGGCAAAGCGCTCTTCACACACAGGGCTGGGGACCGGACGGTCGCCGGCGTGCACCTGCTGGTGGGACCGCAGATAGGTGGAGCGAGTGAAGCCCTTGCCGCACTGGGCGCAGATGAAGGGGCGCTTGCCAGTGTGGATGTACTGGTGCCTCAGCAGGTTGCTGTAGAAGGTGAAGCCCTTGCCGCACTGGGCACAGATGAAGAGGAGCTTGCCGGTGTGGATGCTCTGGTGCCTCAGCAGGTTGCTGGAGAGGGTGAAGCCCTTGCCGCACTGGGCGCAGATGTAGGGCCGCTCCCCGGTGTGGGTGCGCTGATGCAACAGCAGGTGGCAGGAGCGAGTAAAGCATTTGCCGCACTGGGCGCAGTTGAAGGGGCGCTCGCCGGTGTGGGTGCGCTGGTGCCTCAGGAGGTGGTTGGAGCAAGTGAAGCCCTTGCCGCACTGGGCGCAGGTGAAGGGGCGCTCGTCAGTGTGGGTGCGCTGGTGCCTCAGCATGTTGCTGGAGAGGGTGAAGCCCTTGCCACAGTGGCTGCAGGTGTAGGGCCGCTCCCCGGTGTGCAGGCGCATGTGCACCTTCAGTTCCGTGGACCACTTGAAGCCTTTGCCGCAGTCGGAGCAGGTGAAGGGGCGTTCTCCCGTGTGAACCCGCCAGTGGTTCTCCAGCTGGCTCGGGTGCTGCCAGGCCTTGCCACACACGTCACACTCATAACGCTTCTCCTTGTTGTGCCCTTTCATGTGGTGGTCCATCGATTCTCAGCCCCTCGAAGCTCAGCCCGCACACAGAGCAGATTGGGGGGGTGGCTCACCGGCACCCTGGCCGCCCTCAATGGCTGCTCACGTCCCCGTCTCTCCGTCCACAGCAACGGCTCCTAAACCCTGCAGGAGGAGAACACAGAAGGTCAACAAGCTGGCAAACAGGACATTACTAACGCGTGAACATTACTAGTGTTTGGGGATCATGACAGAAGCCTCCTGGTGGCGATCCCTGGAAGCGACGACACGATGCACTCTGTGACGCATCGGGCGACAATTCTGTCTACATGTTGGACGACGACAGAAGCCAACAGCGAGCTCCATCATCTGACACACGAACGAATTAGTGCTTGGGGGGGGGGGGGGGGGGGGGGGGGGAAGTGGGTGAGGGGTTCAGGGGGTGGGGGGGAGGGGGTAGGAGGGGCTGGAGTGAGGGGATCAGGGGGGTTGGGGGGGAAATCGCCCGTTCACACGCAGCCACCACAGCAAATAGTGTACATACGGTGATGACAAACGCAGCAAATGCAATATCCAGTGCAGAGCAGTGCAAGATTGTGTTGTAGAAAGCCCGGGGTAGCACGGACGAGAAGGGCCAAACGGCCTGTCTCCGGAAAGAACGACCACTGACGCTGACTGTGTGGAGCTTGCACGCTCCCCCCCATGGTGTAGAGCCGACCACGCAGTGGCAATATGCGGCTCCGATTGGCGGAGGGCGCTGTCTGCCTGAGGGGAGGGGCTACGGATCAACCAATAAGACATGGTCACCGGCGGCGGGAGCGGCTCTGATTGGTCGGACACAAGGAGGGGGCGGTACCTGGCCCGTGACATCAACCCAGGAGAGGCAGGACCTGCTCCCATTGGCCGCTGGCGCTGCCCGTCAGTCGGGGGTAGGGAGGGGACGGGACCTGGTCGTCGGTCACGTAAGGGAGTCCGACGGGACGAGGCCCCCTCTCAGCGCCGGGAGCTCAGGTGGGAACAGCCACTGCCGCTCGGCCCTGCGTCCTTTCCCCACTCCCTCCTCCCTTCCCGAAGGCGATCCTTTGGCCGGCGACCCGAGGCGTGGGGTGAATGTCAGGTCTGGGCACCCTCTAATCCTACCAGTGCAGCGCCCCCTGGTGGCGGGAGGCCGCGGTGCAGCGTCTCTGGTCCTCCGAGTGCAGTGCCACTGTGCAGCACCCCCCCTTTCATGCACTAGTAATGTCTTGTGTGCCACCTTGTTGACCCTCTGTGTTCCCCTCCTGCAGGGTTTAGGTGCCGTTGCTGTGGATGGCGAGAGGGGAGCGTGAGTGGCCATTGAGGGCGGCCAGGGTGCCGTGACCCCCCTCCCCCCATTTGCTCGAATGTGTGCGGGCTGAGTGTGCGGGCTGAGCTTCGAGGGGCTGAGTTTCGATGGAGGACCACATGGCGGGGCACTACAAGGAGAAGCGTTATGAGTGCGACGTGTGTGACAAAGCCTGGCAGCACCTGAGCCTGCTGGGGACCCACGGCGGATGCACACAGGCGAGAAGCCCTATGGCTGCTCCACCTGCAGCAAGAGCTTTGCCTGGTTGTCGGGGCAGCTGTATCACCGGCGGGTGCACAGCGGTGAGCGGCCCTTCACCTGCTCCGACTGCGGCAAGTGCTTCAGGTCGTCCACGCACCAGAAAGTGCACAGGCGCCTGCACACCGGGGAGTGGCCCTTCACCTGCAGCAACTGTGGCAAGTGCTTCCCCCTCTCCACCAGCTTACAGGAGCACCAGTGCACTCATATACCATATAACCATATAACAATTACAGCACGGAAACAGGCCATCTCGACCCTTCTAGTCCGTGCCGAACACGTTTTCTCTCCTAGTCCCATATACCTGCGCTCAGACCATAACCCTCCATTCCTTTCCCGTCCATATAACTATCCAATTTATTTTTAAATGATAAAAACGAACCTGCCTCCACCACCTTTACTGGAAGCTCATTCCACACAGCCACCACTCTCTGAGTAAAGAAGTTCCCCCTCATGTCACTCACACCGGCGAGCGAACCTACACCTGCGCCCAGTGCGGCAAGGCCTCACTCGCTCCACCTATCTGCTGTTCCACCAGCGGGTTCACACCGGCAACTGTCCCTTCCCCAGCCTGGTTTTTGGAGAGCGCTTTGCCATGGCGGATACACATTGGAGAGAGACCCTTTGTGTACGCTGAGTGTGGCAAGGATTTCACCCACGTGTCCAGCCTGTGGCAGCACCGGCGTACCCACAGCAGTGAGCGTCCCTTCCCCTGCCCGTCCTGTGGTAAGGGCTTCACCCGCCTTGACCACCTGCTGGAGCTCCGGCGAGTCTACACTGGCCAGCGCCCCTTCACCTGCTCGCTCTGTGGCAAGGCCTTTGCATTGGTGATAATTTTCCAATGTTCTATAGACTCAGGATCAGTTCCTGTGGATTGGAGGGTAGCTAATGTTTTATCCCACTTTTTAAGAAAGGCGGGAGAGAAAACAGGGAATTATAGACCAGTTAGCCTGACATCGGTGGTGGGGAAGATGCTGGAGTCAATTATAAGAGATGAGATAGCCGAACATTTGGATAGCAGTAACAGGATCAGTCCGAGTTAGCATGGATTTACGATGGGGAAATCATGCTTCTGGAATTTTTTGAAGATGTAACTAGGAAAATGGACAAGGGAGAGCCAGTGGATGTAGTGTACCTGGACTTTCAGAAAGCTTTTGATAACGTCCTACATAGGAGATTAGTGGGCAAAATTAGGGCACATGGTATTGGGGGTAGAGTGCTGACATGGATAGAGAAGTGGTTGGCAGACAGGAAACAAAGAGTAGGGATTAACGGGTCCCTTTCAGAATGGTAGGCAATGACTAGTGGGGTACCGCAAGGCTCGGTGCTGGGACCGCAGCTATTTACAATATACATCGATGAAGGGATTCAAAGCAACATTAGCAAATTTGCAGATGGCACAAAGCTGGGTGGCAGTGTGAACTGTGAGGAGGATCCCATGAGCATGCAGGGTGACTTGGACAGGTTGGGGGAGTGGGGAGATGCATGGCAGATGAAGTTTAATGCGGATAAATGTGAGGTTATCCACTTTGGTAGCAAAAACAGGAAGGCAGATTACTATCTAAATGGCATCAAGTTGGGAAAAGGGGAAGTACAACGGGATCTGGGCGTCCTTGTACATCAGTCTATGAAAGTAAGAAGGCAGTGAAGAAAGCGAATGGCATGTTTGCCATTAAAACTAGAGGAATCGAATATAGGAGCAAAGAGGTCCTTCTCTTGTTGTAGTTGTACAGAGCCCTAGTGAGACCACACCTGGAGTATTGTGTGCAGTTTTGGTCCCCTAATTTGAGGAAGGACATTCTTGCTATTGAGGTAGTGCAGCATAGGTTTACAAGATTAATTCCCGGGATGGCGGGACTGTCAAACCCTGAGAGAATGGAGCAGCTGGGCTTGTGCACTCTGGAGTTTAGAAGGATGAAACCTGTAAGATTGTTAAGGGTTTGGACACGTTAGAGGCAGGAAACATGTTCCCGATGTTGGGGGAGTCCAGAACCAGGGGCCACAGTTTAAGAATAAGGAGTAAGCCATTTAGAACGGAGACGAGGAAACACTTTTTCTCACAGAGAGTTGTGAGTCTGTGCAATTCTCTGCCTCAGAGGGCGGTGGAGGCAGGTTCTCTGGAAACTTTCATGAGGGCTAGATAGAGCTCTAGAAGATAGCGGAGTCAGGGGATATGGGGAGAAGGCAGGAACTGGGTACTGATTGGAGATGATCTGCCATGATCAAATTAAACGGCGGTGCTGGCTCGAAGGGCCGAAGGGCCGAATGGCCTACTCCTGCACCTATTGTTAATTCTGGTGTTTTTATTAACTTTTCCTTCCTTTTAACTCCATCCTTGTATCCTTGCACCGCGGCCTCCCGGCGCCAGGGGACGCTGCAGACAGAGGACCAGAGAAGCTGCACCCCGCCCTCTAGCACAAGGGGGCGCTATACTCGGAGGACCAGAGGGCGCCCAGACCTCCTTCCCTGCCTCACTCACAGACATCTCTCTCTCTCTCCCCGCCCGCACGTCTCGGTCTCCTCGGGCCGCCGCCGCCGCGGGATCGCCCTGGGGAAGGGAGGAGGGAGCGGGGAAAGGACGCGGGGCCGAGCGGCGGCGGCGGCAGCGACTGATCGCACCTGAGCTCCCGCTGCTCCTCCCGTCGGCCGCGGCGGCCCCGCCTCACGTCATCAGATGCACGTCACGGGCCCGCCTCACGTGGTCAGAGCCACGTCCCCGCCCACCGCCGCTGATCACCGCGTCCTATAGGTCGAGCCTTAGCCCCGCCCCTCGGACAGACAGCACCGTCCGCCAATCGGAGCCGCCCATCGCCACGGCCCCGCCCCCGCGGCTCCTACACCACGTGGTGGGGGGGAGGGGAAACTAATAATAATAATAATGGATGGGATTTATATAGCGCCTTTCTAATACACAATGACTGCAGATGCTGCAAACCTGAGATAAAACCTCAAGGGGGCAAGACTACAAAATGCTGCAGTAACTCAGCGGGACGGGCAGCATCTTTGGAGAGAAGGAATGGGCGACGTGTCGAGGTTGAGACCCTCAGACTGAGAGTCGCAGGAGAGATGTAGACGGTGATGTGGAATGAAAAGCTTCTGCATAGACAATAGGTGCAGGAGTAGGCCATTCGGCCCTTCGAGCCAGCACCGCCATTCAATATGATCATGGCTGATCATCCCCAATCAGAATAGAATAGAATAGAATAGTTTCTTTATTGTCATTGTAACATGAACCATGTACAACGAAATTGTAAAATGTCAGCCAGTCAGTGCACCATTCAAACATTTCTAAAAGCTAACGATACATACAAGGTAAAATATTTAAAAAAAGATAAACAACTAAAATAAATATCATGAAAATAGCACGCATAAACACCCAGCCCTACATCCTTCTGTCGATTTCACAGTCTCTTAGTATGTATCGCCCCTGCGTTCCTTGGCGGCTACATTTAGTGCCTTTATAGCAGTGGGGTAAAAACTGTTTTTAAGTCTGTTTGTCCTTGTCCTTGTAGATCTGTACCGTCTGCCTGACGGTAACAGTTCAAACAGGGAGTGTCCGGGGTGGGAAATGTCCTTTATAATACTCTGGGATTTTTTGATGCCCCCCATCAGTACCCCATTCCTGTCTGAAGAAGGGTTTCGGCCCGAAACGTCGCCTATTTCCTTCGCTCCATAGATGGTGCTGCACCCGCTGAGTTTCCCCAGCAATTTTGTGTACCCCCATTCCTGCCTTCTCCCCATATCCCTTGATTCCGTTAACCGTGGTGAATCTCTGGAATTCTCTGCCACAGAAGTTAGTTGAGGCCAGTTCATTGGCTATATTTAAGAGGGAGTTAGATGTGGCCCTTGTGGCTAAAGGGATCAGGGGGTATGGAGAGAAGGCAGGTACAGGATACTGAGTTGGATGATCAGCCATGATCATATTGAATGGCGGTGCAGGCTCGAAGGGCCGAATGGCCTACTCCTGCACCTATTTTCTCTGTAACCCTGTAGTGGCCATTTGGCTTATTTTATGTGTCATTAATTATGGTATGTGCCTTTAAATTTTAGACTGCCCGTTATAGGGAGGTTGCACGGCAGTCGGGTCACGACCCCTGAACCGGTACTGTTGCCACGCTACGCCAACTGGAGCACACGTGATGAACTGCAGGTAAGCACTGACAATTGTTTCCAGCATTGTTAAAACCTGCCAAAGTGGTCCATTTTTGCGCTGTAAATAATTATGGAAATCGGGATAAGTGTGAGAGACATTTATCCTACTTCAGAATTCCAAAAGTGAGGAGAAATTACGGGAAATAGAAGTGAGAGCTGAAGGGACAACGACAGCCAAAGTGCTTGGTGAACATTGGCCGTTTGTTAACTGCATTTCATCAACATTAAGGCATTATTTGTGTTTTTTCTTGATTCCTTTGGCATCTAAAAAGTTTCAGAAGTGATAAATCTGGCTGTAACATTTTAAAATCGCCCATGATTCTCGTGGGTTTTTACATACAAAAAGAAAACGCCTCTGAAGCAAAATTTATCATTAAAAAAATCACAAACCATACGTAGGTTTTGAATTACATTTTACTCAGCAAGCCAAGGAATGGCACAATTGTTAGCTGTTAATTGGGCATAATCAACCTCAGCAAATTGACAATATCCTATTGAAAGGGAGTGGGTGTTTAAGCTGTCAGGACATTTTATTATTTGCCAAAATATACATCTCAATAGCATAATGATAGAAAACTTACTTTTCCACACACCAATCGTAAGTCTGGAGATATTTTTTAATGATAAATTTAGCTTCAGAAGCGTTTTCTTTTTGCATGTAAAAACCTACTTCAGAACCATGGGCGATTTTAAAATTTTACAGCCAGATTTATCACTTCGGAAACTTTTTAGATATCAAAGGAATCAAGAAAAAACACAAATAATGCCTTACTGTTGATGAAATGCAGAGAGCCAACGCGATAATTCCCAATATTTTCAATTTCGATATCTGCATGGCCAATGTTCGCCAAGCACTTTAGCTGTTGTGGTCCCTTCAGCTCTCGCTTCTCTTTACCTTTATTTCACTTCACCTTTGTAATTCTGAAGTAGGATAGATGTCTCTCACGGTTACCCCGACTTCCACAATTTTTTACAGCGCAAAAATTCACCATTTTGGCGTTTATTAACAGGTAGGAAAGTACGCGTTTCGTGTATTAACAACATAATACCGGAAGCTGCGATGTCCTCCAGATGGATTGAGCGGTTCCGTGTGTCAAGCCCTATGACCCGGTGACCTTACTTGCAACCCCCCTATTATGTGGGTGGGATTTATGACATATTCTAGCAGGTGTTTGGAGCTAAGTTTCTTGCGCAGAAGCTTTGTTTTTAGTTTAGTTTTGGATTTACATGAGGAAGGCATACCCTTCGACCATGTGAAGTGTAACGGAGAAGCGAGGAGTTTCCTAACATTTAAAGCGATATGCTGAAGTTTGACGAAGATTGTGGTGTGTGAGTCGGAAGAAGGTTGATGTATACCTTATTGTTTTTCTTCAATAAAGAATCTATGAATCAAAAGACTGTGTTATGAAGATTTATCTGTGAAGAAGCTCTGAAGGTCTCAGGGAGAGCTCACATGCGTATTACGACAATCTCCTTAATCATGTCGTCTACTTTAGTGGCTAGAGGGAGTAATCTCTTGAACGATATAAAAATCTGCCGCTATAAGCCCTAAGAGCTAAATCTAACTCTCCCTTGAAAACATCCAGTGAATTGGCCTCCACTGCCTTCTGAGGCAGAGAATTCCATAGATTCACAACTCTCCGGGTGAAAAAGTGTTTCCTCATCATAGTTCTAAATGGCCGACCCCTTATTCTTGAACTGTGGCCCCTGGTTCTGGACTCCCCCAACATCGGGAACATGTATCTAACCTGTCCAATCCCTTAATAATTTTATTTGTTTCAATAAGATCCCCTCTTATCCTTCCAAATTCCAGTGGCCTGACATCAGGAACAAGCTGCCTTGCTCGAGACTAAAGATCATAGAGTGGAGCAAGATACTCCACTTGGCGATAAAAGCGTAGTGCGTCATGGGTGATTTTTCGCGCCATTTCGATGTGCTGCCTCGACTACAATCATGACAATAGACAATAGGTGCAGGAGTAGGCCATTCGGCCCTTCGAGCCTGCACCGCCATTCAATGTGATCATGGCTGATCATCCCCAATGAGTACCCTGTTCCTGCCTTCTCCCCATATCCCCTGACTCCTCTATTTTTAAGTGCCCTATCTAGCTTTCTCTTGAAAGCATCCAGAGAACCGGCCTCCACCGCCCTCTGAGGCACAGAATTCCACAGACTCACCACTCTCTGTGAGAAAAAGTGTTTCCTCGTCTCCGTTCTAAATGGCTTACTCCTTATTCTTAAACTGTGGCCCCTGGTTCTGGACTCCCCCAACATCGGGAACATGTTTCAGGCCCGTACGACGCTTTTCAAAAAGGAGGGGTGGCATGACAGGATTACAAATCTTTAATGTGAAGTAATGTGCCCACAGCGCACATCACGAGCGTGAAGCCCCTCGCGACCGGGGTTTTAGATGATCTCTGTTGCACTCTTAACCTTATTTTGGAGTATTTATGCACCAAATTTATGACCAATATTTCAGAAATAATTTTGGTGGAGTCAAGATTAATAATTGCAGAGCTGCCAAGTTTCACCGAGCATTTCCGTATTTTGATGGCTGAAAATCAATATTTTGTTGGGGAAATCGGTATTTCTCACTTAAATGCAATGGAACGTACTACACAGAAACTGGATTTTTGAAAATCAGTGTTTTACATGCAACCTCGTGTATTCTCAAATGTCATTATGGAATACTGAAAATCAGTACTACTGAATAGTGAAACCATTTTTGAAATGTGAATTTATAATTCTTGATTTTGATTCCATAACATAAAAATATATAATAATATACATAAATTTTGCAATTCATCATATAGTTTACCGAACAATCAAACATGCTGGCATGATGCTGCATCATCATTCAGGTGCTCCTGGATGTATATTGCCATTTACCCCTACTACTAATGCAAAGGCATCCGTTGGCCTTAGCTTATATGCCATTCCTGGTTCCATGAATATAGCACCTCAGAGCAGTTTATCTAGCATGGCAGTCCTCAGTTTGTTAATGCTGTCAAAGCATATGTCGTTCCGCAGTACACTGATGTAGGTGGGCCTACTTCTACCTTCATGTTTGGTCTCCCGAAATGTGACTCTATCTTTAATGGCAGTGTTCAGTTCGTTAACGCTGTCCAAGGCCTGTGTCAGGATGGATAGATGGCAGGTGGGGGGGGGGGTTGAGAAGGCAATCGGTGCGGAATGGATGGACTGAAGCAGGAGAATTAGTGCGTGTCAGATGGAGTAGATAAAATTGTGAGGGGAGACCGCGGGGGATTTCAGTGGCGATCGGTACGGGATGGATGGGGGGATCAGTGCAGGATGAATGGGTGGACCAGAACAGGATGGAAGGGGAGGGATCAGAACAGGATGAATGAGGGGGGGGATCAGAACAGGATGGATGGGGGGACAGTACAGGATGATTGGGGGGGACAGTACAGGATGGATGGGGGGAGCAGTACAGGATGAATGGGGGGACAGTACAGGATGAATGGGGGACAGTACAGGATGAATGGGGGTGTCAGTACAGGATGGATGGGGAGATCAGTGCAGGATGAATGGGGAGATCATTACAAGGATGGGAGGATCAGTGCAGGATAAATGGAGGGGTCAATTTAGGATTGTGAGATGCAAATGTGAGTGCTCACAATCACGATGCCAGAGACAAAGTCGTGGAAACAAGGAACTCCTTTATTTACGAGTCTGCAGCCCCCGGGTGTCTCTCCAACCGAGACACACCGAGACCAGGAAACCATCCTCTACTTATACAGCACCATTTGGCTGAATCAGCCTCCCCTTCTGGCTCCTTCCAATCAGAGCACTGAGGTTCACATTCTCACCAGAACGTCATGTAACGCCCTTCAACGTCCAGGTTACCTCCCACATCATACATCGCATGTGCATTTAAATGAGACATTTTGTCATGATGGGTGTTGTCGTAATATTCATGTATCTTATTAAGCATGTGCTGTACAGAGTAGTTCCTGCCCTTTCCCCCAGTTCTCGTAATGTTTCTGCTGGACTGCTTATCTTCTAATTCTCAACCTTGAAATGTCACTACCTGTTCTTCTGCTGTTACTATCCAGCCAAGCGCGGTCGGGTGTTCGTGCTGAAGCTCACTATTATCCTACCTCAGCCATTTCTCAGGATTTCTAGTCTAAATCAACTATCCCTATTAACCCTTTCCTCACAGGATGAATGGGGGAAGCAGTGCAGGATGGATGGGAAAGGGGGTCAGTGCAGGATGAACTGGGGGACCAGTGTAGGATGAATGGGGGATGGCAGGAGAATCAATGTGAGGTGGATAGGGATATCAGTGCAGGATGAATAGATCGGGGGAGGGGGGGGTAGATGGGGAGGGGAGCACAGGGGATGTCTGTGAGGATTGAATAGAGGCGGGAATGGGGATCAGCGGGTCAGGCAGCATCTCTGGAGAAAAGGAATAAGTGACCAGGATAAGGGGGGTGGGCGTACAAGAGAGAGAGAGGGGGGGGGAGGGGCAGAGGTGGTGGGGAGGAAGGAAGGTCAGCGCTCCTCGGACAACACTGGCATCATCGCCCCGCTGCCTTGGCCGTCCCCGTCCACCACTAAGTGCCGCCGCAAAGGGGGAGGCAGTTGGGATCTTTTCGCCACCGCCTCCCCTCCGGAGTGGCACACAGCGACCGCTATGAGGGCGGGCGAGGCCGCCGTCGCCGCTGCTGCTGCTGTGTGAGGCCCGACATTCACACCAACCCTCAGTCACCCCGCACTACAGCCTCCGCCGCCGCCGACCAAAGCAACGGCCCGCGGTGGTGAGGGGGACCGGTGGGGGGGGGGAGGGGTGGCATGGACCCGGCCGAAGCGGCGCCTGGTGTCGGGTCACAGCCGCTGCCAGCACTGTTCTCTGCCAGAGGTCTCTGCCCTCTCTCTCTCTCTGCCCTCTCTCTCTGCCCTCTCTCTCTCCCTGTCGCTGCCCTCTCTCTGTCTCTGCCCTCTCTGCCTCTCTCTCTCTCTCTGCGTCCCACTCTCTCTCTGCTTGAGAGTTGGCAGCCCTGTTAGTATCAGGGTCAAAAGAGGATAGAAAGATAATACTTAAAGGGTCCATGTAAGAAGATTTTAATAAGCTCTTCTATATTGAAGGTAAATTGACATATTAGAAGCAAAATGCATCTTCAATATACAAGTCTCTCACCACACCTGAAAACAATTGCACTTAAGTGATATATCATCCATTCTGCAGGTATGTAGATATAATCAAATTTTTCTTATGTTATTCCTATATGATATTTTCTGTAGTTTCAGATGTCGACAGTGGGTCCAGAATACTCGTCAACAAGATCTCCTTCACCGAACTCCGGTGTACTTGTCAAACAACTGCTGTCTTTGTTCTGAACACTTTGAACTTGACCAGTTTTCCAACAAGCAGACCAAGAACAGGCTATCACTGTTTGAAATATGTTGCATTTTACATCACTTTCATTGGTTAGCTGATATGCGAAACACTGCAACCCTGTATATCTCGCACATAAAATGATGTAAATTATGTAAATATTACCATGAATAACAGAAATAAAAAGTGTTATCCTTGTTTATGAAGTTCAATTTAGAATTATTTAAAATTGCGGATGTTGGTGCAATATACTGCTGACCCACAAATGTGTTGTTATGAGACATTCACATTTTAAAACTCCATGTCTCAAATTAAAGCAACTTATTGGCTGAATTTAAATATGTAGGTATGTATGCATGACATTGTATTACACTAATATAGAACGAAAGAATGGAAAAATATCTTGACATGTGTTCATGGATATTTCATTCAAAATATTAGGATTTCATATTTATAAATATATATACGTGTGTGTATATCTATCTATATATTGACTATCTATCTATATCTATCTATACTCTCATCGTGTCCTCTTCCGGTTTGCATTGTATTTACATTTGCGCAAAAACGCTACCCGATAGCGCTACAATGTTTTGCCACCTTACCTACCATTCTCATGTGATGCAAGCGCACCACGTTTTGTTCCGATCGGTGGAATATTACAAAAGTTATGAAGGTTTAAAAATCGTAAGATCAGCAGATTGGTCTTCTCTCCTGTCGGTCGCCAGGATGGCGACGCCCTATCCGGCACCCACTGTCAATCATCGGGTCGAGAAGAATAAAGCCCCGGAGGCCGGGCTGAGTCCGTGAGCCGCGCTGAGTCCAGAAGCCGGTGAGTCCCGAAACAGGTGAGCCCCGGAGCCGGCCCGAAGCGTCCCGGAGCCTGGCCGACTGCTGCCACCTCGAGATCCTGGGTAATTGAAGAGTGTGTGTGGGGGGATCGAGGGAGCCGGGCGCGGGCCGGGCACTGGCACTCTATACTCATGACTGTGTAGCTGGTCATAGTGCGAACTTCATCATCAAGTTTGCTGACAACACCACTGTTGTGGGACGTATCACTGATGGGGACGAGTCAGAGTACAGAAGTGAGATTGACCGACTGACCAAATGGTGCCAGCACAATAACCTGGCCCTCAACACCAGGAAAACCAAGGAACTGATTGTGGACTTTGGAAGGAGTACGATGGGGACACACAGTCCAGTTTATATCAACGGGTCGATGGTGGAAAGGGTCAAGAGCTTCAAATTCCTGGGCGTGCATATCTCTGCAGATCTCTCCTGGTCCGAGAACACTGATGCAATTATAAAGAAAGCACATCAGCACCTCTACTTCCTGAGAAGATTATGGAGAGTTGGTATGTCAAGGAGGACTCTCTCGAACTTCTACAGGGGCACAGTAGAGAGCATGCTGACCGGTTGCATCATAGCTTGGTTCGGCAACTCGAGCGCCCAGGAGCCGAAAAGACTGCATAAAGTTGTGAACACTGCCAGTCCATTATCGGCTCTGACCTCCTTACCATCAAGGGGATATATCGCAGTCGCTGCCACAAAAAGGCTGGCAGCATCATCAAGGACCCACACCATCCTGGCCACACACTCATCTCTCCGCTGCCTTCGGGTAGAAAGTGCAGGAGCCTGAAGACTGCAACATCCAGGTTCAGGAACAACTACTTCCCCACAGCCATCAGACTATTAAACTGAACTCAAACAAAAATCAAAACTTTAATAGCCAATTGCACTTTATCTGGTTATTTATGTGTGTATATATATATTCAATGGTATATGGACACACTGATCTGTTCTGTATTTATGCCTACAATATCCTGTTGTGCTGAAGCAAAGCAAGAATTTCATTGTCCTATCTGGGACATGACAATAAACTCTCTTGAATCTTGAATGCCCAAAGATTAGGATGGAGAGCTTTGAAGCGGTGGATAGAGCTCTTCAAGATGTATGCACCAACACTAAGCCTTTCGGCGGCATTCTTACCATTTGTTGTGGCTATTTTAGACAACTCCTTCCTGTAGTGAAAAGGGGAAATGCTGCTGATGTTGAAAATTCCTGCATCAAGAAAACCGACTTTCACCAAGTTTCAATTGCATACAAATATGCGATTGAGAGGGGGAGAAGGCGACTATTCCACACCGACCAACATGCCCCATCTACACTAGTCACAGAGTCACAGACACAGGCCCTTCAGCCCAACTTGCCCACATCGGCCAACATGCCCCATCTACACTAGTCACAGAGTCACAGACACAGGCCCTTCAGCCCAACTTGCCCACATCGGCCAACATGCCCCATCTACACTAGTCACCCAGCACGGAGACAGGCCCTACAGCCCAACTTGCCCACACCGGCCAACATGCCCCATCTACACTAGTCACAGAGTCACAGACACAGGCCCTTCAGCCCAACTTGCCTACACCGGCCAACATGCCCTGTAATTACCGGACTCATATACGTATAAAGATACAACATATCTTTAATAAACACTTACAGCATTGGATATGCAGTACATTACATGTCCGAGCTGCTACATCTACTGCCTGAAGTAGGCGAGTTCTTAATGTTATAAAGCATGTACTAGGCAGGGCTACTACTAACAAGCACTATGATTAGCTAGCATGCTATAGTCAATCTACATCTCTTGTAGAGAATAAAATAAACTACGGAGCCTTAAGCAATATACCGAAGGGATGCTAAGAATATGACAATAGACAATAGGTGCAGGAGTAGGCCATTTGGCCCCTCGAGCCAGCACCGCCATTCAATGTGATCATGGCTGATCATCCCCAATCAGTACCCCGTTCCTGCCTTCTCCCCATATCCCCTGACTCCGCTACTTTTAAGAGCCCTATCTAGCTCTCTCTTGAAAGCATCCAGAGAACCGGCCTCCACTGAGGCAGAGAATTCCACAGAATATGCTAGCAGGATTATACAAAATTCCCTTATCTAACAGGTGGCCTGCAAGCCCGTCCAGCCCTCGTGCGGTAGGAGACCGCCTCAACTTCTTTCGCGGGAGAAAAAATGGGGTATGGGAGTGGGGGCACGACCGGCGGCCTGGCGGAAATAGCCCCGTCCACTTCCACCAGGTACGAACGTGGCTCTTTGGACGGGCCGTAAATGTGCCTTTGTCGGTTTGCAGGCGAACCACTTGTCCACGTGCCAGTGGTTTAAGCGGCTTGCTGGACTTGTCGTAGAAAGGCTTTTGTGTGTCACGTTTAAATTGCAGTTGCTTCTACTGATAAAGGTGCCCTTGCTGCAGCATATACTTATTCGAAAAGGAAGTGTTACATTTGCGGGGGTAATATTCATAAGAGAGAGAGATGCCCTGCTCGAGGGGCAACATAATAATTGTGGCAAGAAGGGACATTATTCTAGAGTATGCAAGTCCAAAGCAACTACTAAAAGTGTGACTGCTGCCATGTACACGCCTTCTTTATGTGCAATTACAGCTGCATTTCCTCAGAGCTAGTCTCATGCAGCTACAACGGTATCCATCAATGGCCATACAGTTAATGTACTACTTGATTTTGGCAGTTCAGAAAGTTTTATAAGTGAACAAGTTGTGTCCCGACTAAATCTAACTATAATTCCTTCAAATAGAGAAATCTCGATGGCTCTGACAACTCTCAATACTCAAATGATTGGATCTTGTATTGTAGACTTTATTCTGAACAAAACTAGTTATAAATCTGTATGTTTTGGTATTTTGAAAAATTTGTGTAGCGACATAATTCTAGGTCACGATTGTCAGAAACTGCACAGATCACTTCAAATAATGTATGAAGGAACTATGCCTGATCTTGTATTGTCAAAGCCACCAGTATTGTGTGGTTTTTCTGCTGCATCTGTTGAATGTTCTTCATTGTTCACTAATTTATCCTCTAAGTGCAAGCCAAATGCTACAAAATCAAGACATTTTAGTAAAGATGATAGGAGCTTTATCAACACAGAACTAACTAATCTTTTACGAGAAGGTATCCTAGAACCCAGCTCTTCCCCTTGGAGGGCACACGTAGTCGTGGTTAAGGACCCCTTGGAGAGACATAGAAAGAGACTCTGCATTGATTACTCTCAAACTATAAACCAGTTCACGGAGCTTGATGCATATCCATTACCTCGTATAGAAGAGATTATCAATACATTAGCTAAGTATAAGATATTCTCTACTTTTGACCTAAAAAATGCTTACTACCAAATTCCTTTGAAGGAATCGGAGAAGAAATACACTGCGTTTGAAGCAAATGGGAAATTATATCACCACTGCAGTTCCTTTTGGTGTAACTAACGGCGTGGCTGTTTTTCAGAGAGAGATGGACAAACTTGTTGAACAAGAAAACCTTAAAGATACTTTCCCTTATCTTGATAATATAACTATTGCAGGAAAAGACCAAGCTGAACATGACGAAGATGTACAACGGTTTTTAGATGTTGTACATTCTAAAAATCTAACACTAAATGAGGCTAAGTCAATCACATCAGTGTCGTCAATTAATATTCTTGGTTATTGGGTTGGAAATGATATAATCAAGCCTGATCCAGTAAGACTCCGCCCACTCCAAGAGATACCTGTTCCAGCTGCATTAAACTCTCTACGAAGGGTTCTTGGGATGTTTGCATTTTATGCTAAATGGGTACCAAATTTTTCTGACAAAATTCAACCTTTGATTAGAGTAAAATCTTTCCCTCTTGACTCCACAGCAATTGGTGCCTTTACTTCTTTAAAGAAACAATTGGAATCTGCGACATTACACGCCATCGATGAGGATCTCCCCTTTGTTGTTGAACGTGATGCCTCTGATTTAGCAGTATCAGCAACATTAAATCAAGGAGGACGACCAGTGGCTTTCATGTCTCGTACTCTCCAAGGTAGTGAATTGCACCACCCACCCGTCGTAAAGGAAGCTACAGCAATTATTGAAGCAGTGAGGAAATTGAGTCATTTCCTTGCTCGCCTGCATTTCACTTTGATAACAGATCAGCGTTCAGTAGCTTTTATGCTGGATAATCGGAAACGAACGATGATTATAAACAGTAAAATTCATGAATGGAGGATTGAATTATCTGCATATAGTTATTCAATTGAGTACCGCCCTGGTAAGGATAATGTTGCTCCGGATACATTAAGAAGAGCATTTTGTGCCTCTGTTCATTCTTCTGCACTCACTGATCTTCACAATGGGCTGTGTCATCCTGGAGTCACTCGTTTGTTACACTATGTTCGTTCCAAAAACTTACCTTTCTCTACAGAAGATGTGAAGATGACATGTGCTTCATGTAGAATCTGTGCTGAATTAAAACCAAGGTTCTTCCGTCCTGAAGAAGGAAGATTGATCAAAGCTACTCAACCTATGGAACGTTTGAGTATTGACTTCAAAGGGCCTTTACCATCCTCCTCTCGAAATGTTTATATACTTACCTTAGTTGATGAATATTCGAGGTTTCCATTTGCCTTTCCTTGTCCAAATATGTCAGCTGCTATGGTTATCAAATGTTTAGATCAACTGTTTTCATTCTGTGGATTTCCAAGTTACATACATTCTGATAGGGGCATCTCATTCATGTCAAAAGATTTAAAAGACTATCTTTCTAATAGAGGAATTGCAACAAGTAAAACAACACCATATCATCCTATTGGAAATGGTCAGGTTGAGAGGTATAACGGAATCATTTGGAAAGCAGTGAAACTGGCTTTAAAGTCAAATGACATGCCAGATCAGCATTGGGAATGTGTTCGACCAGATTCATTACACTCCATCAGATCTCTACTGTCAACTGCTACCAATACTACTCCACACGAGCGGTTCTTTAACTTCAAACGCCGTTCTTCTACTGGTACTTCTCTGCCATCATGGTTGACTAGCCCTGTGCCTGTGTTGCTTCGTCGGTATGTCCGAATAAATAAGAATGAGCCTTTTGTTGATGAAGTTGAACTGACTGATGTCAACCGTTCTTATGCAACTATCAAGCATCAGGATGGACGTCAGTCAACTGTCTCACTTTGTGACCTTGCACCGTGTCCGTCTTCTCCATCAGCTCCGTCACTCCTTGATAACACTGATCGAGAACTTCCTCCAACACTCCCATCATCCCCTATGGAAACTTCTATAAGTAATTCTAATATTGTAAATCTAAATAACAATATGAGTGAAGTTGATGACCAAGCAATGTATGTACCACCAGCTATTGAAACACCATTATCTCCTGAAGCTCCAGTGCTGCAACAGTCATCAAGACGTACTAAACCTCCTGACCATCTCAACTAATAAATAGGAGGGGAGAATGAAGTGGGCGCATGTGCGATACTTTTCCAGAGTGTGCGTATGTTCGGGGTATTTTCGGGCGGGAAAGGCCTGCGGAATCAGCCACGTTTGCCAGACCCTTCTGAGTTTATGTATTAAAGAAATAAGTTGCTTAAAGCTTAAATAAAGTTAAGTAAATTACGAGTGGTGTAAAGTTTCATTTGCCTCACGACACCGGCCAACATGCCCCATCTACACTAGTCCCAGGGTCACGGAAACAGGCCCTTCAGCCCAATTCACCTACACTGGCCAACATGCCGCATTTATCTGTCCATCCATCCATCCATCTATCTATCCTGCCTTCTCATCCTTCTAAACTCCAGAGTGTACAAGCCCAGCTGCTCCATTCTCTCATCATATGACAGTCCCGCCATCCCGGGAATTAACATTGTAAACCTACGCTGCATTCCCTCAATAGCAAGAATGTCCTTCCTCAAATTAGGGGACCAAAACTGCACACAATACTCCAGTTGTGGTCTCACTAGGGCTCTGTACAACTGCAGAAGGACCTCTTTGCTGCTATACTCAACTCCTCTTGTTATGAAGGCCAACATGCCATTCGCTTTCTTCACTGTCTGCTGCACCTGCATGCTTAATTTCATAGACTGATGAACAAGGACCCCCATATCCCGTTGTACTTCCCCTTTTCCCAACTTGACGCCATTTAGTGATCTGCCTTCCTGTTTTTGCTACCAAAGTGGATTACCTCACATTTATCCGCATTAAACTTCATCTGCCATGCATCTGCCCACTCCCCCAACCTGTCCAAGTCACCCTGCATTCTCATAGCATCCTCCTCACAGTTCATACTGCCACCCAGCTTTGTGTCATCTGCAAATTTGCTAATGTTACTTTGAATCCCTTCATCCAAATCATTGATGTATATTGTAAATAGCTGCGGTCCCAGCACCGAGCCTTGCGGCACCCCACTAGTCACTGCCTGCCATTCTGAAAAGGACCAGTTAATCCCTACTCTTTGTTTCCTGTCTGCCAACCATTTCTCTATCCATGTCCGCACTCTACCCCCAATACCATGTGCCCTAATGTTGCCCACTAATCTCCTATGTGGGACCTTATCAAATGCTTTCTGAAAGTCCAGGTACACTACATCCACTGGCTTTCCCTTGTCCATTTTCCTAGTTACATCGTCAAAAAGTTCCAGAAGATTAGTCAAGCATGATTTCCCCTTCGTAAATCCATGCTGACTCAGACCGATCCTGTTATTGCTATCAAAATGTTCTGTTATTTCATCTTTTATAATCGACTCCAGCAGCTTCCCCACCACCCATATCAGAGGGAGAGAGAGAGGGGGAGGGAGGGGGAGGGAGGGAGAGGGAGAGACTCAGAGAGAGACAGAGAGGGAGAGACAGAGATGCAGAAGTGCAGAGTGTGGAGTTTCTTTAAAAAAACGTTAACTTATAATTAAACAAACAGGTTCACTTCTTAATAAACAGACAACTCACAAAGCGGTTTGTTATCCAATTCAAAACTTTACTAATTTTCGGCCGATGGAAGTGGCAAGGATAACCCCAGCCAAGTGAGCAACACAGACACTTGGCTGTCCGCTCTCCACTTCCCTGAACACAGAATTACATGGTATTTTACTGTTCTTTTGTCACCTAAGCACATTAAAAAGACATTCGTAATGGTCAGAGGTACAGTGAATACACATTACAACAGGATGCGTCTGAGTTTGTCTCTTGTCAATCATCAGTCGCATCAAAGGCATCTTGTCATGTGGTACAAGGCAGTTGCATATCAAAGGCATCGGACATTGGTACAAGGCACTTACATGTCAAAGGCATCGGACATTGTCTCAATACCCCTTACTGGGATTAATCTGGGTTTCCTCTCTCATCAATTGGTAGTCGCATTTCAGAGTCATCGGTCATTGTCTCAATACACAGCAACCTGAGGCAAGTCTGGACTTGCCTTTCTGTATCAATCTACTGGAGTAGCAAAGCAAGAATTTCATTGTCCTATCTGGGACACATGCCAATAAACTATCTTGAATCTTGAGTAAAGCCTGCTTTGAGTAAATATAAGTTGTAAGCTGGCCCAGGAATCCATTTAATATATTCTTATATTTTTAACATTATTCAGCCTTATCATTCCCTCCTTTTTATCAATTTTGATAACAATTACAGTCCTTGCCGAGTACATAAGAAAGACCATAAGCATTACAACAGACAAATTAATAGTACAATTAGTAATACAATCAATGCATAGTGGACAATAATTCCTCAAGTTCTTCCAAACATATTACATGGCCACCAACCTCCCCTGGAGCTATAATCATGGAATTCAGCTCCTACCTTCCTTATTTTAGCCACTTCCATTCTGATATGGGCAGCCAAGTTGGTAATGTTGGAGGAAGCATCGGGAATAAGAGTACAACATACCCGACCGATTATTGCGCGTCCCTCCTTTTTCTGCTAGGATAAAATCTAAGGCCATTCTGTTTTGTAATACTACAGTTCTCATAGCTACCATCTCAGCTGTTACCCCTTATACCTCCTCCTGTGTTGCACTCAAGGAGACAGCAGTGGCATTAGCAAATGTCTCTATAGTGGAGGTCATTTTAATTAGTTCGCGTGACATTATTATACTACCATAGGACGGGAAGAGGATCATAAAAATTGCTCAGCCTTCGCTTGGAACTCCCCGTGCGCTGGTGTAACTGGTTCATGCTTCTCATGTGTGTCACCACATATGCAGCACACCAACACCCTGTCACACACGTACTGTTTCCCAAAAATACACCAGTGCCTTGGTTGTGGCAAAAACAGGTAGTATTAACTGGCCTGTGCGGATCTCTTACTATCTGTAGTCGGGGTATATCTGCTGTGCTTGTCATGTTTGATTCCAATCTTGTTTAAAGGGAGGTGTGTACAATCCTATATTTAAGAGGGAGTTAGATGTGGCCCTTGTGGCTAAAGGGATCAGGGGGTATGGAGAGAAGGCAGGTACAGGATACCGAGTTGGATGATCTGCCATGATCATATCGAATGGCGGTGCAGGCCAGTAGGTAGCTTCCCCCCACACTTCAGGGGGTAGGTGGGTGCAGCAGCTTGTCCTGTACAGCAGGCAGTGAACAAAGCGAATGGCATGTTGGCCTTTATAATAAGAGTAGTCGAGTATAGGAGCAAAGAGGTCCTTCTGCAGTTGTACAGAGCCCTAGTGAGACCACACCTGGAGTATTGTGTGCAGTTTTGGTTCCCTAATTTGAGGAAGGACATTCTTGCTATTTAGGGAGTGCAGCGTGGGTTTACAAGGTTAAATCCCGGGGTGGCAGGACTGTCATATGCTGAGAGAATGGAGCGGCTGGGATTGTACACTCTGGGAGTTTAGAAGGATGAGAGGGCATCTCATTGAAACATAAGATTGTTAAGGGTTTGGACACGCTAGAAGCAGGAAACATGTTCCCGATGTTGAGGGAGTCATAGAACCAGGGGTCACAGTTTAAGAATAAGGAGTAAGCCATTTAGAACAGAGACGAGGAAACACTTTTTCCTCATAGAGAATGTTGAGTCTGTGGAATTCTCTGCCTCAGAGGGCGGTGGAGGCTGGTTCTCTGGATGCTTTCAAGAGAGCGCTGGATAGGGCTCTTAAAGATAGTGGAGTCAGGGGATATGGGGAGAAGGCAGGCACGGGGTACTGATTGGGGATGATCAGCCATGATCACATTGAATGGCGGTGCTGGCTCAAAGGGCCAAATGGCCTACTCCTGCACCTATAGTCTTGTCCATTGACTCTTGCCGCTGTGGGTACACCGGTGCTGCCACAGCCTTGCCACACTCAGCACACACTAAGGGTCTCTCTCCGGTGTGTATCCGCTGGTTCCCCCACAGTCTCCGTGCGCTCTTGAAACGCTTCCCGCAGTGGGAGCAGCCGATCGCCAGCATGGGTCCGCCTGTGCTGCCGCAACTCCCGCGAGCTGTCGAACGCCTCCCCGCAGTACGGGCAGTCGTAGGGCCGGCCACTGGTGTGCACGCGTTGGTGAGACAGGGCTTGGGAGGCCGTGGCAAAGTGCTCTTCACACACCGGACTGGGGACGGGACGGTCGCCGGCATGCATCTGCTGGTGGGACCGCAGCTTGGCGGATTGGGTGAAGCCCTTGCCGCACTGGGCGCAGATGAAGGGCCGCTCCCCGGTGTGGGTGAGCTGGTGAGACAGCAGGCTGGTGGGGCGGGTGAAGCTCTTGCCGCACTGGGCGCAAGTGTAGGGCCTTTCCCCGGTGTGCAGGCGTCTGTGTATTTCCAGGTCCTTGGAAGTCTTGAAGCCTTTGCTGCAGTCGCTGCAGGTGAAGGGCCGCTCACTGTTGTGCACCTGCCGGTGATCCAGTAGCTCCGACAAATAGGCAAAGCCCTTGCTGCAGTCAGAGCAGCAAAACGGCCTCTTGTCGGTGTGGGTGCGCTGATGGGACCGCAGGTGATGGGACTGGGTGAAGCTTTTGCCGCACTGGGCGCAGGTGTAGGGGCGCTCGCCGGTGTGGGTGCGCTGGTGCTCCAGCAGGTCGTTGGAGCGGGTGAAGCCCTTGCCGCAGTCGCTGCAGGGGAAGGGCCGCTCCCCGGTGTGCACGAACCTGTGCACCTTCAGGCCCATGGACGACTTGAAGCATTTTCCGCACTCGGAGCAGGTGAAGGGCCGCTCTTCGCTGTGCACCCGCCCGTGCTGCAGCAGCCCCGGCAACTGGGCAAAGCTCTTGCTGCAGGTGGAGCAGCCATAGGGCTTCTCACCCGTGTGCAAACGCCGGTGGGCCTTCAGGACATGCGCCGTTTTGAAGCTCTTCCCGCACTCCAAGCAGTCGAAGGGCCGTTCTCCCGTGTGCAACAGTCGGTGGTCCATCAGTTCCTTCGTCGACTTGAAGCGCTTGCTGCAGTCAAAGCATTCGAAGGGGCGTTCTCCCGTGTGAACCCGCCGGTGGACTTCCAGCTGGCTCGGGCTAGGACAGGCCTTGCCACACAAGTCACAATCATAACGCTTCTTGAGGCCCGTCATGTGGTCCTCCATCGAAGCTCTGCCCCTCGAAGCTCAGCCCGCACACCGAGCAGATGGGGGGGGGGGGCTCACCGGCACCCTGGCCGCCCACAATGGCCACTCACGTCCCCGTCTCTCCGTCCACAGCAACGGCTCCTAAACACTGCAGGAGGGGAACACAATGTCAGGTCTGGGCGCCCTCTGGTACTCCGACTGTAGCGCCCTCCACTACGACCCTGTATAACTGCAGTAGGACCTCCTTGCTCCTAAACTCAACTCCTCTCGCTTTGAGGCCAACATTCCATTCGTTTTCTTCACTGCCTGCTTACTTGCAGTGCTGGATTGCTCTAATTGTGCCCACTAATCTCCTATGTGGGACCTTATCAAAGGCTTTCTGAAAGTCCAGGTACACTTCATCCACTGGCTCTCCCTTGTCCATTTTTCTAGTTAGATCCTTGAAAAATTCCAGAAGATTAATCAAGCATGATTTCCCCTTCGTAAATCCATCCTGTTGCTGCTATCCAAATGTGCTGCTATTTCATCTTTTATAATTGAATTCAGCATCTTCCCCATCACCGATGTCAGGCTAACTGGTCTATAATTCCCTGTTTTCTATTTCCCTCCTTTCTTAAAAAGTGGGATAACATTAGCTACCCTCCAATCCACAAGAACTGATCATGAATCTTGGGAAAGCTCTTGGGAAATGATCACCAATGCATCCACGTTTTCTAGAGCCACTTCCTTAAGTACCCTGGGATGTAGATCATCCGGCCCTGGGGATTTATCAGCCTTCAGTCCCATCAGTCTACCCAACACCATTTCCTGCCTAATATCAAGTATCAAGTATCCTTTATTGTCATTCAGACTTTTCAGTCTGAACGAAATGTCATGCCTTGCAGTCATAACATAGAATAAAATAACAAAACACATCTTGTCCAATTCACGTCTCATATCCTCAAAGTTACCTTTCTTTAAGTTCAGAACCCTTGTTTCTGAATTAATTATGTCACTCTCCATCCTAATGAAGAACTCAACCATATTATGGTCACTCCTGCCCAAGGGGCCACGCACAACAAGACTGTTAACTAACCCTTCCTCATTACTCAATACCCAGTCTAGAATAGCCTGCTCTCTCGTTGGTTCCTCTACATGTTGGTTTAGTAAACTATCCCGCATACATTCCAAGAAATCCTCTTCCTCAGCACCCCTGCCAATTTGATTCACCCAATCTATATGTAGATTGAAGTCACCCATTATAACTGTTTTACCTTTGTTGCACGCATTTCTAATTTCCTGTTTGATGCCATCCCCAACTCCACTACTACTGTTAGGTGGCCTGTACACAACTCCCGCTAGCGTTTTCTGCCCCTTACTGTTTCGCAGCTCTACCCATATCGATTCCACATCCTCCAAGCTGATGTCCTTCCTGTCTATTGCGTTAATCACCTCTATCACCACTATTAATCACCATTATTGTGGGGCGTATCACTGATGGGGATGAGTCAGAATACAGAAGAGAGATCGAGCAACTGTCCATATGGTGCCAGCGCAATAACCTGGCCCTCAACACCAGCAAAACCAAGGAACTGATTGTGGACTTTGGAAGGAGTAGGAGGGGGACCCACAGCCCCATTTATATCAACGGGTCGATGGTTTAAAGGGTCAAGAACTTCAAATTCCTGGGCGTGCACATCTCTGAAGATCTTTCCTGGTCTGAGAACACTAACGCAATTATCAAAAAAAGCTCATAAGTGCCTCTACTTCCTGAGAAGATTACGGAGAGTTGGTTTGTCAAGGAAGACTCTCTCTAACTTCTACAGGTGCACAGTCGAGAGCATACTGACCGGTTGCATCGTGGCTTGGTTCGGCAATTTGAGCGCCCTGGAGAGGAAAAGACTACAAAAAGTAGTAAACACTGCCCAGTCCATCATCGGCTCTGACCTTCCTTCCATCGAGGGGATTTATCGCAGTCGCTGCCTCAAAAAGGCTGGCAGTATCATCAAAGACCCACACCATCCTGGCCGCACACTCATCTCCCTGCTACCTTCAGGTAGAAGGTACAGGAGCCTGAAGACTGCAACAACCAGGTTCAGGAATAGCTACTTCCCCACAGCCATCAGGCTATTAAACCTGGCTCGGACAAAACTCTGATTATTAGTAACCACTTTCTGTTATTTGCACTTTACCAGTTTATTTATTCATGTGTGTATATATTTATATCATGGTATATGGACACATTTATCTGTTTTGTAGTAAATGCCTACTATTTTCTGTGTGCTTAAGCAAAGCAAGAATTTCAATGTCCTATACAGGGACACATGACAATAAACTCACTTGAACTCTAACCAGCAATGTTACCCCACCTCCTTTTCCTTTCTGTCTATCCCTCCTGAATATTGAATATCCCTGGATGTTCAGCTCTCAGCCTTGGTCACCCTGGAGCCATGTCTCCGTGATCCCAACTATATCATATTCATTAATAACTATCTGCACATTCAACTCATCCACCTTATTACGAATGCTCCTTGCATTGAGACATAAAGCCTTCAGGCTTGTTTTTACAACACTCTTACCCCTTATTGTCTGTTTATTATATTTTTCTTCTTTCTCCTTTGCATGATGGGTCTGAGTGCTTCCCTTCTCTGCCTCCTGCCTCACACACTGTCTACTAGCTTTCTCTATTTGAGTCCCTCCCCCCAACCGTTCTAGTTTAAAGTCTCTGAGTTGGATGATCAGCCATGATCATATTGAATGGCGGTGCAGGCTCGAAGGGCCGAATGGCCTACTCCTGCACCTAATTTCTATGTTTCTTCCCAGTAGCCTTTGCAAATCTCCCCGCCAGGATATTGGTCCCCCTCGGGTTCAAGTGCAACCCGTCCTTTTTGTACAGGCCACACATTCCCCAAAAGAGGTCCCTTGAATCCCTGCCCTCTGCACCAGTCCTTCAGCCACGCATTTATCCTCCACCTCGCTCCATTCCTACTCTCACTGTCGCGTGGCACAGGTAGTAATCCTGATTGTTACCTTCGCGGTCCTTAACTCTCCTCCTAACTCCCTAAATTACTCCTCTCACCTTTCACATTGATTCCTATTTCACTTGGCCTTACTCTCCTATCCCTTCCTCAGCTTCCTGCCCCGTTAATTCTGGTGTTTTATATTAACTTTCCCTGTACTCTCTTTCCCTTTAACTCCATCCTTGTATCCTTGCACCGCGGCCTCCCGCCGCCAGGGGGCGCTGCAGCCAGGGGGACCAGATAAGCTGCACCGCGGCCTCCCACCGCCAGGGGGCGCTGCAGCGAGGACCAGATCAGCTGCACCGCGGCCTCCCGCCGCCAGGAGGCGCTACACTCGGAGGACCAGAGGGCGCCCAGACCTCCTTCCCAAAGATCTTACAGCGGAGCTACAAGATCTTTGCTCCTTCCCTGCCTCACTCACTCTCTCTCTCTCTCTCTCTCTCCCCGCCCGCACGTCTCGGGCCGCCGCCGCCGCGGGATCGCCCTGGGGAAGGGAGGAGGGAGCGGGGAGAGGACGCGGGGCCGACTGTTCGCACCTGAGCTCCCGCTGCTCCTCCCGGCCACAGATCTCCGCTATAACATCTTTGATCTTTGCTCCCGTCGGCCGCGGCGGCCCCGCCTCACGTAATCACGGGCCCGCCTCACGTGGTCAGGGCCACGTCCCCGCCCACCGCCGCTGATCACCGCGTCCTATAGGTCGAGCCATAGGAACGCCCCTTGGACAGACAGCACCGTCCGCCAATCGGAGCCGCCCGTCCCGCTCATCGCCACGGCTCCTACACCACGTGCGGGGGGGGGGGGGCAAACATCACAGCAACTGCAGATACTGCAAACCTGAGATAAAACCTCAAGGGGGGGCCAGACCAAAGATACTGGACCTGGACAGGTTGAGTGAGTGGGCAGATGCGTGGCAGATGCAGTCTAATATAGATAAATGTGAGGTTATCCACTTTGGTGGCAAAAACAAGGGGGCAGATTATTAAAGGTACACAAAATTGCTGGGGAAACTCAGCGGGTGCAGCAGCATCTATGGAGCGAAGGAAATAGGCGACGTTTCGGGCCGAAACCCTTCTTCAGACTGATGGGGGGTGGGAGAAAGAAGGAAAAGGGGAGGAGGGGGAGGAGCCCGAGGGCGGGCGGGTGGGAGGAGACAGCTAGAGGGTTAAGGAAGGGGAGGAGACAGCAAGGGCTAGCAAAATTGGGAGAATTCAATTATTATCTCAATGGGGTTAGGTTAGGCAAGGGGGAGGTGCAGCGAGACCTGGGTGTTCTTGTACACCGGTCACTGAAAGTCAGAGTGCAAGTACAGCAGGCAGTGAAGAAAGCTAATGGAATGTTGGCCATCATAACAAGATGATTTCAGTATAGGAGTAGAGAGGTTCTTCTGCAGTTGTATAGGGCTCTGGTGAGACCACATCTGGAGTATTGCGTAGTTTTGGTCTCCTAATTTGAGGAAGGACATCCTTGTGATTGAGGCAGTGCAGCGTAGGTTCACAAGATTGATCTCTGGGATGGCGGGACTGTCTTATGAGGAAAGATTGAAAAGACTAGGCTTGTATTCACTGGAGTTTAGAAAGATGAGAGGGGATCTTATAGAAACATATAAAATTATAAAAGGACTGGACAAGCTAGATGCAGGAAAAATGTTCAAAATGTTGGGCGATTTCAGAACCAGGGGCCACAGTCTTAGAATAAAGGGGAGGCCATTTAAGATTGAGGTGAGAAAAAACTTCTTCACCCAGAGAGTTGTGAATTTGTGGAATTCCCTGCCACAGAGGGCAGTGGAGGCCAAAAAACTGGATGGATTTAAGAGAGGGTTAGATAGAGCTCTAGGGGCTAGTGGAGTCAAGAGATATGGGGAGAAGGCAGGCACGGGTTATTGATTGGGGTCGATCAGCCATGATCACAATGAATGGCGGTCCTGTTCGAAGGGCCGAATGGCCTCCTGCACCTATTTTCTATGTTTCTAAGAAGACGACTTCCGGATGGCATCATGGTGAAAGGACACAGGGCATCTCTGCAAAACAAGTATTACGATGCCAGGCCCCGGGGTCATCCCGGAATCACCCGCAGGGGTCATCCCGGGGTCATCCACAGGGGTCATCCTGGATTCATCCACAGGGGTCATCCCAGGGCCATCCTCAGGGGTCATCCACAGAGATCATCCCCGGGTCATCCTCAGCGATAATCCACAGGGGTCATCCCGGGGTCATCCTCAGGGGTCATCCTGGTGTGGAGGCAACCGTTCTGAGGGCAAAGAGCATGTTCTTTTGGCCTGGAATGTCCGACTTTGTGCGTGGGAAAGTTGAGTCCTGTGCGGTGTGCAACAGCCTAGCACCGCACCAACCCAAACAGCCCCTTCTCTCACACCCCACACCTGACTTGCCGTGGTCTACAATTGCAACTGACATTTTCGAGTGGCATGGCAATCAGTACCTGGTCCTGGTCGACTCGTACTCCGGATGGTTCGAGATCGACCTACTCCGCAGTCCCACCTCAGCCATGGTTGTTGAAAACCTGGCACGACACTTTTCTGTCCACGGGTCTCCTGTTCATCTTCTCTCCGACAATGGCAGCCAATTCACCAGTCAGCATTTCAAGAATTTCGCTAAATGTTGGGATTTTCGCCACATCACCAACAGCCCCGAGTACCCGCAGTCCAATGGTTTGGCTGAACGTGCGGTGAGAAGTGGCAAACAAGTGATGGAACGGTCCCATCGTGCCGGTTCCGATGTCTATCTCGACTTGCCTAATTTACGGAACATTTCTCGTGATCCGATTCTGGGTTCTGCTGCCCAACGCCTTATGTCAAGGCAGACTCGCACTACGCTACCTATAGTGAAACAGATATTGCAACCATAAATTCGTGCCCCGTCTGTGATCCAGGCAAAACTCCAACAGCGAGGCGATACCCAGAAAGAATACTACAAGTCAAGCACACCGCTGCCGCCATTGACCAAGGGACAGTTTGTCCGCTTGCAAACGCCAAAAGGCTACGACCGGCTGGGCATCATTCGAGGCACTGTTCCTGCGCCACGCTCTTACCTGGTCAGTGTTGATGCCACCTGCAGACGTACTCGACGAAGCCTTCGCCCGGTCAAAGAGCCAGTGCCGCCTCGACATTATCCTGACCACACAGCTGTGTGGATGTAACTAGTAGCGTGGATAGGGGAGAACCAGTGGATGTGGTGTATCTGGACTTCCAGAAGGCTTTCGACAAGGTCCCACATAAGAGATTAGTATACAAACTTAAAGCACACGGCATTGGGGGTTCAGTATTGACTGGCAAACAGGAAGCAAAGAGTAGGAGTAAACGGGTCCTTTTCACAATGGCAGGCAGTGACTAGTGGGGTACCGCAAGGCTCAGTGCTGGGACCCCAGCTAATTTACAATATATATTAATGATCTGGATGAGGGAATTGAAGGCAATATCTCCAAGTTTGCGGATGACACTAAGCTGGGGGGCAGTGTTAGCTGTGAGGAGGATGCTAGGAGACTGCAAGGTGACTTGGATAGGCTGGGTGAGTGGGCAAATGTTTGGCAGATGCAGTATAATGTGGATAAATGTGAGGTTATCCATTTTGGTGGCAAAAACAGGAAAGCAGACTATTATCTAAATGGTGGCCGACTAGGAAAAGGGGAGATGCAGCGAGACCTGGGTGTCATGGTACACCAGTCATTGAAAGTAGGCATGCAGGTGCAGCAGGCAGTGAAGAAAGCGAATGGTATGTTAGCTTTCATAGCAAACGGATTTGAGTATAGGAGCAGGGAGGTTCTACTGCAGTTGTACAGGGTCTTGGTGAGACCACACCTGGAGTATTGCTTACAGTTTTGGTCTCCAAATCTGAGGAAGGACATTATTGCCATAGAGGGAGTGCAGAGAAGGTTCACCAGACTGATTCCTGGGATGTCAGGACTGTGTTATGAAGAAAGACTGGATAGACTTGGTTTATACTCTCTAGAATTTAGGAGATTGAGAGGGGATCTTATAGAAACTTATAAAATTCTTAAGGGGTTGGACAGGCTAGATGCAGGAAGATTGCTCCCGATGTTGGGGAAGTCCAGGACAAGGGGTCACAGCTTAAGGATAAGGGGGAAATCCTTTAAAACCGAGATGGGAAGAACTTTTTTCACACAGAGAGTGGTGAATCTCTGGAACTCTCTGCCACAGAGGGTAGTCGAGGCCAGTTCATTGGCTATATTTAAGAGGGAGTTAGATGTGGCCCTTGTGGCTAAGGGAATCAGAGGGTATGGAGAGAAGGCAGGTACGGGATACTGAGTTGGATGATCAGCCATGATCATATTGAATGGCGGTGCAGGCTCGAAGGGCCGAATGGCCTACTCCTGCACCTAATTTCTATGTTTCTATGTCTCCTCCACGGTCCAATGGTCCCACAACTGCCTTGCTGACCCAGGCCCAGATGCTTTACCTGCTGCTTCACCTCCCCGGCCATTGCCGAGGTCTCCATCCTCACCCTCACCCTGCGGTATCACTTCCTTCTCCTATTCAATCTCCGGTGAAGGGAGGAAACGGTGGGTACCGTAAGCACGCAGGTCGCGTCTGCAGGCCAAATCCAAAGTACATGAACTGTATTAAGTAAAGTGCACACCCCTCATATTGGTGTTTACTATATACTCCACCATATGCTTATTTAATGATGATTTGCTGCTTTAAGAGGAAGGATGTAGATCAACCATATTAATCTCTTGTCAATATAACCTTCACCATATATATTATGCATGATACACACTCCACCATGTAATCCAGTCTGGGATTTGAGTAGGAATGCAGACACAGATAACAACCTTCTTGTCTCTTAGCTCAGTAGTCTGTAAGATGATGCAACGAGTGTAACAGTATGTATCGTTCTCTCAGCATGGGTTTTAATAAAGGCTTTGGGGTTCACCTAATACTTTGTAATGGCTTGATTACAAAACACGGGGGTAGAGAGGGAGGGGGGTGAAGGGGGTAGGAGGGAAGGGGGGTTAGAGAGGGAGGGGGGGTAGAGAGGGAGGGGGTAGAGGGAGGGGGTAGAGAGGGACATGGTAGAGAGGGACGGGGTAGAGAGAGGGGGAGGGGGTAGAAAGGGAGAGGGGGTAGGGGAGGGGGCTAGAGAGGGAAACAGGTGAAGGTTGCAATCTCCCACCCCTGTCCCATTGTGATGTCATATGTAAATGAGATCCATTGTGATTGGGTGTCTGTGAGATGGCACTGTGACATCATCCATGGAAAGTGCTGCAAGAGTCTCCCACTGAAAAGCTGTTAATTTTTTTAAATAAACAATTAAAACTTGAAAATCTTTGGAAATATAGGTTATAATGTGACAGGAAGATGTTTATCCCGTTGAGGGAAAAATGTGAGTAGGATGTGTGAAAATGGGAAGGCTGTGGCCAAGCGTTGTAAGAAAATAAGAATTAACCAGATCGTGGCCAGATGACACATACACCCACATACGCATACACACGAGAAGAGCTTTAGTAATATATAGATATATGATTTGGACAAATATATGGATAAGAAGTGTTTAGAGGGTTATGAACCAAATAGAACTAGCCCAGTGTGCTAGCCCAGTGGCATTAGGGTTTCGGATGAGTGGCTTCAGGCTGTTACCATGACAACTCGATGACTCAATACTCTAATTATTTAAGAAAACTCAAGTCGAACAGTATTCAGATGATTGCCTTTATATATTCCACAGAGGAATGTAAGAACAAATGAAAAAGTTGTTTAATTTTTCCAGCAGTTTGTATTTATGTCTCTGGATAATGATTTCTATAGTGGTTTGACAGGTAAAAATGTACAAATGCATACTATAAAAAAACATTGTATTTGTCATTGACTTTGTCATAATATAATTATTATTGTACAGTGCAGAAATGAAGTAAATATTTGATTTGGAAAATAAGAGCAAATAAACTGTCAGGCGTTTGGAGGGCTGGTCTGGTGCTGTGAGGTCAGTCAGAAGAAGGCTGGGTTGGTGTGCTCTATAATACACCGCTTGCAATGGCGTTTCACAAACTGCAGGGCCTCCACAGAGATATCACAATCCTGCACGTTCAAAGCCTGCAGCTCAAAGCAGTTTGCTGCGACGATCTTCAACCCGCGGCCAGTGATGCTCTCGCACGATCTGAGACTTAGCCTCTTGAGGTTGTAGCAGTTCAGTGCCAGAACCTCCATGCCAGCATCAGAAACCAGCAGGCACTTGCCAATGTCCAGGGACTTGAGTTTTGTGCAGTTCTTGGCCAGGTACTCAATGCCGTGGTCAGTCAGCCCATCGCAACCTCGTGCATTCAGGTAGCGCAGTTTGCTGCAGTACTTGGCTATGTAGCGGACTCCAACATCCGTGATCCGCACGCAGTGAGCAATGCTGAGATACTTCAGGTGTGCTTCCAGCTTTGCCACCTCTCTCATCCCAAAGTCAGTCACCGCCCGGCAGTCACTGACGCTCAGCTCTTTGATTGTGGTGCAATAAAGCATGAGGAAGTGCAGGCCCTCGTCGGTGACACGGATACACCTGCGCAAGTACAGGTGTGTCAGCTGCGTGCAGTGGGCTGCTATCGTGTGCAGCCCCTGGTCCTCCAGGAGAAAGCAGTCGGTCATGTTCAGGTAACGGATGGAGGTTTGCTTCCCGTGAAGTGGGGAGAGTTTCACACAAGCCTCCTTCGTCAGACTGATGCAGGTTATCTTGGAGCAACCTAGACAACAAAGGATCATGTTACTCAACCCTGACAGTCTAGACAACAAGGAAAGTAGACAAAAATGCTGGAGAAACTCAGCGGGTGAGGCAGCATCTATGGAGCGAAGGAAATAGGCAACGTTTTGGGTCGAAACCCTTCTTCTAGACAGCAAGGATCATGTTACTCAACCCTTATCTGACGTACTAGCTGACTAATCTAGACAACAAGAATCATTGTTATCTGACCGTTATCTGACATACTAGCTGACCAATAGCCAAGGACACTGAGGAGAGGGAGGCTCTTTGGTTCACCTTGCCCATGCCTGCGAGTGATCCATTTTCCTTCATCCTACTGCTGTTTCTTTACTATTTTATTGTCCTTTTATCTACGATTTATCCACGTCAGTGGATGATGTGGATGAGAACGTACAGGGCAAGATTAGCAAGTTTGCTGATGGTATAAAAGTGGGCGGTTTTGCAGATAGTGAAGATGGTCCTTTGTTGTCACGAGTACAGAGGTACAGTGAAAGTTGATTTACCATACAGTCATACCAAAAAAAGCAAGACAGTGAAGATGGTTGTGAACGATTGCAGCAGGATCTGGATCGATTGGCCAGGTGGGCGGAGGAATGGTTGATGGAATTTAATACAAAGAAGTGTGAGGTGTTGCATTTTGGAAAGTCTAACATGGATAGGACCTACATAGTAAATGGTCGGCCTCTGGGTAGTGTTTGTAGAGCAGAGGGATCAAGGAATACATGCGCATGGTTCCTCGAAGGTCGAGTCACAGGTAGATAAGGTAATAAGGCAGAGTATTGAGTATAGAAATTGGGAGGTCATGTTGCAGCTGTATAAGACGTTGGTGAGGTTGCAGAGTATCGGGTTCAGTTTAGTTCAGTTCAGCCAGGGGTGCCGGGGAGATGGCTGCCCTGCCGGCAGTCTGTATGTTTTTTCTTTATTTTTGTTATTTTTTAGTGCGTTAAAAGTTTTTGTATTAATGTTCTTCGGTTTGTTTTATGTGGGGGGAGGGTCGGGGGAAACATTTTTTCAAGTTCTCAACTTCCCGGGGATGTGATCAATTTTCGGATGACATTCTCCGGGCTCTGCGGCCTACCATCGATGGAGCTGGAGGCCTCCTCGCACTGGTGTGAGCCCCACCGCAGGGCGCGGACTTAACATCGGAGCGAATCCCTTGCCTGGGATCGTGACCACCGCGACCACCGTGGAATCACCATCAAGGGCTCGCAGCCGGGAGAGGCTAGTCGGGAAGCTCCAACATCGCGGAAGGTTCGAACAGCCCCGACGCGAGGTTCGATCGCCCGGCGAGTGGGTGCTGATATTCCCCCCGATGCGGGAGCTGATCACCTCGACGCGGAGGGTCCGAACGCCGCCGGCTACGGGAGTCAAGATCATCCCGCCAACGAGGGCTCGAGGCCCACGACCGAGGAAGAACAAAAGGAAGGACTTGAACTTTATTTCGCCTTCCATCACAGTGAGGAATGTGTAGGAGTCACTGTGGTGGATGTTCATGTTAAAATGTGTTTTTGAGTGATCTGTTGCTTTTAATTGTATGACTGACCTGGCCAATGAAATTCCTCGTATGTTGCAAAAGTGTGATTCTGATTCTGATAGTGATACAGTGTTGAAGCAGGGCCTTCAGCCCAACTTGCCCACACCGACCAACATGTCCCAGCTACACTAGCTCCACCTGCCAGCATTTAATCCATATCCCTCCAAACCTGTCCTATCCATGTACCTGTCTAACTGCTTCTTAAATGTTGGGATAGTGCCAGCCTCAACTACCTCCTCTGGCAGCTTGTTCCATACACCCCCCCACCCTTTGTCTGAAAGAGTTAGCCCTCAGATTCTTATTAAATTTTTTCCCCTTTATATCTTGAACCTATGTCCTCTGGTCCTCGATTCCCCTACTCTGGGCAAGAGACTGTGCGTCTACCCGATCTATTCCTCTCATGATTTTGTACACCTCTATAAGATCACCCCTCATCCTCCTGCGCTCCATGGAATAGAGACCCAGCCTACTCAACCGCTCCCTTTAGCTCACACCCTCTAGTCCTGGCAACATCCTCGTAAATCTTTTCTGCGCCTGTTCCAGCTTGACTTAGCGCGTGACGTTGCCCGGGCCAAAACCCCTCAGCTGCCAGGGTAGTTGCGTTGTGTAGGAAAGAACTGCAAGATGCTGGTTTAAATCGAAGGTGGACACAACATTCTGGAGTAACTCAGGCAGCATTTCTGGAGGGAAGGAATGGGTGACGTTTCGGGTTGAGACCCTGGAGTTGTGTTTATGGATTTTGGGGAGAAGGTAAAACCGGGCTGTGCGGGGCTGGGAAACGCTAAGGTTGGAGGCTGTGGAAGGCAGACAGCCAGAAGCAATAAGATCTGAATTGGTCAGTGAGATTATAGGCTAGTCCTGGCCTGTGGGATCATTGTCCAAGGATTAGTAGGAGGAGGTGTCTGAGAGTTGTCGCCAGGCCCAAGTGCGGTTGAGGTCATCACGCCAGACTACCACGGCACCTCCCTTGTCGGCGAGTTTGATTATCCCAGGGTTGCTGCAGAGTGAGCGGAGGGAGGGCTGTACGTTCAGAGGGGGTGAGGTTGGAGTAGGTAAAGGGAGAGGAAAAGTTGAGATGGCTGGCAGTTAGAAATAAAAAGGTCTACAGAGGGTGGAAGGCCGTTTGAGGGAGTCCATCTCCACAGATTCTACCTGACCTGCAGAGTTACTCCAGCACTGTGTGAAACGTCACCTATCCATGTTCTCCAGAGATGCTGCCTGACCTGCAGAGTTACTCCAGCACTGTGTGAAACGTCACCTATCCATGTTCTCCAGAGATGCTGCCTGACCTGCAGAGTTACTCCAGCACTCTGTGAAACGTCACCTATCCATGTTCTCCAGAGATGCTGCCTGACCTGCAGAGTTACTCCAGCACTGTGTGAAACGTCACCTATCCATGTTCTCCAGAGATGCTGCCTGACCCGCTGAGTTACTCCAGTACTTTTCTTTTTTTTGTAAACCGGCATTTACATTTCCTTGTTCCAAAAAGTGGAAATGCCTGACAACTGAGGCAAATGGTTGATGAATATTTACTGGACTGATAAATGGAATTTGGCCGTGGGTGGTGAATCTGTGGAATTCTTTGTCAAAGAAGGCTGTGGAGGCCAAGTCAGTGGATATTTTTAAAGCAGAGATAGATAGATTCTTGATTAGTGTGGGTGTCAGGGGTTATGGGGAGAAGGCAGGAGAATGGGGTTAGAAGGAAGAGATAGAACAGCCAGGATTGAATGGCAGAGTAGATTTGATGCTCCTATGAATTATGAATGTATTTGAATTTACAAATTCACAAATAGCTTCATCCCCTCTATAAACAGACTGGTGAACGTTCCTCGCATACACTAGGGTGTGGTCCGATCTACCAACCTGTCTCATAGCTGACACTGGACCTTTTCTCTGGAACTATAACACTACAATGCTGTGACACAACAAGAGGATTTCAGTATAGGAGTAAAGAGGTTCTTCTGCAGTTGTATAGGGCTCTGGTGAGACCACATCTGGAGTATTGCGTACCGTTTTGGTCTCCTAATTTGAGGAAGGACATCCTTGTGATTGAGGCAGTGCAGCGTAGGTTCACGAGATTGATCCCTGGGATGGCGGGACTATCATATGAGGAAATATTGAAAAGACTAGGCTTGTATTCACTGGCGTTTAGAAGGATTAGGGGGGACCTCATAGAAACATATAAAATTATAAAAGGACTGGACAAGCTAGATGCAGGAAAAATGTTCTCAATGTTGGGTGAGTCCAGAACCAGGGGCCACAGTCATAGAATAAAGGGGAGGCAATTTAAGACTGAGGTGAGAAAAAAAATTTCACCCAGTGTTGTGAATTTGTGGAATTCCCTGCCACAGAGGGCAGTGGAGGCCACATCACTGGATGGATTTTATGAGTTATATATAGAGCTCTAGGGGCTAGTGGAATCAAGGGATATGGGGAGAAGGCAGGCACGGGTTATTGATTGAGGACGATCAGCCATGATCGTAATGAAAGGCGGTACTGGCTTGAAGGGCCGAATGGCCTCCTCCTGCACCTATTTTCTATGTTTCTGTGACACTATATTCTGCAGTCTGGTATGTTTGGCCATGCACTACATGTTTTCCCTGGCTGTGTATAGAATGACAGTGAAAAGCTTTCTTTCTGAACCTTGTAGTCAGCAGGGCAGTATTCTGCATAACGCCAACTTGGACAATTTTACATTTTTATCAAGTAAATAAAACAAGCCATTATAGACCGCTGGGATCTCTTCTGGGGTAGGGGTGACCTGTACAAAAGGGACGGGTTACACCTTAACTGGAGGGGGGCCGACATTCTGGCAGGCAGGTTTGCTAGGGCTACACGTGTGGGTTTAAACTAAATAGTGGGGGGGGGGGTGGGATTGACAAATTGGGAGTATAAAGATGGAGTTGAAGGGGAAGTGGCTACAGGAAAAATTACAAAAGATTCTCAAATTAATGGGAAGGAAAGCTTGAGAATGGACAACAGAGTAAGGTCGGGGCCAATTGCGAGGGGGGAAGTGAATACGGAGGTCAAACTGCTGTATATGAATGCGCGAAGTATAAGGAATAAAGTGGACGAGCTTGAGGCTCAGTTAGAAACTGGCAAGTATGATGTTGTGGGAATTACTGAGACATGGCTGCAAGAGGGCCAGGGCTGGGAACTGAATATTTAAGGGTATACCTCCTATCGAAAAGACAGACAGGTGGGCAGAGGGGGTGGGGTTGCCCTGTTGGTGAGGAATGAAATTCAGTCCCTTGCAAGGGGTGACATTGAAACAGGAGATGTGGAGTCAGTATGGATAGAACTAAGGAATTGTAAGGGTAAAAAGACCCTAATGGGACTAATCTACAGGCCCATAACAGTAGCCTGGACATAGGGCGCAAGTTGAATCAGGAGATAAAATTGGCATGTAGTAAAAGTGATGCTGTGGTTGTTATGGGAGATTTCAACATGCAGGTAGACTGGGAAAATCAGGTTGGTACTGGACCCCAAGAAAGGGACTTTGTAATAATAATAATAATAATAATGGATGGGATTTATATAGCGCCTTTCTAGATACTCAAGGCGCTTTACATCGCAAAGTGGTAGAGTGCCTTCGTGATGGATTCTTTGAATAGCTTATATTGGAGCCTACCAGGAAGAAGGCAATTCTGGATTTAGTGTTATATAATGAACCGGATTTGATAAAGGACCTCGAGGTTAATGAACCATTAGGAGGCAGTGACCATAATATGGTCAGGTTTAATCTACAATTGGAGAGGGAGAAGAGTAGATCGGAGGTGTCAGTGTTGCAGTTGAATAAAGGGGACTATGGGGCCATGAGGGGGGAGCTGGCCAAGGTTGACTGGAAAGATACACTAGCAGGGATAACAGTGGAACAACAATGTCTGGTGTTTCTAGGAATAATACAGAAGGTGCAGGATCAGTTCATTCCTAGGAGGAAGAAAGATTCCAAGGGGAATAAGGGGCGACCGTGGCTGTCAAGGGACGTCAGGGACAGTATAAAAATTAAAGCGAAGAAGTACATCGTAGCAAAGATGAGCGGGAAGCAAGAGGATTGGGTAATGTTTAAAGAACAACAGAAGATAACCAAAAAGACAATACGGGTAGAAAAGATGAGGTACGAAGGTAAGCTAGCCAAGAATATAAAGCAGGATAGTAAAAGCTTCTTTAGGTATGTGAAGAGGAAAAAATTAGTTAAGACCAAAGTTGGACCCTTGAAGACCGAAAAAGGTGAATTTATTATGGGGAACAAGGAAATGGCAGATGGGGAACAGGTACTTTGGATCTGTCTTCACTAAGGAGGACACAAACAATCTTCCTGATATAGTAGTGGCCAGAAGATCTGGGGTGACGGAGGAACTGAAGGAAATCCACATCAGGCATGAAATGGTGTTGGATAGACAGATGGGACTGAAGGCTGATAAATCCCCAGGGCCTGATGGTCTGCATCCCAGGGTACTTAAGGAAGTGGCTCTAGAAATCATGGATGCATTGGTGATAATTTTCCAATGTTCTATAGACTCAGGATCAGTTCCTGTGGATTGGAGGGTAGCTAATGTTATCCCACTTTTTAAGAAAGGTGGGAGAGAGAAAACGGGGAATTATAGACCAGTTAGCCTGACATCGGTGGTGGGAAAGATGCTGGAGTCAATTATAAAAGATGAGATAGCCACACATTGGGATAGCAGTAACAGGATTTACGAAGGGTAAATCATGCTTGACTAATTTTCTGGAATTTTTTGAAGATGTAACTAGGAAAATGGACAAGAGAGGGCCAGTGGATGTAGTGTACCTGGACTTTCAGAAAGCATTTGATAAGGTCCCACATAGGAGATTAGTGGGCAAGATTAGGGCACATGGTATTGGGGGTAGAGTGCTGACATGGATAGATAAGTGGTTGGCAGACAGGAAACAAAGAATAGGGATTAACGGGTCCCTTTCAGAATGGCAGGCAGTGACTAGTGTGATACCGCAAGGCTTGGTGCTGGATCCGCAGTTATTTACAATATACATCAATGATTTGGATGAAGGGATTCAAAGTAACATTAGCAAATTTGCAGATTACACAAAGCTGGGTGGCAGTGTGAACTGTGAGGAGGATGCTATGAGAATGCAGGATTACTTGGACAGGTTGGGGGAGTGGGCAGATGCATGGCAGTTTAATGTGGATAAACGTGAGATTATCCACTTTGGCAGCAAAAACAGGAAGGCAGATTACTATCTAAATAGCGTCAAGTTGCGAAAAGGGGAAGTGCAACGGGATCTAGGGGTCCTTGTATATCAGTCTATGAAAGTAAGCATGCAGGTACAACAGGCAGTGAAGAAAGCGAATGGCATGTTGGCCTTTATAACAAGAGGAATCGAATATAGGAGCAAAGAGGTCCTTCTGCAGTTGTACAGAGCCCTAGTGAGACCACAACTGGAGTATTGTGTGCAGTTTTGGTCCCCTAATTTGAGGAAGGATATTCTTGCTATTGAGGGAGTGCAGCGTAGGTTTACAAGGTTAATTCCCGGGATGGCGGGACTGTCATATGCTGAGAGAATGGAGCAGCTGGGCTTGTACACTCTGGAGTTTAGAAGGATGAGAGGAAATCTCATTGAAACATATAAGATTGTTAAGGGCTTAGACACGCTAGAAGCAGGAAACATGTTCCCGATGTTGGGGGAGTCCAGAACCAGGGGCCACAGTTTATGAATAAGGAGTTAGCCATTTAGAACGGAGACGAGGAAACACTTTTTCTCACAGAGAGTGGTGAGTCTGTGGAATTCTCTGCCTCGGAGGGCGGTGGAGGCCGGTTCTCTGGATGATTTCAAGAGAGAGCAGAATAGGGCTCTTAAAAATAGCGGAGTCAGGGGATATGGGGAGAAGGCAGGAACGGGGTACTGATTGTGGATGATCAGCCATGATCACATTGAATGGCGGTGCTGGCTCGAAGGGCCGAATGGCCTACTCCTGCACCTATTGTCTATTGTCATAAACCAATTAACCTACAAGGATGAGAGGAAACCTACTAACCTGTACGTCTTTGGAGTGATGGACGAAACCTAAGATCTCGGAGAAAACCCATTCAGATCACGGGGAGAACGTACAAACTCCATACAGACAGCACCCGTAGGCGGGATGGAACCCGGGTCTCTGGCGCTGCATTTTGCTGTAAGGCAGCAACTCTACCCGCTGCGTTGGTGTGACTGCCCTGTACCTGGGTACCTGTACATGTGGCCAGAATAAGGCTGGCATCTTTTTCTGTATTTGCCGTACAATTACCTGAAACGTCCAGCTGCTCCAGGTTGGGACACCGTGAGACCAGGTCATAGAGTGCTTCATTGGAGATGTTGTAGCAACCAGGTACTTCCAGCTGCCGCAGCTCGGGGCAGCACTGAGCAATTGTGTAGAGGCCCCTGTCAGACAGGCGTCGGCAGCTCAGGATGATGAGGTTCTCCAGCATGAGGCACACGTTGGGCGTGTCCTGACACAGTCGACGCGTCAGCACACGCAGTGCTTTGTCCACGTTGACTGTCTCGTCCGTTAGACGGATTGTCCTCCAGAGGCGTGGATCCCAGCACAGACTGTACCAGCGCCGACATACCCTGGTGCATCGACACAGCTGGTTGGTGGGGAGGTGTGAGAACATCTCGATCAGCGTGTGGTCTGGCAGTCTGTCGATGGGAGACTGTTCTCTCCGCAGCCTGGAGGCCGGCCTGATGCCACAAGGGGGGACGGGCACCAGGGTCGGCACCTTAGTGGTGGCCTCCCCGGTGACAGACGACGATGAAGTGGAGGATGTCTGGCCATTCTGTACGGGCGCTGTGGTCACACTGTAGATCAGCGCTGGGCTGGGAGTGTTCAATGTCCGCAAACTCAAGTCAGAATCTGCAGACAGACAGACAGACAGACACCTCACGTTAGCCAATCAGTCAACATTCACGGGCCATTTAGCAACAGCTTCATTTATGGTCCACACAAACTTCCATCCAACATCACAAACTGCCTCCATGATATGGCTGTGAAGATACTGCAGATGCAGGAATCTGGAGCAAAACACAAAGTGCTGGAGGAACTCAGTGGGTCAGGCAGCATCCAGAGGGAATGGCCAGAGGACGTTTCGTGTTGGGACCTTTCTTCGGAGTCATTGTGAAAGGGGACTATAGAGAGGGGACAGACAGGTTTGAAGAAGGGTCCCAATCCGCTCTAAAGAGTATGGATCTGTTTGGATCTTTTCCCTCACATTAAACCTTTGTTCTCTGGTTCATGGTTCCTCATCTCTGGGTAAAAGAGTCTACACAGTCTATTCCTCTCATGATCTTGCACACACCTCTATAAGATCACCCCTCATCCTCCTGTACTCTAAGTATTCAAGTCCTAGCCCGTTCAACCTCTCCCTATACCTCAGGCCCTCGAGTCCTGGCAACATTATCTTAAGTCCTGTCTACAACCTTTGCAACTTGACAACATCTTTCATAGAACATGGTGACCAAACATGGCATAACATGGTGGCAAACATGGCATAACATGGTGGCAAACATGGCATAACATGGTGGCAAACATGGCATAACATGGTGGCAAACATGGCATAACATGGTGGCAAACATGGCATAACATGGTGGCAAACATGGCATAACATGGTGGCAAACATGGCATAACATGGTGGCAAACATGGTATAACATGGTGGCAAACATGGCATAACATGGTGGCAAACATGGCATAACATGGTGGCAAACATGGTATAACATGGTGGCAAACATGGCATAACATGGTGGCAAACATGGCATAACATGGTGGCAAACATGGCATAACATGGTGGCAAACATGGCATAACATGGTGGCAAACATGGCATAACATGGTGGCAAACATGGTATAACATGGTGGCAAACATGGCATAACATGGTGGCAAACATGGCATAACATGGTGGCGAGAGAACATTGGAAAATGATCACCAATACATCCACAATTTCTCGGGCCACCTCCTTGAGTACTCTGGGATACAGACCATCAGGCCCTGGGAATTTATCTGCCTTCAGTCCCAACAGTTTACCTAACACCATTTCCTGACTAATATGGATCCCCTTCAGTTCCTCCCTCCCACTAGATCCTCGGTCCCCAAGTATGTCCGGGAGATTGTTTATGTCTTCCTTAGTGAAGACAGAACCAAAGTACTCGTTTAACTGTTCTACCATTTCCTTGTTTCCCCACTATAATTCACCTGTCTCTGACTGTAAGGGACCTACATTTGTCTTCACTAATCTTTTCCTTTTTACATATCTAAAGAAGCTTTAACAGTCAGTTTTTATATTCCCCACAAGCTTTCTTTCATGCTCTTTTTCCCCTCTTAACCAACCTCTTTGTCCTCCTCTGTTGAGTTCTAAATTTCTCCCAGTGCTTCGGTTTGCTGCTTCCTCTGGCCAATTTATATGCCTCTTCCTTGGATTTAACACTATCCTTGACTTCCCTCGTCAGCCACGGATGAGGCGCCTTCCCCGGTTTATTTTTTCTCCAGACAGGGATGAACAATTTCTGGAGTTCATCCATGCGGTCTTTAATTCTTCGCCATTGCATCTCCACCGTCAACCCTTTAAGCATAATTTGCCAGTCTAATCGAGCCAATTCCCATCTCATACCTTCAAAGCCTCCTTTATTCAAGTTCAGGACCCTAGTCTCTGAATTAACCGTGTCACTCTCCATCCTAATGCAGAATTCCACCATATTATGGTCACTGTTGCCCAAGGGGCCTTGCACAACAAGATCGCTAACTAATCCCACGTCGCCTATTTCCTTCGCTCCATAGATGCTGCTGCACCCGCTGAGTTTCCCCAGCAATTTTGTGTACCTGCTAACTAATCCTTCCTCATTACACAATACCCAGTCTAGGATGGCCTGCCCTCTAGTCAGTTCCTCTACATATTGGTTTAAAAGCCCATCCTGTATACATTCTAGGAAATCCTCCTCCTCAGCGCTGTTCCCAATTTGGTTGGCCCAATCTATATGTAGATTAAAGTCACCCATGATAACTGCTGTACCTTTGCTACACACATCCCTAATTTCCTGCTTGATTCTATCCCCAACCTCCCTACTGTTGTTTGGTGGTCTGTATACAACTCCAACAAACGTTTTCTACCCTTGGTTATTTCGCAGTTCTGCCCATACCGATTCTACAGTATCCAAGCTAATGTCTCTCCTTGCTTTTGCATTAATCTCCTCTTTAACCAGCAATGCCACCCCACCTCCTCTTCCTTTCTGTCTATCCTTCCTGAATATTGAATTCCCCTGCATGTTTAGCTCCCAGCCTTGGTCACCCTGGAGCCATGTCTCCGTAATCCCAACTATATCGAAGATACACACAAAAAGCTGGAGTAACTTAGCGGGACTGGCAGCATCTCTGGAGAGAAGGAATGGGTGATGTTTCGGATCAAGACCCCTCTTCAGACTATATCATAACCGTTAACAACAGGGATGTAATGCTGAGGCTCTATAAGGCGCTGGTCAGGCCGCACTTGGAGTATTGTGAGCGATTTTGGCCCCATATCTGAGGAAGGATGTGCTGGCTCTGGAGAGGGTCCAGAGGTTTACAAGAATGATCCCAGGAATGAGTGGGTTAACCTATGATGAGTGTTTGACGGCACTGGGCCTGTACTCGCTGGAGTTTAGAAGAATGAAGGGGGACCTAATTGAAACGTACAGAATAATGAAAGGCTTGGATAGAGTGGATGTGGGGAGGATGATTTCACTGGTGGGAGAGTCTTGGACCAGTGGTCACAGAGTCAGAATTAAAGGATGTTCCTTTAGGAAGATGATGAGGAGGAATTTCTTTAGTCAGAGGGTGGTGAATCTGTGGAATTCTTTGCCACAGACGGCTGTGGAGGCCAAGTCAGTGGATATTTCGAAGGTTGAGATAGATAGATTCTTAATTAGTACAGGTGTAAGAGGAGAAGGTAGGAGAAGGTAGGAGAACAGGGTTAGGAGGGAGAGATAGATCAGCCATGATTGCATTTTGGGGTAGACTTAATAGGCTGAATGGCCCAATTCATAGAAACATTGAAAATAGTCGCAGGAGTAGGCCATTCGGCCCTTCGACCAGCACCGCCATTCAATGTGATCATGGCTGATTGTTGTGAGGCAAATGAAAAATTCTAATTTACTTAAACTTTATTTAAGCTTTAAATAACTAATTTCTGTAATACACAACTTCAAAGCGCCTGGATATTATCGCCGATTCCACAGGCCTCGCCGACCCGAGGCCCCGCACATGCGCACACTTTGGAAAGGCCCCGAACATGCGCACACTCTAGAAGAGCCCCGCACATGCGCCCACTTCATTCTCCCCTCCTATTTATAAGTTGAGATGGTCAGGAGGTTTAGTACGTCTTGATGACTGTTGCAGCACTGGAGCTTCAGGAGATAATGGTGTTTCAATAGCTGGTGGTACATACATTGCTTGGTCATCAACTTCACTCATATTGTTATTTAGATTTACAATTTTTGAATTTCTGATAGAAGTTTCCATAGGGGATGATGGGAGTGTTGGAGGAAGTTCTCGATTAGTGTTATCAAGGAGTGACGGAGCTGATGGAGAAGACGGACATGGTGCAAGGTCACAAAGTGAGACAGTTGACTGACGTCCATCCTGATGCTTGATAGTTGCATAAGAACGGTTGACATCAGTCAGTTCAACTTTATCAACAAAAGGCTCATTCTTATTTAATCGGACATACCGACGAAGCAACACAGGCACAGGGCTAGTCAACCATGATGGCAGAGAAGTACCAGTAGAAGAACAGCGTTTGAAGTTAAAGAACCGCTCGTGTGGAGTAGTATTGGTAGCAGTTGACAGTAGAGATCTGATGGAGTGTAATGAATCTGGTAGAACACATTCCCACTGCTGATCTGGTATATCATTTGACTTTAAAGCCAGTTTCACTGCTTTCCAAATGATTCCGTTATACCTCTCAACCTGACCATTTCCAATAGGATGATATGGTGTTGTTTTACTTGTTGCAATTCCTCTATTAGAAAGGTAGTCCTTTAAATCTTTTGACATGAATGAGGTGCCCCTATCAGAATGTATGTAACTTGGAAATCCACAGAATGAAAACAGTTGATCTAAACATTTGATAACCATAGCAGCTGACATATTTGGACAAGGAAAGGCAAATGGAAACCTCGAATATTCATCAACTAAGGTAAGTATATAAACATTTCGAGAGGATGGTAAAGGCCCTTTGAAGTCAATACTCAAACGTTCCATAGGTTGAGTAGCTTTGATCAATCTTCCTTCTTCAGGACGGAAGAACCTTGGTTTTAATTCAGCACAGATTCTACATGAAGCACATGTCATCTTCACATCTTCTGTAGAGAAAGGCAAGTTTTTGGAACGAACATAGTGTAACAAACGAGTGACTCCAGGATGACACAGCCCATTGTGAAGATCAGTGAGTGCAGAAGAATGAACAGAAGCACAAAATGCTCTTCTTAATGTATCCGGAGCAACATTATCCTTACCAGGGCTGTACTCAATTGAATAACTATATGCAGATAACTCAATCCTCCATTCATGAATTTTACTGTTTATAATCATCGTTCGTTTCCGATTATCCAGCATAAAAGCTACTGAACGCTGATCTGTTATCAAAGTGAAATGCAGGCGAGCAAGGAAATGACTCTATTTCCTCACTGCTTCAATAATTGCTGTAGCTTCCTTTTCGACGGGTGGGTGGTGCAATTCACTACCTTGGAGAGTACGAGACATGAAAGCCACTGGTCGTCCTCCTTGATTTAATGTTGCTGATACTGCTAAATCAGAGGCATCACATTCAACAACAAAGGGGAGATCCTCATCGATGGCGTGTAATGTCGCAGATTCTAATTGTTTCTTTAAAGAAGTAAAGGCACCAATTGCTGTACAGTCAAGAGGGAAAGATTTTACTCTAATCAAAGGTTGAATTTTGTCAGAATAATTTGGTATCCATTTAGCATAATATGCAAACATCCCAAGAACCCTTCGTAGAGAGTTTAATGCAGCTGGAACAGGTATCTCTTGGAGTGGGCGGAGTCTTACTGGATCTGGCTTGATTATATCATTTCCAACCCAATAACCAAGAATATTAATTGACGACACTGATGTTATTGACTTAGCCTCATTTAATGTTAGATTTTTAGAATGTACAACATCTAAAAACCGTTGTACATCTTCGTCATGTTCAGCTTGGTCTTTTCCTGCAATAGTTATATTATCAAGATAAGGGAAAGTATCTTTAAGGTTTTCTTGTTCAACAAGTTTGTCCATCTCTCTCTGAAAAACAGCCACTCCATTATTTACACCAAAAGGAACTCTGCAGTAGTGATATAATTTCCCATTTGCTTCAAACGCAGTGTGAATTTTCTCCGATTCCTTCAAAGGAATTTGGTAGTAAACACTTTTTAGGTCAAAAGTAGAGAATATCTTATACTTAGCTAATGTATTGATAATCTCTTCTATACGAGGTAATGGATATGCATCAAGCTCCGTGAACTGGTTTATAGTTTGAGAGTAATCAATGCAGAGTCTCTTTCTATGTCTCTCCAAGGGGTCCTTAACCACGACTACTTGTGCCCTCCAAGGCGAAGAGCTGGGTTCTATGATACCTTCTCGTAAAAGATTAGTTACTTCTGTGTTGATAAAGTTCCTATCATCTTTACTAAAATGTCTTAATTCTGTGGCAATTGGCTTGCACTTAGAGGATAAATTAGTGAATAATGAAGGACATTCAACAGATGCAGCAGAAAAACCACACAATACTGGTGGCTTTGACAATACAAGATCAGGCATAGTTCCTTCATACATTATTTGAAGTGATCTGTGCAGTTTCTGAAAATCCTGACCTCAAATTAAATTGCTACACAAATTTTTCAAAATACCAAGACATAAAGATTTATAGCTAGTTTTGTTCAGAATAAAGTCTACAATACAAGATCCTATAATTTGAGTATTGAGAGTTGTCAGAGCCATCGAGATTTCTCTATTTGAAGGAATTATAGTTAGATTTAGTCGAGACACAACTTGTTCACTTATAAAACATTCTGAACTGCCAGAATCAAGTAGTACATTAAGTGTATGGCCATTGATGGATACCGTTGTAGCTGCATGAGACAAGCTCTGAGGAAATTGCTCCCAATGTTGGGGAAGTCCAGGACAAGGGGTCACAGCTTAAGGATAAGGGGGAAATCCTTTAAAACCGAGATGAGAAGAACTTTTTCCACACAGAGTGGTGAATCTCTGGAACTCTCTGCCACAGAGGGTAGTCGAGGCCAGTTCATTGGCTATATTTAAGAGGGAGTTAGATGTGGCCCTTGTGGCTAAGGGGATCAGAGGGTATGGAGAGAAGGCAGGTACAGGATACTGAGTTGGATGATCAGCCATGATCATATTGAATGGCGGTGCAGGCTCGAAGGGCCGAATGGCCTACTCCTGCACCTAATTTCTATGTTTCTATGTAAATGCAGCTGTAATTGCACATAAAGAAGGCATGTACATGGCAGCAGTCACACTTTTAGTAGTTGCTTTGGACTTGCATACTCTAGAGTTGCATACTCAAGTTGTCCCTTCTTGCCACAACTATTACAAGTTGCATCTCGAGCAGGGCATCTCTCTCTCTTATGAATATTACCCCGCAAAAGTAACACTTCCTTTTTGAATAATTATATGCAGCAGCAAGGGCACCTTTATCGGTAGAAATTGTTTCAGTTTGCTCCATATTAGTACGTGGGTGAAATTCTTTTGTAGTAGTTGCAGCAGAATACACATTAGATGAGCCATAAGCATCTGAATTTTTCTGAGCCAAGTCTAAAGAGTAAGTTTGATTGTAAGCTGACTATAAATCCAAGATTTTGTGTTCTAATAGTCTCTGTCGTATTAAAGGCGATGCCAAACCATTGATAAAAGAGTCTTGAATAAGTTCCTGTCGTTATTGATCAGCCGTAACTGCTTTGAAGGCACAGTCTTTACTAAGTCTTTGAAGTTCTTGTAAAAATTCATCAAATGACTCACCAGGTTTTTGTTTCCGAGTATCAAGGAGGTGTCGAGCAAATATTACGTTGGGTGTCTTAACGAAGAGTTTGCTTAGTACATCAATAGCAGAATCATAAGTTGTACATTCCTCTATGTAATCATATACATCAGAATAGACGGAGCTTATTAATGTCTTGAGTCTGCCTGGTGCATCATTGCCACACTCATCAAGGAAGTTATTTAGTTATTTAGTATACAAAGCCAATCCTTTGCAGCAGCAGGTGAGTTGGGATCCAGATCCAAGGTTGTGGTTTCAATAGTTTCTCCATCCCGATGTCGGACTGCTTGACTTCTGAAAATGAGTTGCTTAAATTGTTGTGAGGCAAATGAAAAATTCTAATTTACTTAAACTTTATTGAAGCTTCAAGTAACTAATTTCTGTAATACACAACTTCAAAGCGCCTGGAAATGATCGCTGATTCCGCAGGCCTCTGGCCCGAGGCCCCGCACATGCGCACACTTCACTGATCATTCGCTGAAATTATCGCTGATTGCGCACCTATTTTTTCTCTCTCTATTTTTTTACACCTTGGCAGACGGCCCCCTAGATTTTGAGGCCCTATGAAGCCTATTGGTAAATCCGGCTCTGATTTGCTGCCATCTTTGGTGAAATCCAGCATCCGAAGGGTTTCGGCCCGAAACGTTGCCTTTTTCCTTCGCTCCATAGGTGCTGCTGCACCCGCTGAGTTTCTCCAGCTTTTTTGTGTACCTCCTTCCTACACAGACTGACAAGACGGCAGCACAGCCTGTAGTGCTGAGCGGCACCCACCAGAGGGGGCACTCTCATCAGCTTTGCTGCTGAAATGTGGTTAAAGACTGATAAAGCTTCTCTAACTTCAAATAGCCCTTGCGTTCCCTCTCTCTCCATCCCCTCCCCCTACCCAGTTCTCCCACCAGTCTTACTGCCTCCGACAACATTCTATCTCTGTACCACCCCCTCCCCTGACATCAGTCTGAAGAAGGGTCTCGACCCGAAACATTGCCCATTCCTTCTCTCCACAGATGCTGCCTGACCCGCTGAGTTACTCCAGCACTCTGTGAAACGTCACCTATCCACGTTCTCCACAGATGCTGCCTGACCCGCTGAGTTACTCCACCACTCTGTGAAACGTCACCTATCCATGTTCTCCACAGATGCTGCCTGACCCGCTGAGTTACTCCAGCATTTTGTGTTTACAGCTAAACATCATTCAGGATCAACACAAAATGAGGGATAGGGAATGGGTGACATTTTTAGTCTCAATATTAGAAGAATGATGGGGGACTTCATTGAAATGTACAGAATAGTGAAAGGCTTGGATAACGTGGATGTTTCCACTAGTGGGAGAGTCTAGGACTAGAGGTCTCATCCTCAGAATTAAAGGACATTCCATTAGGAAGGAGCTGAAGAGAAATTTCTTTAATCAGAGGGTGGTGAATCTGTGGGATTCATTGCCACAGAAAGCTGTGGAAGCCAAGTCAGTGGATATTTTTAAGGCAGATATAGATTGATTCTTGATTAGTATGGGTGTCAGGGGTTATGGGGAGAAGGCAGGAGAATGGGGTTAGGAGGGAGAGATAGATCAGCCATGATTGAACGGCGGAGTAGACTTGATGGGCTAAAATACCTTATTCTACTCCTATCACTTATGATGTTATGATCTCTTGTCCCCTCTCCCATCAGGCAAGAGGTACAGAAGTGTGAAAACGCACACCTCCAGTTTCAGGGACAGTTTCTTCCCAGCTGTTATCAGGCAACTGAACCATCCCACCACAACCAGAGAGCGGTCCTGAACTACTATCTACCTCATTGGTGACTGTCGGACTATCCTTGATCAGACTTTGCTGGCTTAACCTTGCACTTATTCCCTTATCATGTATCTGTACACTGTGGACGGCTCGATTGTAATCATGTATTGTCTATCCGCTGACTGGTTAGCACGCAACAAAAGCTTTTCACTGTACCTCGGTACACGTGACAATAAACTAAAGTGCACTGTAAGTTCTCGTGTTGACCTGTCCACATATTGCCCGCCTGTGTCTTTGGTACCGAGCAATTACACTTCCAGTTGCCTGCTGTCTTATAGCTGGGCATCTGGAACTGCAAACATTGCTCCAAGTGTGGTCTCACGCCCACTCTCTCTCTCTCAATCCCCCCCAGTCCCTTCCCCTCCCCCATGTTCGCTCTCTCTCTCTCTCTCTCTCTCTCTCTCTCTCTCTCTCTCTCTCTCTCTCTCTCTCTCTCTCTCTCTCGCTCTCTCTCTCTCGCTCTCCCCCACTCCATCTCTTTCCCTCTCTCACCCCCACCTTCTCCCTCTCTCTTCCCCGCTCTCCCCTCCCCCCACTCTGTCTCTCCCCCGAAAATGTATCCCCAACATCTAGTAGACTCCACATGACATCCTAATGTCCTGTCCAGCACTGACAAACACACGGATCTGCTGCTCCCATGACTGTAACGTTGACCCAATATCCTGTCCAGTGACCAATGTCCAGTGTCCCATGTCCAGTGTCCAGTGTCCCGTGTCCAGTGTCCAATGTCCAGTTCAATGACCAATGTCCAGTGTCCAATGTCCAGTGTTCAATGACCAATGTCCAGTGTCCAATGACCAGTGTCCAATGACCAGTCCAATGACCAATGTCCTGTCCAATGACCAATGTCCTGTCCAGTGTCCTGTCCAGTGTCCAGTGTACAATGTCCAGTGTACAATGTCCAGTGTACAATGTCCAGTGTACAATGTCCAGTGTACAATGTCCAGTGTACACTGTCCAGTGTACACTGTCCAGTGTACAATGTCCAGTGTACAATGTCCAGTGTACAATGTCCAGTGTCCAGTGTACAATGTCCAATGTCCAGTGTACAATGTCCAGTGTACAATGTCCAGTGTACAGTGTACAATGTCCAGTGTACAATGTCCAGTGTACAATGTCCAGTGTAGTGTACAATGTCCAGTGTACAGTGTACAGTGTCCAGTGTCCAATGTCCAGCTGAAAAGGATCAACATCAGCAACTGCTCACATGCATTGAGTAAAAAATATATATTTTCTATAAAAATGTAATACAAATTCACAACTAAAATAAGCAGATAACTATTTTCAATTTCACCTACTGAACATTTTGCATTTATAATCACTGGATTATTTTACAGTTAACAGATACATTTTTCTGGCTTGGTATTTAGTCGTTAAATGTAAACTAAAACAGCCATTGGAGGAGACATTTGAGGTGTCCACAGGGACCGTGAGCATCCTGAGCTGGTGTTTCCTGCAGTTTCCAGCTTCCCTCTCCCTTCCTGCCAAAAGCTCTTGGCCGAGGTCAGAACATGGAATTCCTGAACTCTGTGGGAGGGTTGGAGTCGGCACTCAGCGGCCCGGATAGCTGTCGCCATCAGCTGATCAACACACTCCCATAAACTTCTCATGTTCTCCAGTCCCTGTCACCCTTCCAACTGAGACAGGCCTTACTGAGAGGGCAGGAGATGCTGCCTGACCCGCTGAGTTACTCCAGCACTTTGTATATTGAGCAAGAGCATCCAAAATCTTTATAAAAATCCTTACAATAGTCTGTCCAGACCAAAGCTCAATGAATGACTACTCCACACTCTGTGTCTAGGTTTGGTTTAAACCAACATCTGTAGTCCCTTCCAACAATGGCCTTACGTTCAGTCTATGCCGGGGAGGGGGGATACGAACAAGACGAAACGTTTGTAACATGAACATGTTCCCTGCTACATTACTGAGAGAGAGAGAGAGAGAGAGAGGAAAGAGAGAGAGAAAGAGAGAGAGAGAGAGAGAAGGAGATCCATCGAAGTGACGAGAGAGATGAGCGAGAGCGATCTCTCGAGAGATCTCGATATCTCTCTCTCGCGTCTCTCTCTATCTCGCTCTCTATACTCTCTCGCTCTTCTCTCTCTCGCTTCTCTCTCTCTCTCTCTCTCTCTCTCTCTCTCTCCTCCTCTCTCTCTCTCTCTTCTCTCTCTTCTTTCTCTTTTCTCTCTTCTCTCTTTCTCTCTTTTTCTCTCTTCTCTCTCTCTCTCTCTCTCTTCTCTTCTCTTTTTTTTCTTTCCCTCTTTCTCCTTCTTTCTCTTTTCCTTCCTTTTCTTTCTCTTTTTCCTTTTCTTTTCCTCTTTTCTCTTCCTTTTCTTTTGTTAGGGACCAGACGACAGATTTTGAGGGATTAAACCGATCATCCCTAAGCTGAGTGAAGCAGTGCGGGAGAGATAGTTGCAGCACCAACTACACCAGAGGTACAACAAAGCCACTGCTGTCTTTTCTCGCAGCATTTATGAATCTATTTGCTCCATCCTTGTAGTTTGAGATCTTGTCATGGTGTAACTTTGTTCCTCTTGTTATCAGTGGGGGAGAGAGTCAACAGCTCCAAGTTCTTGGGCGTGAATGTCTCTGCAGCTCTGTCCCGGACGACACACATTGATGCAATCGCGAAGAATCCCCATCAACAATGCACGGGGAGATTGAGTTTGTCGATGAATACTGTGGTGAACGTCTGCAGATGTACGGTCGAGAGCATATTGACCGGTTGTATCACGGCCTGGCTCACCAACACAAACGCCCAGGAATGATGGGGTCGACAGAGAGGGGTGGACACTGCCCCCTCCTTGTGTTCTCAGCCCCCTTCTTTACTCCTTGTACACCCACCACTGTGCAGACAGGTACAAATCTAATTCCATTTCAAATTCCCAGACAACACCACCACTGTGGGCCGGATATCAAGTAATGATGAGACGGAGATTGGACCTCGTGTCCTGGTGTCGAGACAACAACCTTCCTCTCAATGTCAGCAAGACGGAGATAGTGATCGGCTTCAGGAAGTGAAGCGGTTCACACACCCCAGTTTGCATTGACGGTGCTGAACTAGACGAGGGTGAAAACCTCAGATGCCTAGCAGTCAATATCACCGACAACTTCTCCTGGACCACCCATATTGAAGCAACGACCAAGAAAGCACACCAACGCCTTAGAACTCCTTAAAACACACCAACTTCCTTAGAAGGCTTAGGAAGTTTGGCATATCCCCAACAACTCTCACCAACTTCTACAGATGCAACATGGAGAGCATTTTATCAGGATGCATCACACCTGGAGTATTGTGTGCAGTTTTGGTCCCCTAATTTGAGGAAGGACATTCTCTATTGAGGGAGTGCAGCGTAGGTTCCGCAGGTTAATTCCCAGGATGGAAGGACTGTCATATGCTGAGAGAATGGAGCAGCTGGGCTTGTACACTCTGGAGTTTAGAAGGATGAGAGGATATCTCATTGAAACAAATAAGATTATTAAGGTAGACAAAAATGCTGGAGAAACTCAGCAGGTGAGGCAGCATCTATGGAGCGAAGGAAATAGGCAACGTTTCGGGTCGAGACCCTTCTTCAGACTATTAAGATTATTAAGACTATTAAGACCCTTAAGATTATTGAGGGTTTGGACACGCTAGAGGCAGGAAACATGTTCCCGATGTTGGGGGAGTCCAGAACCAGGGCCACAGTTTAAGAATAAGGAGTAAGCAATTTAGAACGGAGATGAGGAAACACTTTTTCACACAGAGAGTTGTGTGTCTGTGGAATTCTCTGCCTCAGACGGCGGTGGAGGCCGGTTCTCTGGATACTTTCAAGAGAGAGCTAGATAGGGCTCTTAAAAATAGCGGAGTCAGGGGATATGGGGAGAAAGCAGGAACGGGGTACTGATTGGGGATGATCAGTCATGATTACGTTGAATGGCGGTGTTGGCTATTTCCTTCGCTCGGTGTTGGCCTACTCCTGCACCTATTGTCTATTGTTTGGGAACAGCTCCATCCAAGACCGTAAGAAATTGCAGCAAATTGTGGACGCAGCCCAGACTATCACACAAACCAACCTCTCTTCCACTGACTCCATCTACACCTCACGCTGCCTCGGCAAGGCCAGCAGCATAATCAACGACCAGTCTCACCCCCGGCCACTCCCTCTTCTCCCCCCCTCCCATCAGGCAAAAGGTATAGAAGTGTGAAAACGCACACCTCCAGATTCAGGGGCAGTTTCTTCCCAGCTGTTATCAGGCAACTGAATCATCCTACCACAACCAGAGAGTGGTCCTGAACTACTATCTACCTCATTGGTGACCCTCGGACTATCCTTGATCGGACTTTGCTGCCTTTACCTTGCACTAGACGTATCTATACACTGTGAGTGGATCGATTGTAATCATGTATTATCTTTCTGCTGACTGGTTAGCACACAACAAAAGCTTTTCACTGTACCTCGGTACACGTGACAATCAACTGAACTGCAACTGAACACTGCCCCGGTCCATCACAGGTACTGACCTCCCCACCATCGCAGGGATCTACAGGAGGCGCTGCCTCAAAAAGGCAGCCAGCATCATCAGAGACCCACACCACCCTGGCCACGCTCTCATCTCGCTGCTACCATCGGGAAGAAGGTACAGGAGCCTGAAAACTGTGACCTCCAGGTTCAAGAACAGCCATTAGGCTTTAGAACACTGCACAACACTAACCTCAGCAATTTTGATCATCTGTGGACTGTGTGTGTGTGTGGATGCCCTACCCACTTTGGTATTTGTTTGCAACAGTATTACAGTTAACATAGAAACATAGAAAATAGTTGCAGGAGGAGGCCATTTGGCCTTTCGAGCCAGCGCCGCCATTCATTGCAATCTTGGCTGATCGTCCCCAATCAATAACCCGTGCCTGCCTTCTCCCCATATCCCTTGACTCCACTAGCCCCTAGAGCTCTATCTAACTCTCTCTTAAATCCAGCCAGTGATTTGGCCTCCACTGCCCTCTCTGGCAGGGAATTCCATAAATTCACAAGTTTTTTCCTCAGTCTTAAATGACCTCCCCTTTATTCTAAGACTGTGGCCCCTGGTTCTGGACTCGCCCAACATTGGGAACATTTTTCCTGCATCTAGCTTGTCCAGTCCTTTCATAATTGTATATGTTTCTATAAGATCCCCCCTCAACCTTCTAAACTCCAGTGAATACAAGCCTAGTCTTTTCAGTCTTTCCTCATATGACAGTCCCGCCATCCCAGGGATCAATCTCGTGAACCTACCCGGCTCTGCCTCAATCACAAGGATGTCCTTCCTCAAATTAGGAGACCAAGACTGTACACAATACTCCAGATGTGGTCTCACCAGAGCCCTATACAACTGCAGAACACTGGTTATTCATTGATTTAATTGTGGTGATTATTTATGTACCCGCGTGTTTTGCATTTATGGGCCTGTTAAGCTGCAACAAGTAACAATTTCATCGTTGCGATGTAGGTACATATGATCATTAAACACTTATATTTCTTGAAACCAAACTTGGTTTACTAAAGATCTTCACAGAGTGCTGGAGTAACTCAGTGGGTCAGGCAGCATCTGTGGAGAACATGGATAGGTGACGTTTTGGGTGGAGACCCTTGTCCACGGGAGCAGGGGGATTAGTGAATGATGTGGAGTTTCCGGTTTCAGTATTGAACTGTGTTTTCATTCACAAGAGGGGGCTGTTTGTTTCTGAGCGGCTTCATTTATTTATTTTAAAGAAAAACAAATGGTGCAATCGAGCAAGAGTAGTTGGTTTGAATGAAGGAGCATTTCTTTCCCATGGACAGCCGTGCGTGCTCAGAAGGACAGCGTTTAACCAGGACCAGATGCTTACCTTCACTGGCAGCTGCATTCCTTGCAGCTTTGGTCAGCGTGTGATCTGTGCTCGAACTGATGTCCGACGAAATGCTTGAGCTGCCTTTACCTAAACAAAGGGATCAGATGAGAAAACAGTATCAAGACCACGGGAAGTTAAATAAAGCACGAGCCAGTAGCAAGGCACAATCGGCCTAGGAAGCACACACTGAAACTCCACACTCTATAGCAACTCCCCAGCATTGAGGCAAAGCTGTTCCATACTCAACATACCCACAGCCATCTGGTCAGAGCTGTGATTCCAACAAAAATACATGTTGTTGGCAGCTTTCACAACTCACTGCGATATGCCACAAGCCTTCTTGCCACGGTTTCACGCCACGGTTCCATGCCAGCATTTGGAACATTTTGCAATTGCATGATTTAAAGTGTATGGTTAACAATGCCAGATGTGGGGAAGTTGTGGAGCAGTTGTTCAGACCAGCGCACAGATGGCAGCAGGACATCCAGCCTTGCAGTGTGCACCAACTGCATGTGAGAACAGAGCTGATGCCACACCCCACCCTTCCCTCCAGTAAAGGGCCTGTCCCACCAGCATGCGACTCCATGCGGCAAGCGTGACCTAACGTGGTCCCTTGAGCCGTACGGCCTCGCGGGGTAGGTCCCACTTCGATCGCCGGAGACGTATGGAGTTGTGCGGAGCTGGTCCCGACATCGCGCGGGGCCCGGAAAACTGACACTGTTCAAAAATTCCGCGCGGCAACGGCCTACCGGCCCGCAGCCGCCTCGACGCCGTACGCACCGCCTCGACGGACGTGTGCAGCGTCTCGACGGGCGTGTGCAGCGTCTCGACACCGTACGCAATGTATTGACGCCGTGTGCAGCGTCTTGACGGCGTACGCCTAGCGCGAACTTGCCGCGGACTTCGCTCGAACTTCACGTCAACTCGTACGGGATCACTCGACCTCCGCGCGGCCCCCGCTTTCGGTTTGGTCGCGCTTGCCGCATGCAGTCGCATGCTCGTGGGACAGGCCCTTAAGTTTAACCTCAGCAGGTAGAGCTTGGAGTAGAACTAAGCCGCATAGTTTGAAGGTGAGAGGAAAGGTTAAATAATGTTTCTGAGGCAAGTCATAAAACACATGACATATAACACACAGACCGAAGAATCTTGACCGGAAACGTCACCTATCCATGTTCTCCAGAGATGCTGCCTGACCCGCTGAGTTACTCCAGCACTCTGTGAAACGTCACCTATCCATGTTCTCCAGAGATGCTGCCTGACCCGCTGAGTTACTCCAGCACTCTGTGAAACGTCACCTATCCATGTTCTCCACAGATGCTGCCTGACCCGCTGAGTTACTCCAGCACTCTGTGAAACGTCACCTATCCATGTTCTCCATGTTCCTGGTGTTCACAATATTCGGCCCATGCCGACCCTTTGCCACCTCTACATGGAGACTCCATTCCATCTTCCTTGGTGGAGACTGATGTCAATACCGAAGGTAGACACAAATATTGGAGAAACTCAGCGGGTGAGGCAGCATCTGTGGAATAGGTGACATTTCAGGTCGAGACCTTTGTTCAGACTGACATCACCTCACGCCTGCCCCCTGGTGGGCTTACCTCACATTGCTTGGAGCGCAGGAGACTGAGGGGTGACCTTACAGAGGTGTGGAGAATTAACTGGGGAATGGATAGGGTGAATACGCAAGAGTCTTTTACCCAGAGTAGACAAATCAAGTACCAGAGAACATAGGTTTAAGGTTAAAGGGTGAAAGATTTATTAGCAATCTGACTGGTAACTTTTTCCACACAGAGGCAGGTGGATAAATGGTGTTAGAGGTGGTAGTTGAGGCAGGTACTACACCATTTGACACTTACACAAGTACATATATAGGAAATGGATATGTGCTAAATGCAGGCAAGCAGGACAAGCTCAGTGAACATCTTGGACAGCATAGAGCAGTTGGGCCGAATGGCCTGTTGTGTAGCTTCATGATGTGGCCTTCACCAGTCAATGGTCATCCCTTCATCACCCCTCACCTTCATGCTACTCAGATTCCCACCCATGCTTGCCGCCATCCCCTCTCCCTCTCCCTCCCACCTCCTCTCCCTCACTCTCCCTCTCTCTCTCCCTCTCCCTTTCTCTCTCTCCCTCCCCCTCTCTCATTGCTTTTGTACTTTCCCCCACAACGTTCTCCACCAACCTCCCTTCTGTCTCCGCTCCTCCTTACTCTGTCCTTTGGTCACCAGGAGTTCTGGTTTTCATTTCCCAACCTTCTCCCCTGTGAGATTGGAGTTTGTTGCTGGACCATGTCCAATGTAAAGACCCCCATAGTTCAGTCACTGTAAAGGCAGTGAAGAAAGCGAATGGCCTGTTGGCCTTTATAACAAGAGGAATCGAATATAGGAGCAAAGAGGTCCTTCTGCAGTTGTACAGAGCCCTAGTGAGACCACACTTGGAGTATTGTGTGCAGTTTTGGTCCCCTAATTTGAGGAAGGACAGTCTTGCTATTGAGGGAGTGCAGCGTAGGTTTACAAGGTTAATTCCCGGGATGGCGGGACTGTCATATGCTGAGAGAATGGAGCAGCTGGGCTTGTACACTCTGGAGTTTAGAAGGATGAGAGGATATCTCATTGAAACATATAAGATTGTTAAGGGTTTGGACACGCTAGAGGCAGGAAACATGTTCCCGATGTTGGGGGAGTCCAGAACCAGGGGCCACAGTTTAAGAATAAGGAGTAAGCCATTTGGAACGGAGTCGAGGAAACACAGAGTGGTGAGTCTGTGGAATTCTCTGCCTCAGAAGGCGGTGGAGGCAGGTTCTCTGGATGCGTTCAAGAGAGAGCTAGATAGGACTCTTAAAAATAGCGGAGTCAGGGGGTATGGGGAGAAGGCAGGAACAGGGTACTGATTGGGGAAGATCAGCCATGATCACATTGAATGGCGGTGCTGGCTCGAAGGGCCGAATGGACTACTCCTGCACCTATTGTCTATTGGCCCCATAGTTCACTGTAAAGACCCCATAGTTCAGTCACTGTAAAGACCCCCCATTGTTGCGGCACCAGCTTGGCCGGCTAACTGCGATTCCAACACTCTGGTCCCATCCACATCCATCCTTCTCCAGATGACTGTTGTAAACATGTAGTGATTGATATCCTTCCTTCCCTGCCCTACTCTTCACTCAGCCCAGTATGGGGATTATTCAGCAGCCACTGCCGCCCCAGTGTAGGCAGAGGTCAGAGTGTAACTCCCGCGGACAATCGCATCGCAGCTCACCAACACGGCCCAATGTGACCCTTGCAATGAAAAACTGCTCCGCTCAGCCGCCATCGGACAGTGATAGAGTGATAGTGATAGAGACAGAGATAGAGTGATAGAGATAGAGTGATAGTGATAGAGACAGATAGTGATAGAGATAGAGTGATAGTGGTGGAGATACAGATAGAGTGATAGTGATAATGTTTGAGAGAGTGATAGAGAGAGAATGATAGTGATAGAAATAGAGATAGAGATAGAGATCGAGTTAGAGATAGAGTGATAGTGATATAGAGTGATAGTGGTGGAGATAGATAGATGGTGATAATGTTTGAGAGAGTGATAGTGAGAGAATGATATAGTGATCGAGTTAGAGATAGAGTGATAGTGATAGAGATAAAGATAGAGTAATGGTGAGAGTGAGGAAACAAGCCCTCCTGTCTGCACCTGTATTGAGTCACCCACCACTATGGCTCTGCCTGACGTGTCCTCCACAAACATTATTTCTTGTTCCCCTGCTCTTTCTTTCTCAGATTCCACATCTGTGGAGAACATGGATAGGTGACGTTTCACAGAATGCTGGAGTAACTCAGCGGGTCAGGCAGCATCTGTGGAGAACATGGATAGGTGACGTTTCACAGAATGCTGGAGTAACTCAGCGGGTCAGGCAGCATCTGTGGAGAACATGGATAGGTGACGTTTTGGATCATGATCCTTGTAAAGGCTGTTGGAAAAGTCAGGCCAGCATACAGATGTGACCATGAAGACCTATTGTCTATGTGTCTCTGTGTCTATGTACAATACTCAGCGCTGCCGGTTACGTTCGATCTGTGTGCCTGATCCATGCTCGTTCCTTTGCTTCAGACGGGCTGTCTCCGTGCCCCGGGGCTCATCCTATAACCAACATGGGAACTGTGGAGATCCACCGCGGGAGGTGAGCCCCCACCCAGCCAGGCCGCTCACCAGCAACATCCCCCGCCACCTCCATCTTGAAGCACCACGCCCACCAGTGACTCCTACAGCTTGGGCTCAAGAGGTTTTTGAGGGTAGATGTCGAGCCTCTGGCTGAAGAGGAATCGGTGAGGAGGCTGAGCAGAGGACGACAATGTTAAGCTGCCATCTATTGTTTTTGTGTGTAATTCCACCTTACTGTTAGTGTGATAGAGACAGCAGGTAGGTGGGTAGAATGGTCCTGCAGCACGTGGGCTGTCAGGGAGACCCAGTGTCCATGAGGACTACATCTGTGGGATGCGTGGGTCACCTGCACCTACTTGCAGACCGCATTAGGGACTGGAGCAGCTGCTGGACCACCCCACGCCCATCCAGGGGTACAAACACCCCACGCCCATCCAGGGGGGTACAAACACCGTGGATAGCAGTTACAGTGAGGCTGTGACCATGGGACGGGGTGAGGGTAGATGGGTGACCATCAGAAATGGGAATAGGCAGAGAGAGCAGGAATCCCTTTCGGCAATTCCCATCGACAACGGGAATGCCGCTTTGGATACTGATGAGCAGGGTGAGAGGTCAGGGGTGGGCAGCCCTGGTCAGGGTGAGAGGTCAGGGGTGGGCAGCCCTGGTCGGGGGTGAGAGGTCAGGGGTGAGAGGTCAGGGTCTAGAGAGTTCAGGATCTGTGGTGACCGCATCTGGAACAGAGCCATAGTGAGTGATTGAGACCCAGCCTGCTTAACCTCTCCCTATAGCTCACCCCCTCTAGTCCTGGCAACATCCGTGTAAATCTTCTCTGAAACCTTTCAAGCTTGACAATATCTTTCCTATAACATGGTTCCCAGAACTGAACACAATACTCTAAATGTGGTCTCACCAACTTTTTTTGCAACTGCAACATAGAAACATAGAAAATAGGTGCAGTAGTAGGCCATTCGGCCCTTCGAGCCGGCACCACCATTCAATATGATCATGGCTAATCATCCAACTCAGTATCCTGTACCTGCCTTCTCTCCATACCCCCTGATCCCTTTAGCCACAAGGGCCACATCTCATCTTGGTCCTAAAAGACTTCCCCCTTATCCTCAAACTGTGACCCCTTGTTCTGGACTTCCCCAACATTGGGAACAATCTTCCTGCATCTAGCCTTCCTGCATCTAAGTTTCTATAAGATCCCCCCTCAATCGTCTAAATTCTAGCGAGTACAAGCCGAGTCTATCCAGTCTTTCTTCATATGAAAGTCCTGCCATCCCAGGAATCAGTCTGGTGAACCTTCTCTGTACTCCCTCTATGGCAAGAATGTCTTTCTTCAGATTAGGAGACCAAAACTGCACGCAATACTCCAGGTGTGGTCTCACCAAGGCCCTGTACAACTGCAGTAGAACCTCCATGCTCAAATCTTTTTGCTATGAATGCTAACATACCATTCGCTTTCTTCACTGCCTGCTGCACCTGCATGTCTACTTTTAATGACTGGTGTACCATGACACCCAGGTCTCGTTGCATCTCCCCTTTTCCTACTCGGCCACCATTCAGATAATAGTCTACTTTCCTGCTCTGGCCACCAAAGTGGACAACCTCACATTTATCCACATTATACTGCATCTGCCATGCATTTGCCCACTCACCCAGTCTATCCAAGTCACCTTTAGCCTCCTAGCATCCTCCTCACAGCTAACACTGCCCCCCAGCTTCGTGTCATCCGCAAACTTGGAGATGTTGCATTCAATTCCCTCGTCCAAATAATTAATATATATTGTAAATAGCTGGGGTCCCAGCACTGAGCCTTGCGGTACCCCACTAGTCACTGCCTGCCATTCTGAAAAGGACCCGTTTACTCCTATTCTTTGCTTCCTGTCTGCCAGCCAGTTCTCTATCCACATCAATACTGAACCCCCAATACCGTGTGCTTTAAGTTTGCATACTAATCTCTTATGTGGGTCCTTGTCGAAAGCCTTCTGAAAGTCCAGATATAACACATCCACTGGTTCTCCCTTATCCACTCGGCCACCATTCAGATAATAGTCTACTTTCCTGCTCTTGCCACCAAAGTGGACAACCTCACATTTATCCACATTATACTGCATCTGCAGTTACATCCTCGAAAAATTATTTAAGATTCGTCAGTCATGATTTACCTTTCATAAATCCATGCTGACTTTGTCCAATAATTTCACCACTTTCCAAATGTGCTGCTGTCCCATCTTTAATGTTTAAGAAGGAACTGCAGATGATGGAAAATCGAAGATGCCCTGGTGTGGAACGCCTCATCCGTGGAGCAGATGCGGAGTAGACGGAGGAATTAGGAGTAGGGGATGGAGTCCTTACAGGAAGCAAGGTGGGAAGAAGTGTAGTCCAGATAGCCATGGGAGTCAGTGAGTTTATAGTGGATGTCTATAGTGGATGTTTAACTTCCATCCGGCACTCAAATACACCTGGACCATTTCCGACACTTCCCTACCATTCCTTGACCTCACTATCTCCATTGCAGGTGATAGGCTTCTGACCGACATCCACAATAAACCCACTGACTCCCATGGCTATCTGGACTACACTTCTTCCCACCCTGCTTCCTGTAAGGACTCCATCCCCTACTCCCAATTCCTCCGTCTACGCCGCATCTGCTCCACGGATGAGGCGTTCCACACCAGGGCATCTGAAATGTCCTCATTATTCAGGGAACGTGGGTTCCCCTCCTCCACCATAGATGAGGCTCGCACCAGGGTCTCTTCCATACCCCGCAACACTGCTCTCTCTCCCCATCCCCGCACTCGCAACAAGGGCAGAGCCCCCCTAGTCCTCACCTTTCACCCCACCAGCCGTCACATACAAGTAATCCTCCGTCAGTTTCGCCACCTCCAACGTGACCCCACCACTCGCCACATCTTCCCATCTCCCCCCATATCTGCCTTCCGCAAAGACCGCTCCCTCCATAACTCCCTTGTCAATTCTTCCCTTCCCTCTCGTACCACACCCTCCCCGGGCACTTTCCCTTGCAATCGCAAGAGATGCAACACTTGTCCCTTTACCTCCCCCCTCGACTCCGTTCAAGGACCCAAGCAGTCGTTCCAGGTGCGACAGAGGTTTACCTGCATCCCCTCCAACCTCATCTATTGCATCCGCTGCTCTAGATGTCAGCAGATCTATATCGGTGAGACCAAGCGGAGGTTGGGCGATCGTTTCGCCGAACACCTCCGCTCGGTCCGCAATAACCAAACTGACCTCCCGGTGGCTCAGCACTTCAACTCGCCCTCCCACTCCGTCCTCTCTGTCCTGGGTCTCCTCCATGGCCACAGCGAGCAACACCGGAAATTGGAAGAACAGCACATATTCCGCTTGGGGAGTCTGCATCTTGGGGGCATGAACATCGAATTCTCCCAATTTTGTGAGTCCTTGCTGTCTCCTCCCCTTCCTCAGTCCCCCTGCTGTCTCCTCCCATCCCCCAGCCTTCGGGCTCCTCCTCCTTTTTCCTTTCTTGTCCCCGCCCCCCCCCCCCCCCACCCCCGATCAGTCTGAAGAAGGGTTTCGGCCCGAAACGTTGCCTATTTCCTTCGCTCCATAGATGCTGCTGCACCCGCTGAGTTTCTCCAGCTTTTTTGTGTACATCCCATCTTTAATAACTGACTCTAGCATTTTCCCCACTACCGATGTTTGACTAACTGGTCTGTAATTCCCCGTTTTCTCTCTCCCTCCCTTTTAAGATTTTATTCCTTGAAGCACAGGAGAGTGAGGTGTGATCTTACACAGACATATAAAATCTTCAGGGAAATAGATAAGGCAAATGCATAGAGCCTGTAACCCAGAGTAGGGGAATCAAGAACCAGAGGATGTAGGCTTCAGTTGAGAGGGGAAAGATTCAATACAAACTTGAGGGGCAAACAGTTTCCACATAGTGTGCTGGGTGTGTGCATTGGGCAGCCAGAGGAGGCAGTTGAGGCAAGTACTATAGAAACATACATAGAAAATAGGTGCAGGAGGTCATTTGGCCCTTCGAGCCAGCACAGCCATTCATTGTGACCGTGGCTGATCACATGTAAAAGACAGGTACAAGGATAGGAAACAAGGGCCATATGGAGGCAGTTGGGGCTAGTGTAGATGGGGCATGCAGCATGGACACATTGGGCTGAAGGGCTTCTTTCCATGCTGTGCCACTCGATGACAAAACAGTGACCGAGACTCCAGGAGGGTGCTCCCTGGTGCCAGGGTCCAGGCTTCCGAACACTGGCATAAGGTGAGCGGTTGAGCAGCTGAAAGTGGTTGTATGTTGGCACAAATAACATGTCGGAAAGGCAGGAGGTCTTGCAGAATAAATACAAGGAGTCAGGCAGGATCAGGAGTGCAGTAATCTCCAGTGTCAGGTGTTAGCGAGGGCAGGGAAAGGAAGATGGGATAGATGAATGCGTGGCTCCAGAGTTGGTGCAGGGAACAAGCATTCAGATCACTGGGAGAGGTAACCTGTATGAGGGGTGGGTTGTATCTGAACTGGAGGGGCACCCATATCGTTGCAGGAAGGTTCGCTAATGCTGCTCCAGAGTGTGTCAACTGGAGAGGCAGGGGGTGCAAACAAGATCATCAAATGGAAAGTCAGAGTCTGTAGAAGGGTCTCGACACGAAAACTGACATTCCTTTCCCCAGAGATGGTGCCTGACCCGCTGAGTTGCTCCAGCACTGTGAAACTTCACCTATCCATGTTCTCCACAGATGCTGCCTGACCCGCTGAGTTACTCCAGCACTGTGAAACTTCACCTATCCATGTTCTCCACAGATGCTGCCTGACCCGCTGAGTTACTCCAGTATTTGGAAAACAGTGACAGGATCGGTCAGTCAGCATGGATTCCTGAAGGGGAAATCATGCTTGACTAATTTTCTGAGAATTTTTTGAGGATGTAACAAGTAGAATGGATAAGGGAGAGCCAGTGGATGTGGTGTATCTGGACTTTCAAAATATCTTTGGCAAGGTCCCACGCAAGAGATTAGTGTGCAAAATTAGAGCACATGGTATTGGGGGTAGGGTATTGACATGGATAGAGAACTGGTTGGCAGACAGGAAGCAAAGAGTAGGGATTAACAGGTATTTTTCAGAATGGCAGGCAGTGACTAGTGGGGTGCCACAAGGCTCGTTGTTGGGACCCCAGTTATTTACAATATATATTAATAGATTCAGACGAGGGAATTAAATGTGACATCTCCAAGTTTGCAGATGACACAAAGCTGGGTGGCAGTGTGAGCTGCGAGGAGGATACTATGAGGCTGCATGGTGACTTGGACATGTTGGGTGAGTGGGCAGATGCATGGCAGATGCAGTTTAATGTGGATAAATGTGAGGTTATCCACTTTGGTGGCATGAAACAAGAAGGCAGATTATTATCAGATTTGTGTCAGATTAGGAGAAGGGGATGTGCAACGAGACCTGGGTGTGTGAAGCAGGCAGTGAAGAAAGCAGTGAAGATAGTTGGCCTTCATTGCGAGAGGATTTGAGTTTAGAAGCAAGGAGATCCTACTGCATTTGTAAAGGGCCCTGGTGAGACCACACCTGGAGTATGGTATGCAATTTTGGTCTCCTAATTTGAGGAAGGACATTATTGCTATTGAGGGGGTGCAGCGTAGGTTCACCAGGTTAATTCCCGGGATGGCGGGACTGACATATGATGAAAGAATGGGTCGACTGGGCTTGTATCACTGGAATTTAGAAGGATGAGAGGGTATCTTATAGAAACATTTTAAATTCTTAAAGGATTGGAACAGGCTCGATACAGGAAAAATTTTCCCGATGTTAGTGGAGTCCAGAACCACAGTTTAAGAATAAGGGGTCGGCCATTTAGGACTGAGATGAAGAAAAACTTTTTCACCCAGAGAGTTGTGAATCTGTGGAATTCTCTGCCATGAAAAGGCAGTGGAGGCCAATTCACTGGATATTTTCAAGAAGGAGTTAGATTTAGCTCTTAGGGGTAACGGAATCAAGGGATATGGGGGAAAAAGCAGGAACGGGCTACTGATTTTAAATGATCATATTGAATGGCAGTGCTGGTTCGAAGGGCCGAATGGCCTACCTCTGCACCTATTTTTCTATGTTTAGTCAGAGTCATAGAATGATATACTGGGGAAACAGGCCCTTCGGCCCAACTTGCCCACTCCGGTCAACATGTCCCACCTGCCTGCTCTTGGTCCATATCCCTCCAAACCTGTCCTATCCATGTACCTGTCTAACTGTTTCTTAAACGATGGGATAGTTCCAGCCACAACTACCTCTGGCAGCTCGTTCCATACACCCACCACCCTCTGTGTGAAAAAGTTACCCCTCAGATTCCTATTAAATCTTTTCCCCTTCACCTTGAACCTATGTCCTCTGGTCCTCGATTCTCCTACTCTGGGCAAGAGACTCTGTGCACCTACCCGATCTATTTTCTCTGTACCCTTTTCAGCTTGACAACACCTTTCCGATAACATGGTGCCTAGAACTGAACACAATACTCTAAATGTAGCCTCACCAACGTCTTATACAACTGCAACATGACCTCATAACCTCTATACTCAATAAGTAAAAAGGAACTGCAGATGCTGGTTTAAACCGAAGATAGACACAAAAAACTGGAGCAACTCAGCGGGCCAGGAGGCATTTCTGGAGAGAAGGAATGGGTGACGTTTTGGGTTGAGACCCTTCATCAGATTCTGTCCCACTGAATTAATCCAGCTTTTTGTGTCTAACTCAATACTTTGGCTGAAGAAGGCCAATGTGACAAAAGCCTTCTTGACCACCCAATCTACCTGCAACTCCACCTTCAGGGAGCTAGACACCTGTACTCCTAGATCCCTCTGCTCTACACTACCCAGAGCACCACCATTCACTGTGTAGGTCCTGCCCTTGTTAGACTTCCCATATTGTAACACCTCACATTTTATTGATCCTGCTGCAATCGTGCAAACATCTTCACTACCTGCAAAACCACCCACTTTTGTATCATCAGCAAACTTGCTAATCTTTCTCAATCTAATTCTCAACTAAGTCATTGATATAGATGACAAACAGTAACGGGCCCAGCACCGAACCGAAGAACACCTGCGTCTATAAATGAAAAGACTAATGGGATGGTGGAGGGTGGATCAGTGAATCTCAAAGGAAGGACAGGAAGGGATCAGTGAAGGAATAATGGTGGATCTGATGGGTTGGAGTGTGTTTATTTCAACCCTAGAAGTTTCATGAGGAAAGCAAGTGAACATCCAACCACGATCAGTGCTTGGATCCATGATGAGAGAGACACGACTGGCAGCTCAATGCTCCAGGGGTTCCGTGTATGAGAAGTGATAGCGGGAGGGGTGAAGAGGTGGGGCGGTTACTGTACTGAGCATGGAGACCGTCACAGTGACACTCGGAGAACATACTGCAGGGTTCATCCACTGAGCTTGGACATGAAAGGTGCAAGCACTCTAATGACATTGTACTCTCCCGCCCCACCCGCACCCCCCCAATACCAAGTGGGAGGAAAATAGATGTAGACAGATGAGCAACAGGATTGTTCAAGTGTTGGAAGCAACTGCAGATGCTGGTTTACACTGAAGGTAGACACAAAAAACTGGAGTAACTCAGCGGGTCAGGCAGCAACTCTGGAGAAAAGGAATAGGTGAGGTTTTGGGTCGACAACCCTTATTCAGACCGAGTCAGGGGAAAGGAAACGAGAGATATAGAAGTTAATAGAACAAATGAAATGTTCGAATGTTGGATTTTAACTTCCCCCATATTGACTGGGACTTAGTGCAAAGGGTTCAGACAGTTAAGTGTTTACAAGGAGGGTTCCGAAAACGTTATTAGACAATCCAACTGGAGGAGAGGTGTAGAACAGAAAAGTAGAGCACAGGAACAGGTGAGGTAAAGTTTATTATTATCACATGTACCAAAGGACAATGAAAAGCTTTGTTTTGCATGCTATCCAAACAGATAAAATTAGATAGTACTATACATAAATACAATAATTGAAGTACAACAGGTAGAGCAAAGGGGAAGATACAGAGTGCAGAATATAGTTCTCAGCATTGTAGCGCATCAGTTCAAGAGACAAAGTCCAATGTCCACAATGGGGTAGAGGTGAATCAGACAGTACCCTAGCTCATGGAAGGACTGTTCAGAAGCCTGATAACAGAGGGGAAGAAGCTGTTCCTGAGTCTGGTGGTGCGCGCTTTCAAGCTTCTGTACCGTCTGCCGGACAGGAGCAGGGAGAAGAAGGAATGACCGGGGTGGGACAAGTCTTTGATTAGACAGCGTGAAGTGTAGATGGAGTCAATGGTGGGGAGTGTGGTCTGTGTGACAGACTGGGCTACATCTACAATGGTGGGGAGTGTGGTGTGTGTGAAGGACTGGGCTACATCTACAATGGTGGGGAGTGTGGTCTGTGTGAAGGACTGGGCTACATCTACAATGGTGGGGAGTGTGGTGTGTGTGACGGACTGGGCTACATCTACAATGGTGGGGAGTGTGGTCTGTGTGAAGGACTGGGCTACATCTACAATGGTGGGGAGTGTGGTCTGTGTGAAGGACTGGGCTACATCTACAATGGTGGGGAGTGTGGTGTGTGCGATAGACTGGGCTACATCTACAACTCTCTACCATATCTTGCTGCGGTGAGCAGAGCTGTTCCCAAAGCAAGCTGTCAGTATGCTTTCTATGGTTGATCTGTAGGAGCTAGGAAGGATCATTGGAGTCATGCTGAATGTCCTCAGTCTACTAAGAGGCATTGGTGACTTCCTGGCTGTCGCATCAATGTGGTTGGTCCACCACGGACCATTGGCAACTTCAAGCTCTCGACCATTTCCACTTGGGCACCGGTGATGCCGATTGGGGCATGCACTCCACAATGCTTCCTGAAGTCAGGCCCTTCGGCCCACAATATCTCTGCCAAACATTATGCTAAGATAAACTAATCCCATCTGCCTGCACATAGAGTCATAGAGTGATACAGTGTGGAAACAGGCCCTTCAGCCCAACACGCCCAAACCGGCCAACAATGTCCCAGCTACACTCGTCCCACTTGCCTGCGCTTGGTCCATATCCCTCGATACCTGCCCTATCCATGTACCTGTCCAACTGTTTCTTAAACGATGGGATAGTCCCAGCCTCAACTACCTCCTCTGGCAGCTTGTTCCATAAACCCACCACCCTTTGCGTGAAAAAGTTACCTCTCAGATTCCTATTAAGTCTTTTCCCCTTCACCTTGAACCTATGTCCTCTGGTCAATAACAATAACAACATTTCAAAATGTGCATGCATAGTAAAGGTGTACATGGATATGGGTCAAACACAGGCAGGTGGGATTAGTGTAAATGGGGCATGTTGGTCGGTGGGGGACGAGTGTAAATGGGGCATGTTGGTCGGTGTGGGACTAGTGTAGATGGGGCATGTTGGTCGGGGTGGGACTAGTGTAGATGGGGCATGTTGGTCGGGGTGGGTCGAGTGTAAATGGGGCATGTTGGTCGGGGTGGGACTAGTGTAGATGGGGCATGTTGGTCGGGGTGGGACTAGTGTAGATGGGGCATGTTGGTCGGGTGGGCCTGGTGTAGATGGGGCATGTTGGTCGGGGTGGGACTAGTGTAGATGGGGCATGTTGGTTGGTGTGGGACTAGTGTAGATGGGGCATGTTGGTCGGGGTGGGACTAGTGTAGATGGGGCATGTTGGTCGGGGTGGGACTAGTGTAGATGGGGCATGTTGGTCGGGGTGGGACTAGTGTAGATGGGGCATGTTGGTCGGGGTGGGACTAGTGTAGATGGGGCATGTTGGTCGGGGTGGGCAGGTGGGACTAGTGTAAATGGGGCATGTTGGTCGGCATGGGCAAGTTGGGCTGAAGGGCCTGTATCACTCCATGATCTGCAAAAGTGCAACACCTCACAGCTGCTGAGATTAAACTCCATCTACCATTTTGCGCTCCTACTTTTCTTTTAATCCAACGATGTGCTGCCTCCCGGGTGCCAGGATCCAGGATATCACAGACAGAGTGCAGAAAATCCTCAAGGGCGAAGGTGAACATCCGGAAGTGGTGGTGCATGTTGGCACAACCGATGTCGGAAAGAAGGGGATGAATATTCTGCAGCGTGACTTTAGAGAGCTCAGAAAAATGCTGAAATGCAGTTCCTCCAGGGTGGTTATCTCCGGTTTGCTTCATGCTGGTGAGAGGAGGAACAGGGAGATACAGGACCTGAATGTGTGGCTAAGGAACTGGTGCAGGGGCAGTGATTAAAATTCTTAGACCACTGGGATCTGTTTTGGAGTAAGGGGGAATTATACAAAAGGGACAGATTGCACCTTAACAGGTGGGGGACCGGCATTCTGGCAGGCAGGTTTGCCACTGCGACACAGATGGTTTTAAACTAAATAAGGGGGGGGGGGTGTCAAATGGGATAGTCAAGGATGGAGTTAAAGGGAAAGAGAGTAAAGGGATAGTTAATGCCGCAGAATTAATGGGAAAGAAAGCTCATAAAGGGATAGGAGAGTATGGCCAAGTGTAATAGGGATCGATGTGAAAGGTGAGATGCGTAAGGAATTAAAAGTATTGTATATGAATGCGCGAAGTATAAGAAGTAAAGTGGATGAGCTTGAGGCTCAGTTAGAGGTTGGTAGATATGACATTGTGGGGATTACTGAGACGTGACTGCAGGAGGATCGGGCCTGGGAACTTAATATTCAGGGTTATACATCCTATAGAAAGGACGGGCAGGTGGGCAGAGGAGGGGGGGGTAGCTCTGCTGGTGAGGAATGGAATTCAGTCCCTTGCGAGGGAAGACATAGGGACTGACGAGGCAGAGTCACTGTGGATTGAGTTGAGGAATTGTAAAGCCAAGAAGACACCAATTGGTGTTATCTAGACCCCCAAATAGTAGCCGGGATGTAGGGTGTAAGTTGCAGCAGGAGTTAAAACTGGCATGTAACAAAAGTAATGCCACTGTGGTGATGGGGGATTTCAATATGCATATAGACTGGGAAAATCAGGTTGGTTCAGGACCCCAAGAAAGAGAGTTTGCAGTGTGCCTCCGAGATGGATTCTTAGAGCAGCTTGTAATGGAGCCGACCAGAGAAAAGGCAATTCTGGATTTAGTGTTGTCCAATGAACCAGATTTGATAAGAGAACTCGAGGTAAAGGAACCGCTTGGAGGTAGTGATCATAATGTGATTAGTTTTAATCTGCAATTTGAGAAGGAGAAGGTTAAATCGGAAGTGGCAGTGATGCAGTAGAACAAAGGGGACTATGAAGGCATGAGAGAGAAGCTGGCCAAGGTAGACTGGAAAGGGATCCTATTAGGAATGACGGTGGAACAGCAATGGCAGGAATTTCTGGGCATAATCCAGAAGACGCAGGATCATTTCATTCCAAAAAGGAAGAAAGATTCTAAGGTGAGTAGGAAGCAACCGTGGGTGACACGAGAAGTTAGGGATAGAATAAAACTAAAAGAAGATGTATAACACAGCAAAGAGTAGCCGGAAGCCAGAGGATTGGGAAACTTTCATAGGACAACAGAAGGAAACAAAACGGGCAATACGGGCTGAAAAGATGAAGTACGAAGGGAAGTTGGCCAGGAATATAAAGGACAGTAAAAGCTTATTTAAATATGTTAAGGGTAAAAGAGTAGCAAAGTTAAATGTGGGTCTCTTGAAGGCAGACACGGGTGAAATTATTATGGGTAACAAGGAAATGACAGAGGAGTTGAATAGGTATTCAAGAAGGAACTGCAGATGCTGGAAGATCGAAGGTACACAAAAATGCTGGAGAAACTCAGCGGGTGCAGCAGCATCTATGGAGCGAAGGAAATAGGCGACGTTTCGGGCCGATACCCTTCTTCAGACTGATGGGGGGTGGGGGGGAGAAGGAAGGAAAAAGGGAGGAGGAGGAGCCCGAGGTACTTGAATAGGTACTTCGGATCTGTCTTCACTATCTTCACATAAACCATCTCCCAGATGTACTGGAGGACAGAGGATCTAAAGGGGTAGCGGAACTGATAGAAATTTTCATTAGGCGAGAAATAGTATTGGGTCGGCTAATGGAACTGAAGGATGATAAATCCCCTGGGCCTGATGGTCTGCATCCCAGGGTCCTCAGGGAGTTGGCTCTAGAAATAGTGGACGCATTGGAATCATTTTCCAATGTTCAATAGATTCAGGATCAGTTCCTGTGGATTGGAGGATAGCTAATGTTATCCCACTTTTCAAGAAAGGAGCGAGAGAGAAAACGGGGAATTACAGACCAGTTCGCCTGACTTCGGTGGTGGGAAAGATGCTGGAGTCAATTATTAAAGAGGTAATAATGGGGCATTTGGATAGCAGTAAAAGGATTAGTCCAAGTCAACATGGATTAATGAAAGGGAAATTATGCTTGACCAATCTTCTGGAATTTTTTGAAGATGTGACAAGTAAAATGGATAAAGGGGAGCCATGGATGTAGTTATCTAGACTTTCAGAAAGCCTTTGATGAGGTCCCGCACGGGAGACTGGTGACTAAAATTAGAGCACATGGTATTGGGGTTAGGGTGTTGACGTGGATAGAAAATTGGTTGGCAGACAGGAAGCAAAGAGTAGGATTGAACGGGTCCATTTCAGAATGGCAGGCAGTGACGAGTGGAGTGCCGCAAGGCTTGGTGTTGGGGCCGCAACTGTCCAGAACCAGGGGCCACAGTCTTAGAATAAAGGGGAGGCCATTTAAGACTGAGGTGAGAAAAACTTTTTCACCCAGAGAGTTGTGAATTTGTGGAATTCCCTGCCACAGAGGGCAGCGGAGGCCAAGTCACCGGATGGATTTAAGAGAGAGTTAGATAGAGCTCTAGGGGCTGGTGGAGTCACGGGATTATGGGGAGAAGGCAGGCACGGGTTATTGATAGGGGATGATCAGCCATGATCACAATGAATGGCGGTGCTGGCTCGAAAGGCCTAATGGCCTCCTCCTGCACCTATTTTCTATGTTTCTATGTTTCTATGATTCAAAGTCACCTTTTACTTGCTTTTTGCCAAATGTAATTTATTTGTCATCGGCCACTTGAGGCATTATGGGTAGAGCTGAGAAGTAAGAAAGCTGCAAGTAATCCAATGGGATTGTGCTAGAGGCCCAATAGCCAGCGGGGGAGAGGGACAGTAACGTGGACATCTTACTAAAAGATGCCAAAGCCACGGGGGGTCTTTATGGGTGGCATTAACTTGCCCAATATTGACTGACACTTGCTCAGTGCCAATAGCAGCAGTTGTCAGGTGTATCTAAGAGGGCTCCCTGAAACATGATGTGGACAGTCCAATCCGAGCAGGAAACATAGTGGACCTTGTGTTGGGAAATGAGCCTGGCCAGGTGACAGGTGGTTCAGTGGAAGAGCTTGTTGGAATTGTTAAGATTTTAATTGTAAAAGTCTTGTGGGAAGGAGCGGAGTGAGACAAACTTTAACGTGGTTAAGCAGGAGCTCAGGAGGGTACACGGCGAGCAGTTAGTGGGTAAATCTGACACGTGGCAGTCGTTTCAAAGCCGCTTGAGCAAAGTTCACAACTGGCATGTAAGGAGGAGGGAGATAGGCGGCAAAGTTGGGCAATCTTGGGTGACCAAAGAGGTTGTGAATTTGGTCCAAACAACGAAGGCCGAAGTAGGGCGAATGGGATGGAATCAGTCAGAACTCTGAGGAATATCAAGAAAGGGGGAAAGATCTCAAGTGGGCAAATAGAAGGGCCAAGAGGGGCCACAAAATGTCTTTGCAGAGTTAGAATAAAGGAAATCCCAAATCTTTTTATACCAATATTAAACACAAAAGGGTAACCAGGGAGAAGGATAAAGCAGGGAGATAGATGATGCCTGGAGGATGTAATCACGGTGCTGGTTCGGACAATCTTAAAATTATTGAAGCAAGTCCATCTGGCATTATCACATTGCAGCGTCTGTGGAGAACATGGATAGGTGTCGTTTCACAGAGTGCTGGAGTAGTAACTCAGCGGGTCAGGCAGCATCTGTGGAGAACATGGATAGGTGGGACCCTTCAGACAGCAGAATGCCTTGATACAGTTACTGTGCACCAAGCTTGCGAATGAGAAAATTTATCAAAAACCCCTCCTCATCTGTATCAGGATTTAGAACTTACTCATCGAAGACCGGGGTAGTGGTGGAAGGACAATATGCAGGCTGGAGGTCTGTTAAGGGGAAAAGATTGAATAGGAATCTGATGGGTCACCTTTTCATACAAAGGGTGGTGGATGTATGGAACGAGCTGCTAGAGGAGGTAGTTGAGGCTGGGACTATCCCAACATTTAAGATACAGTTCGACAGGTACATGGATTGTACAGGTTTGGAGGGATATGGGCCAAACGCTAGTGCAGGTAGGACTAGTGCAGCTGGGACATGTTGGCCGGTGTGGGCAAGTTGGACCGAAGGGCCTATTTCCACGCTATTAGTGGAGGTCCCCAGGGATCTGTGCTGGGTCAGTCCACGTGTGTTTGTGATGTACAGGTCCACCACTGATTGTCCGGCACCCTTGGCTGGATTACCCGTATTTCCAGTCCCGTAGTAATCATATGATGATACACCTGCTAATTATACCCCTTCCGTGCCTCTAAAGCATTGTTAGAAACTTCAATAAAACAAATTAAATCATGTAAAACAATGTCAATTAAAATTACATGGGGCTGAGGATCCACATTTGCAGCAGGACTAGCGAGAGAGGAGTCCAAGGGTACCGGAACCTTTCGCCGCGGCCGCTGAGGGGCCGAGATCCTGGCCACATAGTCGGCCGCAGAAGTCGGCCATGGGAACGGATCTGCTGGCTCCGACCGGGCTGGCATTCCAGAGCAATGGCTGCAGAGGGCAGATTCGACACGCCGACTGGCGCAGCAGTCCCGATGGGGTTGAGATCGGCGGCCTTACCCCGCCGAAGCGACACATTTTCGGGGGGACTTCGGGTCAGGTTTCATGTGATTTTGTCCAGGTTAAAGGGGTCGTGGGCCACTGGGGTCGTGGGCCACTAGGGTCGTGGACTTTTGGGGTCTTGGACCGTTGGGGTCGGGGACTGTGAGGAAGGCTGTCAAAGTATAGAGTCGGATATGGATCATCAGCAAAAACGGGCAGAGAAATGGCAGCTGGGGGTTTAATCTGAGCAAGTGTGAGGCGTTGGTCTTTGGGAGGTTGAATGCAAGGGAAAATATAAAATCATTGCAAGCCCATTGACACCATTGGTGAACAGAGGGACTCTTCCACCAAGTAGAATGAGGGGAAGATGCTCCTGAAAACGCCACCAACAACAGGTTCACCTCCACCAACAGATTCACCTCCACCACCACCACCAGCATGTTCACCTCCACCAGCAGATTCACCTCCACCACCACCACCAGCTGGTTCACCTCCACCAACAGATTCACCTCCACCACCTCCAGCAGGTTCACCTCCACCAACAGATTCACCTCCACCACCACCACCAGCTGGTTCACCTCCACCACCACCAGCAGATTCACCTCCACCACCTCCAGCAGATTCACCTCCACCACCTCCAGCAGGTTCACCTCCACCAACAGATTCACCTCCACCACCACCACCTGCTGGTTCACCTCCACCAACAGATTCACCTCCACCACCACCAGCAGATTCACCTCCACCACCACCACCAGCTGGTTCACCTCCACCAACAGATTCACCTCCACCACCACCAGCAGATTCACCTCCACCACCACCACCAGCTGGTTCACCTCCACCAACAGATTCACCTCCACCACCACCAGCAGATTCACCTCCACCACCACCACCAGCTGGTTCACCTCCACCAACAGATTCACCTCCACCACCTCCAGCAGGTTCACCTCCACCACCACCAGCACGTTCACCTCCACCAACAGATTCACCTCCACCACCACCAGCAGATTCACCTCCACCACCACCACCACCACCACCACCACCAGCTGGTTCACCTCCACCACCACCAGCTGGTTCACCTCCACCAGGAGGTTCACCTTACCTCCACCACACACACACACACACCTCTACCTCCACACCACTCTCATTTGGAACTATATCACCGCCTCTTCAGTGATTGGGTGTACGTCTTGCATCTCCTTCCCAAAGGCACTGTGGGACCATGTACACCACATGGACTGCAGCAGGTACAGTAGATGACATGGGCACTGTGGGACCATGTACACCACATGGACTGCAGCAGGTACAGCAGGTCAAGTAGATGACATGGGCAATAACTGTTGGCCTCACCCAGAAATACCCAGATCCTGAAAAATTGGTAAATAAGAAAATTATGGAAGGAATTGTCATAAGGACATAAGTGATGGGAGCAGAATTAGGCCATTCAGCCCATCAAGTCTACTCTGCCATTCAATCATGGCTGATCTATCTTTCCCTCTTAACCTCATTCTCCTGCATTCTCCCCATAACTCCTGATACCTGTACTAATCAACAATCTATCTACCTCTGGCTTAAAAATATCAATTGACTGCCTTCTGCGGCAATGAACTCCACCGTTTAGCCACCCTCTGACTAAAGAAATTCCTCCTCATCTCCTTCCTCAAAGAATTCCTTTTATTTGGCAGCTCAATGAGATAGGGTAACTTCTACAATTAAAGTTCAGTGACTATCAGCGCTCTCCTTAAAGCTCACCCACTATTTTACTTTCAAACAATCTTTCTGATACATAAGGATATTGAAAAGTGTTCAATAACATTGTTTTTCCTGTGGTTCATCCTGAGTCTGTATGTGTGTGTGAGAGTGAGTCTGACTGTATGTGTGTGTGTCTGTATGCGTGTGCGAGTCTGTATGTGTGTGTGAGTCTGTGTGTGTGTGTGTGTATGTGTGTGACTATGTATGTGTGTGTGAGTCTGTGTGTGTGTGTGTGTGTGAGTCTGTGTGTGTGTGTCTGTATGTGTGTGTGAGTCTATGTGTGTGTGTGTGTCTGTATGTGTGTGTGAGTCTATATGTGTGTGTGAGAGTCTGTGTGCGTGTGTGTGTGAGAGAGTCTGTGTATGAGTCTATATGTGTGTGTCTGTATGTGTGTGTGTCTATATGTGTGTGAGCCAGTGAGCCTGTATGTGTGTGAGTCTGAGTCTGTATGTGTGTGTGTGTGAACCTGTAAGTGTGTGAGTCTGTAAGTCTGTATGTGTGTGAGTCCGTATGTGTGTGTGTATGTGAGCCTGTATGTGTGTGAACCAGTGTGTGTGTGTGTGAGCCAGTGTGTGTGTGTGTGAGAGCCAGTGTGTGTGTGTGTGAGCCAGTGTGTGTGTGTGTGTGTGTGAGCCAGTGTGTGTGTGTGTGTGTGTGAGCCAGTGTGTGTGTGTGTGTGTGTGTGTGTGTGTGTGTGACCTAGTGTGTGTGTGTGTGACCCAGTGTGTGTGTGTGTGTGAGACCCAGTGTGTGTGTGTGTGTGTGAGACCCAGTGTGTGTGTGTGTGTGTGAGCCAGTGTGTGTGTGTGAGCCAGTGTGTGTGTGTGTGTGTGTGAGCCAGTGTGTGTGTGTGTGTGTGTGAGCCAGTGTGTGTGTGTGTGTGTGTGACCCACTGTGTGTGTGTGTGTGTGTGTGTGTGTGTGTGACCCAGTGTGTGTGTGTGTGTGTGTGTGTGTGTGTGTGTGTGAGCCAGTGTGTGTGTGTGTGTGTGTGAGCCAGTGTGTGTGTGTGTGTGTGTGAGCCAGTGTGTGTGTGTGTGTGTGTGAGCCAGTGTGTGTGTGTGTGTGTGTGTGTGTGTGTGTGTGAGCCAGTGTGTGTGTGTGTGTGTGTGTGTGTGTGTGTGCGCGTGCGTGTCAGTGAGTCTACATACGTTGCTGGCCTTACCTGACTGGTTAGCACACAACAAAAGCTTTTCACTGTACCTCAGTACACGTGACAATAGACTAAACTAAACTGAACCGAGGTGGGTGGAGCTGATAAATAAAAAGGGGGTGCTCACCTTGCTGGGAATGTACTACAGGCCCCCAAATAGTCCACAGAAATGAGAAGAGTAAATATGCCATGAGATTGCAGGCAGCTACAAGACTAATAAAGTTGTGACAGTAGTGGATTAGTAGCTGGAACAGTCATGGTGCCTATTAGACAGTGTAGGAGTTGCAAGGACTTCGAGGTCCTGAGCTATGAGCAGACTAGGACTATTCCTGGGAGGGCAGGAGAATGAGTGGTGACCTTATAACGGTGTAGAAGATCATCTTCATCTTCTTGTCGTGTCGCTACACTATTCCAAGCCACGGCACAACGCAGGCTCTGGCATGTGGGTGGAAGACCTTGAGATCTTCTGGTTTGCAGGGCTCTGGGAGGAGGGGGCAGATGTATAACGGTGTATAAGATCATGAGAGGAATAGATTGGGAGAATACACAGTCCTTTACCATAGTAGGGCAATCAAGAACCAGAGGACATTGGTTTAAGGTGAGGGGGGGGAAAGATTTAATAGGAACCTGAGTGGCAGTTTTTTTTACACAAAGGGTGGTAGGGAAATGGAACGAACTGCCAGAGGTAGTTACGGTAAATTAACAACTTTAAAAAAACATGTGGACAGGAAGATGAATTGGATAGGTTTGAAAACACATAAAACAAATGCAGGCGCATGTCGGTCAGTGTGGGCTAGATGGGCTGAAGGGCTTGTTTTCACACTGTATGACCATGTAACTAAAAAGGTTGATGAGGGCAAAGCCATAGACGTTGTCGATATGGACCAGCAAGGCATTCGATAAGGTTGCTCTGGAAAGTTGGACTCAATGTGATCCAAGGAGAGCTAAACAAAACGAGATAAGAGATGTTTTGGCTTCATGTTCAGCACACACATTGTGGGCCGACAGGCATGATGTTGTACAATATAAGGTCATAAGTGATAGGAATCATTTTGTGGGGTACCGCAAGACTCAGTACTGGGACCCCAGCTATTTACAATATATATTAATTATTTGGACAAGGGAATTGAATGCAACATCTCCAAGTTTGCGGATGACACGAAGCTGGGGGGCAGTGTTGGCTGTGAGGAGGATGCTAGGAGGCTGCAAGGTGACTTGGATAGGCTGGGTGAGTGGGCAAATGCATGGCAGATGCAGTATAATGTGGATAAATGTGAGGTTATCCACTTTGGTGGCAAAAACAGGAAAGCAGACTATTATCTAAATGGTGGCCGATTAGGAAAAGGGGAGATGCAACGAGACCTGGGTGTCATGGTACACCAGTCATTGAAAGTAGGCATGCAGGTGCAGCAGCCAGTGAAGAAAGCGAATGGTATGTTAGCTTTCATAGCAAAAGGATTTGAGTATAGGAGCAGGGAGGTTCTACTGCAGTTGTACAGGGTCTTGGTGAGACCACACCTGGAGTATTGCGTACAGTTTTGGTCTCCAAATCTGAGGAAGGACATTATTGCCATAGAGGGAGTGCAGAGAAGGTTCACCAGACTGATTCCTGGGATGTCAGGACTTTCATATGAAGAAAGACTGGATAGACTCGGCTTGTACTCGCTAGAATTTAGGAGATTGAGGGGGGATCTTATAGAAACTTACAAAATTCTTAAGGGGTTGGACAGGCTAGATGCAGGAAGATTGTTCCCGATGTTAAAGAAGCCCAGGACAAGGGGTCACAGCTTAAGGATAGAGGGGAAATCCTTTAGGACCGAGATTGGAAAAACATTTTTCACACAGAGAGTGGTGAATCTCTGGAACACTCTGCCACAGAAGGTAATTGAGGCCAGTTCATTGGCTATATTTAAGAGGGAGTTAGATGTGGAACTTGTGGCTAAAGGGATCAGGGGGTATGGAGAGAAGGCATGTACGGGATACTGAGTTGGATGATCATATTGAATGGCGGTGCAGGCTCGAAGGGCCGAATGGCCTACTCCTGCACCTATTTTCTATGTTTCTATGAATAGAATTAGGCCATTCAGCCCATCTTCTACTCCGCCATTCAATCATGGCTGATCTATCTCTCCCTCCTAACCCCATTCACCGGCCTTCTTCTCATAACCCCTAACACCCGTACTAATGAAGAATCTATCTATCTCCGCCTTAAAAATATCCATTGACTTGGCCTCCACAGCCTTCTGTGGCAAAGAATTCCACAGATTCACCATCCTTTGACTAAAGGAATTACTCATCTTCCTAAAGAAACGTCCTTTAATTCTGAGGCTATAACCTCTAGTCCGAGACTCTCCCACTAGTGTAAACGTCCTCTCCACATCCACTCTATCCAAGCCTTTCACTATTCAGTATGTTTCAATTAGGTCCCTCATTCTTCAAAACTCCAGCGAGTACAGGCCCAGTGCCGTCAAATGCTCATCATATGTTAACCTACTCATTCCTGGGATCATTCTTGTAAACCTCCTCTGGCCCCTCTCCAGAGCCAGCACATCCTTCCTCAGATATGGGGCCCAAAATTGCTCATAGTATTCCAAATGCAGCCTGACCAGTGCCTTATAGAGCCTCAGCATTACATCCCTTCTCTGGTGTATGGTGTACTGTTCTCAGTTGTGTTTTATGACTCGATAATAACTATATTGTGGAGCACTTTAGACTATCACCACTGCAATAAAACCTGTTAAAGCAACTTCAGACTTTGAGTGAAGAAGGGTCTCGACCCGAAACGTCACCCATCCTTTTTCTCCAGAGATGCTGCCTGACCCGCTGAGTTACTCCTGCACTATGTGTCTATGTATTGCAACTAAACACCATTTGTTGGGTGACAAAACTTGTGTGACGTCCGCACCCAATGTTTGACATAATCCTGTTTTAAAGCGCGCTGTAATTGGAGGAATTCCAACACCGGGAACTGAAATGCAATGATGTCTGATTTCATATCTACTGCAAGATCATAGAGGCTTCGGGGATCATGACAGAAGCCTCCTGGTGGCGATCCCTGGAAGTGACGACACGATGCACTCTGTGACGCCTCGGGCGACAATTCTGTCAGCATGTTGGACGACGACAGAAGCCAAAAGCGAGCTCCATCGTCTGACACACGAGTGAACGATAGAGGCTTTAAACAGATTCCTGTCACAACATCAGAAACACATTGGTGCACTCCCTTTTTAAAATAGGAAGAAAGCTTTTTAACTCTTTCCACGTTGTTGGTTCAGATTACAGGCACTAGCAAATGTGGGAGCAGAGTTAGCACTGGGCCCACCTGCCTGTACCCCACAGACATGCCTTGTCCCTGCTGTATCCACACACAGTCTATAGTACTGGACCAACGGTGGAGCAGAGTTAGCACTGGGCCCACCTGCCTGTACCCCACAGACAGGCCCTGTCCCTGCTCGATCCACACACAGTCTAACGTACTGGTTCATTGTGCAAGTGGCCACCCCAAACGTCACCCATTCCTTCTCTCCAGACCTGTCCCAATAGAACTCAGATCACAGCTTGAGTCCAAATAATATTTCTTCATGAACAGTTCTGTTTCATCAACCTGTGTCTTCTATTTCAACAACCAGTTCTGATGAAAAGTTGGTGATCTGAGACGTTTATTTTGTTTCTCTCTTTAAAGAGGCTTTGTGTCCCATGGACCAGGTTCTTCAGATTTCTAGCATCGGGAGATTTATGACAGCCAATTGAACTGAACCATCCTAGCACTAACAGAGATCAGTGCTGGACTATCATCCACCTCATCGGGGAGCCTGGGGATATCCTTGATCGGACTGTACTGGCATTACCTTGCACTAAACGTTATTCCCTTGTCATGTATCTTTCCACTGCCAACTTCAGGGCAGCGTCCTTGCTCCGGTGCTGTTCAATGTATACACTAATGATCAGCCCGTGTTCCCAGGGAAGAGAAGCTTCATTAAGAATAAGGAGTAAGCCATTTAGAACGGAGACGAGGAAACACTTTTTCACACAGAGAGTGGTGAGTCTGTGGAATTCTCTGCCGCAGAGGACGGTGGAGGCAGGTTCTCTGGATGCTTTCAAGAGAGAGCTAGATAGGGCTCTTAAAAATAGCAGTCAGGGGATATGGGGAGAAGGCAGGAACGGGGTACTGATTGAGGATGATCAGACATGATCACATTGAATGGCGGTGCTGGCTCGAAAGGCCGAATGACCCGCTCCTGCACCTATTGTCTATTGTCTATTGCAAGACCAATATGAGCAAATGGGGCTATGCAGATGCGGCAGACACAGAATGTAAATGTGGAGCATGTGTACAATCCACGCCGCACCGACTAACATCTGTACAATCCACGCCACACCGACTAAGATGCCCAATTCTTGGTGAACAATGCTGCCTGGAAGATCTAGCGGTGGCAAACGACAAGGCTGTCCACTGTGAAGAGCCTGGCCCAACATCTGAAACATAGATGATGGACACGAAAGAAGAAGACACTGCGATTGTAATCATGAATTGTCTTTCCGCTAACTGGTTAGACTGTATCTCGGTACACGTGACAATAAACTAAACTGACTTTAATTTTCCTCCAAGGCAGACAAAAATGTTGGAGAAACTCAGCAGGTGAGGCAGCATCTATGGAGAGAAGAAATAGGCGACATTTCGGGTCAAGACCCTTCTTCAGACTGATATCAGGGGGGGGGGGGGCGGGAAGAAGAAAGGAAGAGGTAGAGACAGTGGGCTGTGGGCTGTGGGAGAACTGGGAAGGGAAGGGGAAAGAATGAGAAAGCAAGGACTACCTGAAATTGGAGAAGTCGATGTTTGTACCGCTGGGGTGTAAACTACCCGAGCGAAATGTGAGGTGCTGCTCCTCCAATTTGCGGTGGGACTCACTCTGGCCATGGAGGAGGCCCAGGACAGAAAGGTCGGATTGGGAATGGGAGGGGGAGTTGAAGTGCTGAGCCACCGGGAGATCAGGTTGGTTAATGCGAACAGTGTGGAGGTGTTGGGCGAAGCGATCGCCAAGCCTGCGCTTGGTCTTGCCGATGTACAGGAGTTGACACCTGGAACAGTGGATACAGTAGATAAGGTTGGAGGAGGTGCAGGTGAACCTCTGCCTCACCTGGAAATACTGCTTGGGTCCTTGGATGGAGTCGAGGAGAGAGGTAAAGCGACAAGTGTAGCATTTCCTGCCGTTGCAAGGGAGAGTGGGGATGGGGTGGGAAGGGGCGAGTTACAGAGTGAACGGTCTCTGGGGAAAGGAGAAAGGGGTGGAGATGGGAAGATGTGGCCAGTGGTGGGATCCCGTTGGAGGTGGCGAAAATGTCAGAGGATTATATGTTGTATACGATGGCTGATAAGGTGGAAGGTGAGGACAAGGGGGACTCTGTCCTTGTTACGAGTGGGGGGATGGGGAGTGAGAGCGGAGCTACGGGATATAGAAGAGACCCTGGTGAGCCTCATCTATAGTAGAGAGGGGAGCCCCCGTTCCCTAAAGAATGAGGACATCTCCTATGCCCTGGTTTGGAACACCTCATCCTGGGTGCAGATGCGGCATAGACGGAGGAATTGGGAGTGGAGGATAGAGTCTTTACAGGAAGCAGGGTGGGAAGAAGTGTAGTCCAGATAGCCATGGGAGTCAGTGGGTTTGTAGTAGATGTCAGTCAGTAGTCTGTTACCTGCGATGGCGATAGTGAGGTCTAGAAACGGTAGGGAGATGTCGGAAATGGTCCAGGTGAATTTGAGTGCATGATGGAAGTTAGTGGTGAAATGGATGAAGTCAGTAGAGATTGCAGAGAGTCTAAAAGCATGGATACGGGGCCCTTCAGCCCAACTTGCCCACACGGACCAACATGTCCCAGCTACATCAGTCCCACCTGCCTGCGTTTGGCCCATAACCCTCTAAATCTGTCCAGAAATACTAGGGGACTGAAGATCTAGCGTGACGGAGGAGCTGAAGGAAATCCACATTGGTCATGAAATGGTGTTAGGTAAATTATTGGGACTGAAGGCAGATAAATCCCCAGGGCCTGATGGTCTGCATCCCAAAATACTCAAGGATGTGACCCTATAAATTGTGAATGCATTGGTGATAATTTTCCAATGTTCTATAAACTCTGGATCATTTCCTGTCAACTGGAGGGTAGCCAATGTAACTCCACTTTTTAAGAAAGGAGGGAGAGATAAAACAAGGAATTATAGACCGGTTAGCCTTACATCGGTAGTGGCGCAGATCCTTGAGTTGATTATTAGAGATGTTATAGCAGCGCATTTGGAAAACAGTGACAGGATCGGTCAAAGTCAGCATGGATTTATAGAAACATAGAAAATAGGCGCAGGAGGAGGGCATTCGGCCCTTCGAGCCAGCACCGCCATTCATTGTGATCATGGCTGATCCTGCCCAATCAATAACCCATGCCTGTCTTCTCCCCGTATCCCTGATTCCACTAGCCGCTAGAGCTCTATCTAACTCTCTCTTAAATCCATCCAGTGATTTGGCCTCCACTGCCCTCTGTGGCAGGGAATTCCACAAATTCACAACTCTCTGGGTGAAAAAGTTTTTATTCACCTCAGTCTTAAATGGCCTCCCCTTTATTCTAAGACTGTGGCCCCTGGTTCTGGACTCGCCCAACATTGGGAACATTTTTCCTGCATCTAGCTTGTCCAGTCCTTTAATAATTTTATATGTTTCTATAAGGATGTTTCTATCCCCCTCATCCTTCTAAACTCCAGTGAATACAAGCCTAGTCTTTTCAATCTTTCCTCATATGACACTCCCGCCATCCCAGGGATCAATCTCGTGAACCTACGCTGCACTGCCTCACAAGGATGTCCTTCTTCAACTTAGGGGAAGGGGAAATCATGCTTGACTAATCTTCTGGAATCTTTTGAATATGTAACAAGTAGAATGGATAAGGGAGAGCCAGTGGATGTGTTGTATCTGGACTCTCAAGAAGACTTGTGCAAAATTAGAGCACATGATATTGGGGGTAGCGTATTGACATGGATAGAGAACTAGTTGGCAGACAGGAAGCAAAGAGTAGGGTCCTTTTCAGAATGGCAGCCAGTGACTAGTGGGGTGCTGCAAGGCTCAGTGCTGAGACCCCAGTTATTTACAATATATATTAACGATTTAGACGAAGGAATTAAATGTAACATCTCCAAGTTTGCGGATGACACAAAGCTGGGTGGCAGTGTGAACTGTGAGTAGGATGCTATGAGGCTGCAGGGTGACTTGGATAGGTTGGGTGAGTGGGCAGATGCAGTATAATATGGATAAATGTGAGGTTATCCACTTTGGTGACAAGAACAAGAAGGCAGATTATTATCTGAATGGTGTCAGATTAGAAGGGGAGGTACAACGAGACCTGGGTGTCCTTGATCATCAGTCACTGAAAGTAAGCATGCAGGTACAGCAGGCAATGAAGAAAGCAAATGGCATGTTGGCCTTCATAGCAAGAGGATTCGAGTTTAGGAGCAAGGAGGTCCTACTGCAGTTGTATATGGCCCTGGTGGGACCACACCTGGAGTATTGTGTGCAGTTTTGGTCTCCTAGTTTGAGGAAGGACATTCTTGCTATTGAGGGAGTGCAGCGTAGGTTCACCAGGTTAATTCTCGGGATGGCAGGACCGTCATATGATGAAAGAATGGATTGACTAGGCTTATAATCACTGGAATTTAGAAGGATGAGAGGGACTTGTTATAGTTATAGAAACATTTAATATTCTTAAGGGATTCAACTGGCTAGATGCAGGAAGATTGTTCCTGATGTTGGGGGAGTCCAAAGCCAGGGGTCACAGTTTAAGAATAAGGGGTAGGCCATTTAGGACTGAGATGAGGAAACACAGGCGTAGGCCGAATGATCTACGTCTGCACATATTTTCTATGTTTCTGTACCTGGCCAATTGTTTCTTAAACGTTGCAAAGCCCCAGCCTCAACTACCTCCTCTGGCAGCTTGTTCCATACACCCACCACCATCTATGTGAAAAAGTTGCCCCTCAGATTCCTATTAAATCTTTCCCCCCCACACCTTAAACCTATGTCCTCTGATACTCGATTCCCTTACTCTGGGCAAGAGACTCCCTGATCGATTCCTCTCATGATTTTATACACCTCTATAAGATCACCCCTCATTCTCCTGTGTTCCAAGGAATAGAGTCCCAGTCTGATCTACTCCGAGGATGTTGCCAGGGCTCGAGGGCCTGAGCTACAGGGAGAGGTCGAGCAGGCTAGGACTTTACTCCTTGGAGCGCAGGCGGATGAGTAGCAAGCAAACAAAAGTTTTTCACAGTAGCTCCATACCTGTGGCCATCACTAACCAGGGACTGGTGAATGAGATTAGTCTGACAAGTGCACAGGACATACAAGACACTGCGGGAGCTGCAGGCGAGGAAACGTGGAAACATGAAAACATGAACAATAGGTGCAGGAGGAGGCCATTCAGCCCTTCGAGCCAGCACCACCATTCAATGTGATCATGGCTGATCATCCACAATCAGTACCCCGTTCCTGCTTTTTCTCCATATCCCTTGACTCCATTAACCCTAAGAGCTCTTGAATATATCCAGTGAATTGGCCTCCACTGCCCTCTGTGGCAGAGAATTCCACAGATTCACAACTCTCTGGGTGGGGAAGTTGTTCCTGACCTCAGTCCTAAATGGCCGACCCCTTATTCTTAAAGCTGCTTTAGTCCGGCCCTTCGGCCCACCCGGTCCCTGCTAGCCCTCTTCCCCACCCACACTGAGAGAAGGGCCGGCGGTGAATGAAGCCGACACCTCGCCCTCTTATGTCTCCTGTCCGCCCCGGTCAGGCAGCCGGCTGGGGATGGGAGGGGAGGCGGGCCCAGGCCAGGCCAGGCCGAGCGGAGCGGACCCCGGGCCCAACCCTCACCCCGGTCCTGCAGCCCACTCCCCCGGCCCCCAACACCGACCCCCGTCTACCACAGCCCCCGGGCCCTGATCCCCGGCCTGGCCTCAATCCCGACCCCCGGCCCTGACTCCGGCCCAGCCCCCGACACCCGGGCCCCGTCTATCACAGCCCCCGGCTCCACTCACCGTTGCTGCCGCACTCCTTGCCGCTGTTCGCTCCCATCCCGCCGCCCCGACCCGCACCCGCGGCCCCAGGTCCAGGTCCCGGTCCCGGTCCGGCCCAGACCAGACCCCCGCCCGACTCGGCCCCGCCCCGCATAGACCGGCCCCGCCCCCCACAGCCCCGCCCTCACACTCGGCCCCGTCCCCCACAGCCCGGCCACAGCCCCGCCCACCCACGCCCCGCCCTTACACTCGGCCCCGCCCCCACAGTCCGGCCCCGCCCCGCATAGCCCGGCCCCGCCCCCCACAGCCCCGCCGGCCACAGCCCCGCCCCCACAGCACGCTCACAGCCCACCTACGCCCCGCCCTTACACTCGGCCCCGCCCCGCATAGACCGTCCCGCCCCCCACAGCCCCGCCCCCACACTCGGCCACACCCCCACACTCGGCCCCGCCCCCGCACTCGGCCCCGCCCTCACAGCCCGGCGGCTCCGCCCCCACATTCGGCCACGCCCCCACACTCGGCCATACACCCACACTCGGCCACGCCCCCACAATCGGCCACGCCCCCACAATCGGCCACGCCCCGCATAGCCCGGCCCCGCCCCCTCGGCCACGCCCCCACACTCGGCCACGCCCCGCATAGCCCGGCCCCGCCCCCTCACACTCGGCCCCGCCCCCACAGCCCGGCCCCGCCCCCACACTCGGCCACGCCCCCACACTCGGCCCCGCCCCGCATAGCCCGGCCCCGCCCCGCATAGCCCGGCCCCGCCCCCCCCACACTCGGCCACGCCCCCACCCCCGACCCCGCCCCGCATAGCCCGGCCCCGCCCCCATACATTCGGCCCCGCCCCCATAAGATTTACTCTCATTTGGAATGGGCTCATTAGAGACAGTCATAGGTTCATAATTGATAGCAGAATTAGGCCATTTGGCCCATCAAGTCTACTCCGCCATTCAATCATGCATGGCTGATCTATCCTCCCCACTTGACCCATTCTCCTGCCTTCTCCCCATAACCCCTGACACGTCTTATGAACTTCATTAAGATTGCTGAGGCTGCATTTAGAGTCTCCCTCTCCCCTGACTCAGTCTGAAGAAGGGTCCAGAGATGCTGCCTGTCCTGCAGAGTTACTCCAGCATTTTCTATCTTTGGTGTAAACCAGCATCTGCAGTTCCTTCCTACACATTTTACTGCATTTAGAATATAGTGTTCAGTTCTGGACACCGTGTTACAGGAAAGATGTTGTCAAGCTGGAAAGGGTGCAGAGAGGATTTATGAGGATGTTGTCAGGACTCAAAGGCCTGAGCTATAGGGAGAGGTTGAGCAGGGTGGGACATTATTCCTTGGAGGATGACCAGCAGTGATGAGGTCAAAGAGAAGTTCTACGCAGACCTTGACTGTATGGTGAAGTAAATTACTGCCAGCAACAAGCTCATCCTGCTAGGGGACTTAGCATCACTTAGTATAGCCATGACTGTGTAGCTGGTCATAGTGCCAACTCCATCATCAAGTTCGCTGACGACACCACTGTTGTTGACGAATCACAGATGGGAACGAGTCAAGAGTATAAAAGTGAGATCGACCGACTAACCAAATGGTGCCAGCACAACAACCTGGCTCTCAACATCAGTAAGACCAAGGAACGGATTGTGGACTTTGGTAGGGGAAGGGTGAGGACCCACAATCCTGTTCACATCAACGGGACAATGGTGGAGAAGGTCAAAAACTTCAAATCTCTGGGCGTGCATATATCAGAAGATCTTTCCTGGACCCAGCACACCGATGCAATTATAAAGAAGGCACATCAGTGACTCTACTTCCTGAGAAGATTACGGAGATTCGGCATGTCGAAGAGGATTCTCCTAAACATCTACAGGTGCACGGTAGAGAGCATTCTGACTGGTTGCATCGTGGCCTGGTTCGGCAACTTGAACGTCCAGGAACGGAAAAGAGTACAAAAAGTTGTGACCATTGCCCAGTCCATCACCGGCTTTGACCTCCCCACCGTCGAAGGGATCTATCGGAGTCGCTGCCTCGAAAAGGCAGCCAAAATCATCAAGGACCCACACCATCCTGGCCGCACACTCATCTCACCCCTGCCATCAGGAAGAAGGGGGGGGCCAAGGAAAGAGCGTTCACGTCGCGGCCCTGTTTCAACCAATCTTTCCACCACCACGCACAAGAAGCACAAGAAGCGCAAGACAGACACCATTGTGCAGATGCCGAGAAGTGTGTTCAGCTCTGGCTGAACAACTTCTAATCTTGTGTGTGGACTCGATAAGAAGAAGAAGGAGGAAGAAGGCACAGGAGCCTGAAAACTGCAACGTCCAGGTTCAGGAACAGCTTCTTCCCTACAGCCATCAGGCTATTAAACACGACAACGAATAAGATCTGAGCTATGAACTGCAAAAGACTATATTATTATTGCACTATATTTGTTATTTATTCAACTTTTTTTTCTCTTCCCCCGTTATGTACTATGTTTACATATTCACATATTGTGTTGTGCTGCAGCAAGTAAGAATTTCATTGTCCCATCCGGGACACATGACAATAAAATACTCTTGAATCTTGACTTCAATGCCACAGTCGGCGGTGCCAGCCAGTGCTGGGGACTAGTAATGGGACCTCACGGCTTTGGAAAGATGAACGGAAACGGTCTCCTCCTCCTGAGTATGTGTGCTCACCATCACCTACATCCTCGTCAGAATGGCCAACATACAAGACCACGTTGGCTGCATCCCAGGTCCAAGCAATGGCATCTCATCGACTATGTCATTGTCCGCGTAAGCAGGGCCATGTGGGGGGCTGGGTGTTGGATGGGTCAATAAACAATAGGTGCAGGAGTAGGCCACAGATCTTCAACCTACGCACACAAGACATCTAAGCTTCTCCGTGCATCATTCAACACCGAGATGCTCAAACGACCAGACGTCACTGAGAAATACCAGTCCCAGGTGGACAACAAGCTGACTGCTCGTGGACCACTGACTGGCGACCCAACTGGACAGTGGAACCAGTTCAAAGAGCTGATGACAGTCAGCTAAGGAAAGTAAACAAAAATGCTGGAGAAACTCAGCGGGTGAGGCAGCATCTATGGAGCGCAGGAATAGGCGATGTTTCGGGCCGTGCGGGGCTGGGGAACGGAGAGGTTGGAGGCTTGGGAGGGCAGGGAGCCGGAAGCGATGAAGCCAGTGATGGTGCTTGAGATAATAGCCTGGTGCTCGTCTGTGGGGTCATGGTCCAAGGATAAGTAGGAGGAGGTGTCTGAGAGTTGGCGCCTGGCTTCGGACACCGGGTTAGCACGCCAGACTACCACGGTTCTCAAACACGTGTCAGCTAAGGAAGTGCTTGGACACAAGCAGCGAGTGAGTGCACCAGGACTGGTTTGATGTCAACAATGACAAAATAACCAAAGTCCTCGAGGAGAAACACAAGGCGTTCATCGAGTGGCAGAACGACGTGTCCTCCATCTCTAAACAAAACCACTTTAAACACCTGCAGAGCAAGGCACAGAAGGAGCTACGAGATGCGAGACAGCTGGTGGGCGAGTATAGCTGATGAACTTCAACATTACGTAGACACCAACAACTCTAAGCAGTTTTTCAGCTTGATCAAGGCTGTGTCTGGTCCACCCAAGCTGACCCCTTTCCCCCACCTTGCAGCTGATGGCCAAACCCTGCTCAAGGATAAAAGCAGCATCTCAGACAGATGGAGAGAACACTTCGCCAACCTCCTCAATAGACCCTCTGCCGTTGACCCAGTTGTTCTCGACCAGATCCCACAAAAGCCAACAATAGAATCCCTATTGAACTCTGCAAGGCAGCAGGTCCTGAGACACTAGACCCCTTCCACATTATCTTGTCCAGCATCTGGGAGAGAGAAAGTATGTCCGATGAATTCAGGCACGCCACTGTTGTCTCCTTGTCCAAACATAAAGGTAGCAAAGCTGACTGTGGCAACTACCGAGGCATTTTACCAGCTCGGGAAATCATCTCTGACCCCTCTCACCCTGGCCACAAACTCTTTGAATCACTTCCCTCTGGAAGGCGACTCCAGACTGTCAAAGCCGCCACAGCCAGACATAAAAACCGCTTTTTTCCACGAGTAGTAGCTCTACTCAATAACCAAAAATATGTAGCCTCCTTTTGCTCTGGTATTTTATTCAATTCACATGTTTAATCAATAATATTTGATTATTAATGTTTTATGTGTCATTCCTAACTGTCACTGTATGTCATGCTGTCACTTGCGGGTCGAGCACCAAGGCAAATTCCTTGTATGTGAATACTTGGCCAATAAACTTATTCCTTCATTCATTCATCTCCTTGTTGTCCGTCGCTGGAAAGATACTGACCCGTGTGATCCTCAACCGCTGAATCAATAAGGTCGCGGAGGCAAGCTTGCCAGAGTCTCAGTGTGGTTTCAGACCTGGTCGCAACAATGCTGATATCATCTTCACGGTGAGACAGATACAGGGAAAATGCATCCAGCAGAAGATGGACGTCTACGCAGTCTTCATCGACTTGACAAAGGCCTTTGACAAGGTCACCCGGGAGGCTCTGTGGTTGATACTTCACAAGCTCGGCTGCCCAAGAAAATTCCTCAACATCATCCGCCTCTTCCATGATGGCATTGTTGTGTTTGACGGATAATAACTCAATATCGACTCACGTTGGACCGTGTCAGTAAGTGGGTTTATTCAAGCCAAGATGGCTGCGTGACTGATTCCGAGAAAAACATACGCAGAGGGGCAGAGCCCTCTTGTGGTGACCGTAAGGACCGTTCTGGTCAATGGCGAAACTTCTGCACCTTTCGACATCTCCAATGGAGTGAAGCAAGGGTGCGTTCTGGCCCCTGTACTCTTCAACCTCTTCTTCGGCTGTGTCCCGAGTCACGCACTCCAGGACCTCGACCGCGACGTGTACCTGAAGTAGCGTCTAGACGGATCTCTCCTTGACCTTAGACGACTGACACCAAAACCAAGCTGCACGAACCAAGCTCATTCTCGAAGCCCTTTTTGCCAATGACTGCGCTCTCGTGTCTCACGAGGAGTCTGACCTCCAGCTCATTGTCACCAACTTGCGGACGCAGCACAGGCGTCTGGTCTCACAATCAGCCTCAGCAAGACGGAAGTCACCCACTAGCCGGTTCCGGATTCTGCAACACAGGCCCCAAGTGTGCACGTTGACAGCATACAGCTGAAAGCCGTGACTCCCTCAAAATACTTGGGAAGTGTAATATCATCTGATGGCTCCCTGGACAAGGAAACCTCAACGAGAATCAGCAAAGCCAGTCAAGCACTTGGACGACTGCATATACGAGTGTTGAACCACCACAACATCAAGCTGTCAGCTAAATAAAGTCTGCAAAACAGTTGTGCTTTCCAGCCTGCTCTATGGCTGTGAAACGTGGACCTTGTATAGGAATCACATCCGTCAACTTGAGAAGTTCCATATGCGCTCCTTATGGTCGATCATGGCTATTCGCTGGCAGGACAAAGTGCACAGATCCAGCTTCACAAGCATCGAGGCAATGATCATCAAAGCACAGCTCCGATGGACTGGGCAGGTCATCAGGATGGATGAAACCCGCATGCCTCGTCAGGTCTTCTACAGCGTGCTCTCCCAGGGACAAAGGAACTGTAGGGGTCCCAGGAAGCGGTACAAAGATTGCGTCTAGGACCATCTCCACTATTGTGGTAACTGAAATACACGCTGGCGCGCAGCAGTGCGAACGGCAGCCAGCAGCTTCGAGGAGCGCCGCATAGAGCGACTTACCAAAGCCAGGGAGAGGGGGAGGTTCTGTCCAGTACCCACCAGCGATGACCTTCCTCTGCCCCCACTGCCCTCGAGTGTGCGGGTCACAAATTGAACTCGTGAGCCAGGTCAGAACTCACCGAGACTACACAACCTGCCATCGGGACGACAGATGGCACAATGGGTTAAGTGTTCGGCTGGCAACCGGAAGGTAGCCGGTTCGAATCCCGCTTGGAGTGCATACTGTCGTTGTGTCCTTGGGCAAGACACTTCACCCACCTTTGCCTGTGTGTGAATGTGTGTGAATGTGTGTTAGTGATTGGTGGTGGTCGGAAGGGCCGTAGGCGCAGATTGGCAGCCACGCTTCCGTCAGTCTGCCCCAGGGCAGCTGTGGCTACAGAAGTAGCTTACCACCACCGAGTGTGACTGAGGAGTGAATGAATAATGCGATGTAAAGCGCCTTGAGTATTAGAAAGGCGCTATATAAATCCCATCCATTATTATTATTATTATCGTGGTTACCGACGCGCCACCACTAGCTCCTATTATTAATGATCTATAAACAGCAGCTGGCTCAGGTATCCTTATCTAGGTGTTCCAGAGAGGAGGGTCCCAGTGCCAGGGAGATGGCGTCTGCTATCGACCTGTGGCCTTGGTCATCAAACTACCCTGGATCGAGGCTGTCTGGGAGACTGGAGTTAGTGTGTGATGTGACCATCCTCTCTTAGCACGTCTTGATGTTGCGTCAGTGTGAATGGACGCTAGTTATTACGACACACACACTACCTTGCTTAAGGTAAGAAGAGAGAGATTTAAGATAAAACGTTTGCACCTTTTACATACAGGGGATCCACTCAGAGCGGATATATTTATGACATCTTTTAACAGGAAGGACACACAAGGGACTGAAACTGCTGATTTACAAAAGACACCGAGTGCTGGAGTAACTCAGCGGGTCAGGCAGCATCTGTGGAGAACATGGATGGGTGACGTTTCCGGTCGGGAACCCTTTCTTCAGAAGGGTTTAGAGGGCTATGGGACATTCTTATTTATTTAGGGATCAATAGCGAACTCCCAGCAGAAGATTCTGTGCATTCACACTATTCCCCTCATGATTTTCTAAACTACTATAGAAACATTGAAAATAGGTGCAGGAGTAGCCATTCGGCCCATCGAGCCAGAACTGCTATTCAATATGATCATCCAAAATCAGTACCCCGTTCCTGCTTTCTCCCCATATCCCCTGATTCCATCAGCCCTAAGAGCTAAATCTAACTCTATCTTGAAAACACCCAGTGTGCTGCTCAAAAGCAAAAGCATATTTGGTGTCACCTGACTTCTAACTAACTCATTCCTACAGGTATCCTAGTTAAAGGCAATTTGTTTATATCATTGCAATTTAAAACTATATTTAAAAGAACTTATAGAAATAGTTGTTTCATTTTAAAGTGGATGCATTTCCCTGTTTGGCAGCTGGTTGTGCGGACAGAGTGGCCAAGGAGACAGTGGCCAATGAGACAGTAGCCAAGGAGACGGTGGTCAAGGAGAGTGTGGAGCAGCTGTAGTCAGTCTCAATACTTTGCAGCCAGAATGTTCGATGCCCTCTGCAAAAGTATAAATGTCCATCTGCTGTATTCAAAGAAATATAGAAACATAGAAAATAGGTGCAGGAGTAGGCCATTCGGCCCTTCGAGCCTGCACCGCCATTCAATATGATCATGGCTGATCATCCAACTCAGTATCCCATGTCTGAAGAAGGGTTTCGGCCCGAAACGTCACCTATTTCCTTCGCTCCATAGATGCTGCTGCACCCATTGAGTTTCTCCAGCATTTTTGTGTACCTTCAGTATCCCATCCCTGCTTTCTCTCCATACCCCCTGATCCCCTTAGCCACAAGGGCCACATCTAACTCCCTCTTAAATATAGCCAATGAACTGGCCTCAACTACCTTCTGTGGCAGAGAATTCCACAGATTCACCACTCTCTGTGTAAAAAATGATTTTCTCATCTTGGTCCTAAAAGACTTCCCTCTTATCCTTAAACTGTGATCCCTAGTTCTGGACTTCCCCAACATCGGGAATAATCTTCTTGCATCTAGCCTGTCCAACCCCTTAAGAATTTTGTAAGTTTCTATAAGATCCCCCCTCAATCTTCTAAATTCTAGCGTGTACAAGCCGAGTCTATCCAGTCTTTCTTCATATAAAAATCCTGCCATCCCAGGAATCAGTCTGGTGAACCTTCTCTGTACTCCCTCTATGGCAAGAATGTCTTTCCTAAGATTAGGAGACCAAAACTGTATGCAATACTCCAGGTGTGGTCTCACCAAGACCCTGTACAACTGCAGTAGAATCTCCCTGCTCTTATACTCAAATCCTTTTGCTATGAATGCTAACCTACCGTTTGCTTTCTTCACTGCCTGCTGCACCTGCATGCCTACTTTCAATGACTGGTGTACCATGACACCCAGGTCTCGTTGCATCTCCCCTTTTCCTAATCGGCCACCATTCAGATAATAGTCTACTTTCCTGTTTTTGCCACCAAAGTGGATAACCTCACATTTATCCACATTATACTGCATCTGCCATGCATTTGCCCACTCACCCAGCCTATCCTAGTCACCTTGCAGCCTCCTAGCATCCTCCTCACAGCTCCCTTGTTCTCTGTGAGTATCATCACCAATCCTCCCGCCTTGATCCAGAGACACGTACAAGCCGAGTAGATCACTGCCTTGTCCACCCTAGGGTACTTGTCCCCATCGCTACCCTCCCCAGAATCCCCTCCAGAACATGTGACCGGGGCCCAAACCAGAGAGCGGGAGCCTTCCTCCACCACAGTACTCCCCTCCCCCCTGGAGGATTCCCGTTCGTCCCCCTTCCGCTCCTCCCTAGAGAGATTCCTCCTTCTCTTTTTCCATGGGAAGGTGCTCACAGACTCTGGGGTCACCTGAGCAACCTTCGTCTGTGGCACCCCCTCCTCCCGCCCGATCCCCACCGCCCCTGGCTGGATTATGGGGCTTGCGGACTCCCTAACGGGAGGTGACGGGATGGGTGGAACGTTCTTGTCCTTGGGGGTTTTATTCTCCAGGTGCTTCACCTTTTTCGCCACCTTGTCCCCCTTCGTTTGACCCTCCCCACCCCCAACCCCAGGGTTCACTGCCTAAACTACAGGGGGGGGGGGGTGGGTGTGGGGGGGTTAGTGGCACTGGAGGCGGAGTCCCCCGCCCGGGATTTGGGGCAATTCTTCCGAATATGCCCCACTTCCTTACAGACATGGCACCTTGGTCGCTCCGATGTCCAGTAGACGGTGAAATCACGCCCATCCTGCTGGACACAGAAGCGCCCGTCAACTTCCTCCTCCCGGTCCAGCAACATCGCCAGCTGGCGCCGGAGGGAAAGAACGTGCCGCAGCTCCTTCCTGCGGAAACCCTGGGATATCGGGGTGATGTCTGTGAGTACCTTCCCCAGGGTGTGAAGGTGGGGAAGGAGGGCCTCGTTTGTAATGCAGGGCGGGAGGTTGGAAAGGACCACCCGCTGTGCGGTGGACCCTACGGGCTCAACCTGCAAAAACATTCCCCCCACTGTGACCCCTTTACTCACGGCCGCGTTCACCTCCTCAACGGACTCAAGGAAGAGCACGGCCTTCCCGGACATTTTACCCACGTACAGGACGCCTGTATTGATCATACCAGCCTCAACTACCTTCTCTGGCAGTCTGTTCCATATACCTGTGTAAGAAACTGCAGATGCTGGTTTAAACTGGAGATAGACACAGAAAGCTGGAGTAACTCAGCGGGAAAGGCAGCATCTCTGGAGAGAAGGAAGAAACGTCACCCATTCCTTCTCTCCAGAGGTACTGCCTGTCCCGCTGAGTTACTCCACTTTTTGTGTCTATTTTTGTGCCGTTTGTGTAAAGTAGTTTCTTATCGCTTTCCCCCCTTAAACCTACATCCTCTGGTTCTTGATTCTTAGAGTCATGGAATCTTGCAGCGTGGAAACAGGCCCTTCGGCCCAACTTGCCCACACCAGCAAACATGTCCCATCTACACTAGTCCTACCTGTCCTATCCACGTACCTGTCTGAATATTTCTTAAACGTTAGACATGCCTCAACTACCTCCTCTGGCAGCTCATTCCATACAACGACCACGATTTAAGAGAAAAAGTCACCTCTCAGGTTCCTATCAAATCTTTTCCCGTTTCACCTTAAACCTATGTCCTCTGGTCCTCGATTCCCCTACTCTGGGCAAGAGACTCTGTGCATCTACCCGATCTATTCCTCTCATGATTTTGTCCACCTCTATAAGATCACCCCTCATCCCCCTGTGCTCCATGGAATAGAGACCCAGCCTGCTCAACCTCTCCCTATAACTCACATCCTCTAGTCCTGGCAACATCCTTGTAAATCTTTTCTGAACCCTTTCAAGCTTGACAACATCTTTCCTGTAACATGGTGCCCAAAACTGAACACAATATTCTAAATGCGATCTCACCAACGTCTTATACAACTGCAACATGACCTCCCAACATCTATACTCAATACTCTGACTGATGAAGGCCAATGTGCCAAAAGCCTTTTTGACCACCTTATCTACCTGTGATGCCACTTCCAATGAACTATGCACCTGTACTCCTAGATCCCTCTGCTCTACAACACTCCCCAGAGCCCCGCCATTCACTGTGAATCTTCTCGCCTCTGGGTGGCTTTATCTCCTGTGTTATTGATGCCTCACTGACTCCATCTCTCCAATGATCCTTTTACACTTGTGGATCTTACGGTTTATTCATGTTGGGGATCACTTGGGCCATGTTGGTTGGTGTGGGCAAGGTGGGGCAAAGGGCCTGTTTCCATTCTGTATAACTCTATGAATTGACTTATTTGGCACCGTCTTCTCGACACACTTCTACAGGTGCACAGTCGAGAGCATGCTGACCGGTTGCATCGTGTCTTGGTTCGGCAATTTGAGCGTCCTGGAGAGGAAAAGACTACAAAAAGTAGTAAACACTGCCCAGTCCTCCATCGGCTCTGACCTTCCTTCCATCGAGGGGATTTATCGCAGTCGCTGCCTCAAAAAGGCTGGCAGTATCATCAAAGACCCACACCATCCTGGCCACACACTCATCTCCCTGCTACCTTCAGGTAGAAGGTACAGGAGCCTGAAGACTGCAACAACCAGGTTCAGGAATAGCTACTTCCCCACAGCCATCAGGCTATTAAACCTGGCTCGGACAAAACTCTGATTATTAGCAACCACTTTCTGTTATTTGCACTTTACCAGTTTATTTATTCATGTGTGTATATATTTATATCATGGTAAAAGGGGGGTCACTGACAACAAACTGACCCCGTTCATCAATGGACCTGATCTTTGCCACACAAAGGCCATTTAGTCTCCAGAATCTACACAACTATCTCACTTAATTTAGTTTAATGATACAGCACGGAAACAGGCCCTTCGGCCCACCGAGTCCATGCTGACCAGCGATCACCCCGTACACTAGTTTAGTTTAGTGATACAGCATAGAAACAGACTGCAACAACCAGGTTCAGGAATAGCTACTTCCCCTCAGCCATCAGGCTATTAAACCTGGCTCGGACAAAACTCTGATTATTAGCAGCCACCTTCTGTTATTTGCACTACCAGTTTATTTATTCATGTGTGTATATATTTATATCATGGTATATGGACACATTTATCTGTTTTGTAGTAAATGCCTACTATTTTCTGTGTGCTTAAGCAAAGCAAGAATTTCATTGTCCTATACAGGGACACATGACAATAAACTCACTTGAACTTGAACTTGAACACTTCCAGATGAAGCCAGCTGAATGAATGCTTCATCACCCTGTCGATCTGACTCAGCACCTTCAGGGAACCATGCAGCTGCCTTCCCAGATCTCCACGCTCTGCCACACTCATCAGGGATCGACATTTACCGGGCAAGTCCTGCCCTGGTTTCAACAGCTCACGCTGGTCAGAGTTAAATTCCACTTGCCATTACTTGGCCTACCTGGTCGGTGGGGGCGCTGCGAGCCGGCAGCCTTGCCAGCAGCGTGTTACTTTGATTTTTTGATTTTTTAGTGTAATGTGTGTTTTTAATGTTTCTCTGTGTGTTTTGTGTGGAGGGTGGTGTGGGGGGGTTAAGGGGAAACCGCATCGGTCGCCTCCTCCACGGAGAGGCAACTTTTTCCATGTCACCTCCCCCATGGTCTAACATTGAGGACCGGTGCGGCCTTTCCCGGAGACGCGCCTGGGGCTTCAGCAGCGGGCGCAGCGAGGACTCTTTTGTCGTGGAGCGGGGGAGCCCTCGCCGGGTGTCGCCGGAGGGGAGCGCTCTGTTCGCTGGCCCGCGGCAACCTGAAGCCGCGGTCTGCGGAGCTCCAGCTGGCGCTGCGTCCAGAGCCTGGGATCCCTCGTTGGGGACCCTGGAGGAGAAGAGCTCCGACCACCGGCCCGCGGCCAACTTCTAACCGCGGGCGCGGTGTGGACTTACCATCCGGAGCGGGGTCCTCGCCGGAGACCCCTGGAGAGGGGCTCCGACCGCCGGCCCTGCGGTCTGCGAGCGGGGACTTTAAATCTTCGACCGCCGGCCTGCGGCCTACATCAACTTGAAGCCTCGATCTCCGGTGGGGAGGCACCGATTCAAGACTTACCTGGACTTTACCTTGTCTGAACATCTGGACGCCCGCAGCGACGGCTGCGGAGGGTTGAGGTCCCGACCACGGGGGGAAAATGGAGGAGGACTGGCCAAATTGTTGTGCCTTCCACCACAGTGATGAATGCTGCAGTGGATGTTTGTGTTAAATTTTTATTGTGTATTGTGTGTTCTTTTTTATTGTACCGCTGCTGGCAAATTTATTTCACTGCACTTTATGTGCAAGTGACGAATAAAACTTGACTTGACTTACCTTCCCAACTGATCTAGATCCTGTCATAAATGTGCATTTTGTCCATAATACCAAATGTGGGACCTTGGGCTCCAAGTCAGGAGATCATGTTGCAGCTCTGTCGGACATTGGTCAGGATGCATCTGGAGTATTGCGTGTAGTTCTGGTCGCCCCCATTACAGGAAGGATGTGGGGGCTTTGGAGAGGATGCAGACGAGGTTCACCAGAATGATGCCGGGATTAGAGGGTATTAACTACAAAGAGAGGTTGGATAAACGTGGATTGTTTTCTCTGGAGCGTTGGAGGCTGAGGCAAGAGCTGAGAGAACATAGAACAGTAGACGATGGCCCACAACGTTTGTGCTGAACGTAACGCCAAGCTACACTGTATATGATCCATATTCCTCCATTCCCTAGCCACTGCCTCCACCACCAGCCCTGGCAGCAAGTTCCAGACACTCACCAACATCGAGTGGTGGCGCCATTGAGTGTGGCAGCCTCGCCAGCAGCTGTCTGTCCTTTCATCCTTTTTGTTAGTTTTAGTCCGGCGGCGGCGACCTGAATCCGGGGCTCGGCCGCGGGCCAGTGGACGGCATCGTCGGGAGCTCGCAGGTCACAGGCTGGTGCCTGTTTTCCGGAGCTCCCGCGGCAACAGCTGCGTCCGCTGGACTGGAGGGCGGCAGCTTCGACCACCCCCGGGCCGCGGAGCTTGAACCGGCCCGTTCGCGGAGCTCAATTGAGCCGCGGGACTGACCATCGCCCAGTGGGGTAACAACATATCGCCTCAGTGCAGAGGGAGAATGAGGAGGGAAGAGACAGTAACTTTAAGACTTTTGCCTCCATCACAGTGAGGAGGTGCCTGGTCAACTCACTGTGGTGGATGTTAATTTGTGTTTATTGTGTGTTTTGTTGTTTATTATTATATGTATGGCTGCAGGCAACGACATTTCGTTCAGACATAAAGGTTCAGCAGCGCGGAGCGGGCGATGCCAGGGATCGCCGTGTGGAGCTCCGGAGTGTTGGGCCTGCCGACTTTAACACCGTGGAGCTGTGGTCTGCGGAGCTTCCAGCCGCGGGCGGCGCTGGCTCTAACATCGCGGAGCACTGGGATCTTTCGCCGAGGATCGCCAGCGTTGGAGCTCCGCCCAGCTCGGCCTGTGGACTTCGGAAGCCGCGGTCTCCGGTAGGAAGCGGCCGATTCGGAAACTCCAAGCCGCTGAGTGTTCTCTGTTCCGAGGTCGGAGTTCCTTCATCCCGGCGAGAGGGCCTGAAACATCGGGCCGTCCGTTGCGGCGACTGCGGAGGCCTCAATAGGCCCCGACCACGGGTGAACGAGAGGAAGATGACTGAACTTTGGTGCCTTCCCTCACAGTGAGAAACGTTGATCCCGCTGTAGGAGATGTTTTTATGTTTTATGTTAAATTCTATAATTGTGTTTATCTTATTTGTGTGCTGCATGGTAACTCAAATTTCACTGCACCTATTGGCGTATGTGACAATAAATGTCTTTTGTCCTTTGGATAAATGTGAGGTTATCCACTTTGGTGGCAAAAACAGGAAAGTAGACTATTATCTGAACGGTGGCCGATTAGGAAAAGGGGAGATGCAACGAGACCTGGGTGTCATGGTACACCAGTCATTGAAAGTGGGCATGCAGGTGCAGCAGGCAGTGAAGAAAGCGAATGGTATGTTAACATTCATAGCAAAAGGATTTGAGTATAGGAGCAGGGAGGTTCTACTGCAGTTGTACAGGGTCTTGGTGAGACCACACCTGGAGTATTGCGTACAGTTTTGGTCTCCTAATCTGAGGAAAGACATTCTTGCCATAGAGGGAGTACAGAGAAGGTTCACCAGACTGATTCCTGGCATGTCAGGACTTTCATATGAAGAAAGACTGGGTAGACTCGGCTTGGACTCGCTAGAATTTAGAAGATTAAGAGGGGATCTTATAGAAACTTACAAAGTTCTTAAGTGGTTGGACAGGCTAGATGCAGGAAGATTGTTCCCGATGTTGGGGAAGTCCAGAACAAGGGGTCACAGTTCAAGGATAAGGGGGAAATCTTTTAGGACCGAGATGAGAAAAACATTTTTCACACAGAGAGTGGTGAATCTCTGGAATTCTCTGCCACAGAAGGTAGTTGAGGCCAGTTCATTGGCTATATTTAAGAGGGAGTTAGATGTGGCCCTTGTGGCTAAAGGGATCAGGGGGTATGGAGAGAAGGCAGGTACAGGATACTGAGTTGGATGATCAGCCATGATCATATTGAATGGCGGTGCAGGCTCGAAGGGCCGAATGGCCTACTCCCGCACCTATTTTCTATGTTTCTATGGATGTGCAGGAAATGGACGGACATGGAGAGGAGATTAGTTTCACTCGGCATCACGGTCAGCACAGACATTGTGGGCCGAAGGGCCTGTTTCTGTGCTGTACTGTACTATGTTCTAATGTTGGTAATAGCAATCCAAACTGCACAAGAGCATAAGGATTCAGTCACATGCAAAGTGCTGGAGGAACTCAGCGAATGTATGGAATGGCAGACGGTGTTGTGGGTCGGGAACACCTTCAGCAGAGGCTACCCAATGTGGAAACATCACGGAAACATCCAAGTTCAGGTAACAGCCACGGAGAGGGAAGCAGTCGCAGTTTGAGTGCAGTGACTGAGGGATCCACACGCCATACGGAGAGAAGAGTGCAGATTTCACACTCAAACTTCTTCTTCTTCTTGCGTATGGCGTGCACAGCCTAATAGCCCTGTCCCACGGTACAAGTTCATTCCAAGAGCTCTCCCGAGTTTGCCCTGATTCGAACTCGGAGATTTACGGTAATGGCCACTCGTCGGTAGCCGGGCTCGCGTGGACATTTTTCAACACGTTGAAAAAACTTCACCAGTCTTCAAGTCAAGTCAAGTTTATTCGTCACATACACATACGAGATGTGCAGTGAAATGAAAAGTGGCAATGCTCGCGGACTTTGTGCAAAAAGACAAACAACAAACAAACAAACTACAAACTGAATGGAACAGAATCACATATTATTTTACATATTAAATATTGTGGGCTAAAGGAAAAAGGGAAAAAAACAGCACTTTAAAAAAAAAAAGCCATAGAGTGGTACAGTAAAAGTTAGTCCCTGGTGAGATAGGAGTTTACAGTCCTAATGGCCTCTGGGAAGAAACTCCTTCTCAACCTCTCCGTTCTCACAGCATGGCAACTGAGGCGTTTGCCTGACCGTAGCAGCTGGAACAGTCCGTTGCAGGGGTGGAAGGGGTCTCCCATGATTTTATTGGCTCGGGAGTTGCACCTCCTGATGTATAGTTCCTGCAGGGGGGCGAGTGAAGTTCCCATAGTGCGTTTGGCCGAACGCACTACTCTCTGCAGAGCCTTCTTGTCCTGGGCAGAGCAGTTCCCAAACCAGATGGTCATATTTCCGGACAAGATGCTTTCCACAGCCGCTGAGTAGAAGCACTGGAGGATCCTCGGAGACACTCTGAATTTCCTCAATTGCCTGAGGCGGTAAAGGCGCTGCCTTGCCTTACTCACGAGTGCTGCGGCGTGTGATGTCCATGTCATATCCTCAGAGATGTGGACTCCCAGATATTTAAAACAGCTCACCCTATCCACAGTATCCCCATTTATCCTCAATGGTGTGTACGTCCTCGGATGATGTGCCCTCCTAAAGTCCACGATCAGCTCCTTAGTTTTTTTGATGTTCAAGAGGAGGCTTCCCGAGCTTACCTGCCATTAGCGCATCTTCCCGAGTACCTGCCGTTAGCGTTACGAGCCGCTAAGAGACGTCCCCGAGCTCCGACGTACCCGCTACGGTCATTCTCCGTGCTTACCACGAGTTTGATTTTTTTTTAATTCGGGAGAGCTCTTGGAATAAACTCGTACCATGGGACAGGGCCATAAAGTTGTAAGACAACTTGTTCTGTTTGATCTTCTGTTTGTGCACGCCAGGTTGATTGCATTCGTCGAAACAGGGTGGACCACGTGAAGATTGCAATCCTCCACACTCAAACGTGAATATAATGATCCTCTACCAGGGTAGAGTCAGGAGAGGTGAAACTATAGAAGTGAGTGAGAGCCTCTGTCACCCATTCCTTCGCTCCAGAGATGCTGCCTCAGCCGCTGCATTTCTCCAGCATTTTTATCTACCTATGGTTATGATCTGATCGGCTCGAGTCAGAACTTGAGACATGACAGGGGAGGTTGTTGGGAGGAAAGTGAAGCTGAACAGACACGTACACACTCGCTCTGTAACATCCAGCAGCCAGGCATTTATAACCCAGCACCATGCCAATGAGCAACACGCAACATGCCGGGGGTACTCCGCAGGTCAGGCAGCATCTGTGGAGGGAATGAATGGACAGACGATATATCGAGTGGGGACTGATGCCTGACCTGCTGAGTTTCTCCAGCAGTTTGACTTTCACTCAGGGTGTGCAGTCGTGGTGTAAGAGGGAGTACAGAGAAGGTTCACCAGACTGATTCCTGGGAAGTCAGGACTTTCATATGAAGAATGACTGGATAGACTCGGCTTGTACTCGCTAGAATTTAGAAGATTGAGGGGGGATCTTATAGAAACTTACAAAATTCTTAAGGGGTTGGACAGGCTAGATGCAGGAAGATTATTCCCGATGTTGGGGAAGTCCAGAACAAGGGGTCACAGTTTAAGGATAAGAAGGAAGTCTTTTAGGACCGAGATGAGAAAATCATTTTTTACACAGAGAGTGGTGAATCTGTGGAATTCTCTGCCACAGAAGGTAGTTGAGGCCAGTTCATTGGCTATATTTAAGAGGGAGTTAGATGTGGCCCTTGTGGCTAAAGGGATCAGGGGGTATGGAGAGAAGGCAGGGATAGGATACTGAGTTGGATGATCAGCCATGATCATATCGAATGGTGGTGCAGGCTCGAAGGGCCGAATGGCCTACTCCTGCACCTATTTTCTATGTTTCTATGTAAGTGGCCAAATGGCCTCGTTCTTGTTCACTGCTCACAGCTGCAGGTGTCAGCCAGCCCGGGTTTAGAACCCGCATCTGTTTTGAGTAAACTTGTCAATTAATACAGAGCGCAAACAAAGAACCCTCAGAGGCCTCAGAGATCCCTCCTGGAAGTTACCAGTGTTTTAAACAAGTACAACAATGTTTCCCCTGCAGGCAAGAACTTGCTGCAGCTGCGGCTCTGAGTCACGGCGTCAGGGTACAATTCCCCAGCGATATGAAGCAACTAAATGATGCAGTAATCCTCCTTCTCCCTGTCTCTCTGCTGCTGCAAACAGTCAAACTCCAGTGAAGAGCAATCGTAAACTTCCCAACCTCATTTAAATCAACTGAAAGTGTGGGGAATGTGCGGGCTGGGCAGGCAAGCTGGACAGAAAGAGAAGCTGATATCTACACCTGAAATATCAATGTCTTTCCCTGACCCTCTGAGCGTTTCAGGTTAACCCTGGGTTGTTAGATTTCAATGTCATTTCACTTTTTGATTTCAGCCTCTAATTGAATAAATTGGTCCAGGATTAGTGTTAGTTCAGTTCAATGTAGTTTATTGTCAATAGACAATAGACAATAGACAATAGATGCAGGAGGAGGCCATTCGGTCCTTCGGCCCTTCGAGCCAGCACCACCATTCAATATGATCATGGCTGATCATTCCCTGCCCCAGAGGGCAGTGGAGACCAAATCACTGGATGGATTGAAGAGAGAGTTAGAGAGAGCTCTAGGGGCTAGTGGAGTCAAGGGGTATGGGGAGAAGGCAGGCACATGTTATTGATTGGAGACGATTAGCGATGATCACAATGAATGGCGGTGCTGGCTCGAAGGGCCGAATGGCCTCCTCCTGCACCTATTTTCTATGTTTCTAAATGAAAGTGGCAATGCTTACGGGACCACTTGGATGTAAACGTACATGGGTTAGTTAGTAAGTTTGCAGATGACACCAAGATTGCTGGCGTCACGGACTGTGAGGAAGGCTGTCAAAGAGTACAGTGGGATATTGATCAGCCGCAGATATGGGCAGAGAAATAGCGGCTGGCGTTTAATCGGAGTAAATATGAGGTCAGATGTCAGGGGAAGATATACAAGTAGTGGCACGACCATTACAGCATTGATGTACAGAGGGATCTTGGGTGCCAAGTCCATAAGTCCCTGAGAATGGCAGCACAAGTAGATAGAGTAGTTAAGAGAGTTTGCTTCGATAGAATTTAGAAGATTGAGGGAGGATCGTATAGAAACTTACAAAATTCTTAAAGGTTGGACAGGCTAGATGCAGGAAGATTGTTCCTGATGTTGGGGAAGTCCAGAACAAGGGGTCACAGTTTAGGATAAGGGGGATATCTTTTAGGACCGAGATGAGGAGAACAGGCCAGTTCATTGGCTATATTTAAGAGGGAGTTAGATGTGGCCCTTGTGGCTAAAGGGATCAGGGGGTATGGAGAGAAGGCAGGTACAGGATACTGAATTGGATGATCAGCCATGATCATATTGAATGGCAGTGCAGGCCCGAAGGGCCGAATGGCCTACTCCTGCTCCTATTTTCTATGTTTCTATGGATGTGCAGGAAATGGAGGGACATGGAGAGGAGATTAGTTTCACTCGGCATCACGGTCAGCACAGACATTGTGGGCCGAAGGGCCTGTTTCTGTGCTGTACTGTACTATGTTCTAATTTTGGTAATAGCAATCCAAACTGCACAAGAGCATAACGATTCAGTCACATGCAAAGCACCTGCACCTATTTTCTATGTTTCTATGATAGGTCGGGGCGTTGAGTATAAGAGTCAGGAAGTAACGATGCCGCTTTATAGGACTTTGGTTAAGCCATATTATTTGGAGTATTGTGTGCAGTTCCGGTCCCCCATTATAGGAAAAATAGTCATAGTCATAGAAATACAGAACCAGGCCCTTCGGCCCATCTTACCCAAATCAACCAGCGTGCCCCATCTACACTAGTCCCACCTGCCTGTGTTTGGCCCATATCTGTCTAAACCTGCCCTATCCATGTACCTGTCCAAATGTATTTTAAATGGTGCTCTAGTTTCTCCTCTGGCAGCCTGTTCGCTGCACGCACCACCCTCTATGTAATAAGGGTGGAATTCCCTGCCACAGAGTGCAGTGGAGGCCAAATCACTGGATGGATTTAAGAGAGAGTTAGATAGAGCTCTAGGGGTTAGTGGAATAAAGGATATGGGGGGAAGGCAGGCATGGGTTATTGATTGGGGACGATCAGCCATGATCACAATGAATGGCGGTGCTGGCTCGAAGGGCCGAATGGCCTCCTCCTGCACCTATTTTCTATGTTTCTAAGATGTCCGCACTCTGGTAGGCCCATCAAGTCTACTCCACCATTCAATCATGGCTGATCTATCTCTCCCTCTCAACCCCATTCTCCTGCCTTCTCCCCATAACCACTGGCGCCCGCACTAATCAAGAATCTGCCAATCGCCGCCTTCAAAATATCCATTGACTTGGCCTCCAAAACCTTCTGTGGCAATGAATTCCACAGATTCACCACCCTCTGGCTAAAGAAATTAGACAATAGACAATAGGTGCAGGAGTAGGCCATTCGGCCCTTCGAGCCAGAACCGCCGTTCACTGTGATCATGGCTGATCATCCACATTTAGTACCCCGTTCCTGCCTTCTCCCCATATCCCCTGACTCCGCTATCTTTATGCCCCTGTCCCACTTAGGAAACCTGAACGGAAACCTCTGGAGACTTTGCGCCCCACTCAAGGTTTCCGTGCGGTTCCCGGAGGTTTTTGTCAGTCTCTCTACCTGCTTCCACTACCTGCAACCTCCGGCAACCACCTGCAACCTCTGGGAACCGCGCGAAAACCTTGGCTGTGGCGCAAAGTCTCCAGAGGTTTCCGTTAAGGTTTCCTAAGTGGGACAGGGGCATTAAAAGCCCTATCTAACTCTCTCTTGAAAGCATCCAGAGAATTGGCCTCTACTGCCTTCTGAGGCAGAAAATTCCACAGATTCACAACTCTGTGGGTGAAAATGGTTTTCCTCGTCTCCGTTCTAAATGGCCGACCCCTTATTCTTATCTCAAATTCCTTCTAATCTCCTTTCTAAAGGTACGTCCATTAATTCTGAGGCTGTGCCCTCTGGTCCTAGAATCTCCCACCAGTGGAAACATCCTCTCCACATCCACTCTATCCTGGTAACACCCAAGTAAATCTTCTCTACACTATTTCCAGTTTAAGGCTTTGGAAAGTGTCCAGAGAAGGTTCACCAGAATGATATCTGGAGTGATTCGAAGGGCCGAATGGCCTACTCCTGCACCTATTGTCTATTACAGGCAGAGGTTGGCCAATGTTCTCTCTGGAATGCTGAAGGTTGCAGGGAGAGCCAATAGAAGTCTATAAAATGATTAGAGGCTGCAGTGATCACACCAGACACAGGAGCAGGAAACGTTCTCGACCCCAATGTGTGTGGGGTTTGGTCTCACCACCATGGGAGGGGGCTGGAGCAGGGGGGTGGGTCCGATTGGTCCAGGTCAGGGGTGAAGATGGGTCAGAGTAGGGTGGACGTGCAGCCAGAGCAGGCTGGAGGTCAGCTGGAGGTCAGGAGCAGGTCCCAGCCACACCTCCCCCCCCTCCCCCTTCTCCACCCCCTCCCCATTCACCCCTCCCTCCTCCCCACTCCACCCTCTCCACCCACTCCCCCCTCCCCATTCCCCCCTCCCCCCTCCCCATTCCCCCCTCCCCACTATTTATCGGGGTACTGATTGTGGATGATCAGCCATGATCACATTGAATGGCGGTGCTGGCTCGAAGGGCCGAATGGCCTACTCCTGCACCTACTGTCTATTGTCTATTATCACTCCTCCGTCCTCTCCCTTTTCTCCTCCAGCTGGAAGGGGTGCAGAGATTTACAAGGATGTTGCCTTGTTTTCCCACAGATTGACATGGATTTACAAGGACTCAGGGTGTGAGCTACAGGGAGAGGTTGAGTAGGCTGGGTCTCTATTCCCTGGAGCGCAGGGGGATGAGGGGTGATCTTATAGAGGTGTACACAATCATGAGAGGAATAGATCGGGTAGACGCACAGAGTCTCTTGCCCAGTTCACTTTAGTTTACTGTCACGTGTACAGTGAAAAGCTGCTGTTGCGTGATAACCAGTCAGCGGAAAGACAATACATGATATGGGTATTTCAGAGTAGGGGAATCGAGGACCTGAGGACATAGGTTCAAGGTGAAGGGGAAAAGATTTAATGGGAATCTGAGGGGTAACTTTTTCACACAGGTGTATGGAACAATCTGCCAGAGGATGTAGTTGAGGCTGGGTCTATTGCAATGTTTAAGAAACAGTTAGACAGGTACATGGATAGGACAGGTTTGGAGGGATATGGACCAAACGCAGGCAGGTGGGACTAGTGTCGATGGGGCATGTTGGCCGGTGTGGGCAAGATGGGCCCAAGGGCCTGTTTCCACACTGTTGTGTGTCTCTGAATCTCTCTCCCTCTCCCTCCCCCCCTCTCCCTCTCCCTCCCTCTCTCTCCCTCTCTCCCTCCCTCTCCCTCCCTTCCCCTCTCCCTCTCTCCCTCTCTCTCCCTCTTTCTCTCCCTCCCTCTCTCTTTCTCGTACACCCTCTCCCCCTCTCCCTCTCTATCCCTCTCCCTCTCTTTCGCTCTCTCGTTCCCCCTCTCCCCTTCCCTCCCTCTCCCTCTCTCCCCCTCTCCCTCCCTCCCCCTCCCCCTCTCCCTCTCCCTCCCTCCCCCTCTCCCTCTCTCCCTCCCCCTCTCTCCCCCTCTCCCTCCCTCACTCACCCTCTCTCTCGCCCTCTCTCTCCCCCTCTCCCCCTCTCTCTCCCCCTCTCTCTCCCTCTCTCTCTCCCCTCTCCCTCTCCCCCTCCCCCTCCCCCTCCCCCCCCCCCTCTCCCCCTCCCCCTCCCCCTCTCTCTCTCTCTCTCCCTCTCCCTCCCTCCCCCTCTCTCCCTCCCCCTCTCTCCCCCTCTCCTCCCCCCCTCCCCCTCTCCTCTCATCCCCCTCTCCCCCTCATCCCCCTCTCCCCCTCTCCCTCTCCCTCTCCCTCCCCCTCTCCTCCTCTCCCCTCTCCCTCTCTCCCTCTCCTCCCTCCCCCTCTCTCTCTCTCCCCCTCTCCCTCTCTCCCTCCCTCCCTCCCCCACTCCCTCCATCCCTCCCTCCCTCCCCTCTCTCCTCTCCCTCTCCCTCCTCCCCCTCCCCTCCCCCCCCCCCCCCCCTCCCTCCCCCCCCCCTCTCTCTCTCCCCCTCTCCCTCTCCCCCTCTCCCTCTCTCTCTCCTTTCCCTCTCCCTCTCCCCCTCTCCCTCTCCCTCTCCCTCCCTCTCTCCCCCGGACCCGCCCAGTTACAGGTGAGGCGACGCATCAGGAAGCGGCCGATCCCGACAAGCAGGAAGGAAGGAGCGAGGATCGTGTGTCTGTGTCTCTCTGTCTGTGTCTCTGCTCCTCCCGGGACCCGCGGAGATGCCGGGCGTCGCCCTCGGCCTCGTGTTACTGCTGCTCCGGCTGCCGGCACCGGGTGAGCGGGGAGAGGGGAGAGGGAGTGGAGGTGGAGGACAGGGAGAGGGAAGTGGGATTGGGAGGGGAGGGAGAGGGGAGTTAGAGGGAGGGAGTGGAGAGGGTCCAGGGGCAGCGGGGAACCGGGGTGAGGGTGAGGGTCTGGGTCGGGACACTCCGGGCATCAGGCACCTTCAGCAACATACAACAGTACAGCACAGCTCAGGCCCTTCGGCCCACCTTGTCTGTGCCCAACGTGATGCTGTTAAACTGGCTTCAGGGAACTGCAGGTGCAGGAACCCTGAACAAAACAGCAAGTGCTGGAGGAACTCAGCGGGTCAGGCAGCATCTGTGGAGGGAATGGACAGACGTGATTTGGGGGGGGGGGGGGGGGTGGGATTGACAAATTGGGAGTATAAAGATGGAGTTGAAGGGGAAGTGGCTACAGGAAAAATTACAAAAGATTCTCAAATTAATGGGAAGGAAAGCTTGAGAATGGACAACAGAGTAAGGTCAGGGCCAATTGCGAGGGGGGAAGTGAATACGGAGGTCAAAGTGCTGTATATGAATGCGCGAAGTATAAGGAATAAAGTGGACGAGCTTGAGGCTCAGTTAGAAACGGGCAAGTATGATGTTGTGGGAATTACTGAGACATGGCTGCAAGAGGGCCAGGGCTGGGAACTGAATATTCAAGGGTATACATCCTATCGAAAAGACAGATAGGTGGGCAGAGGGGGTGGGGTTGCTCTGTTGGTGAGGAATGAAATTCAGTCCCTTGCAAGGGGTGACATTGAAACAGGAGATGTGGAGTCAGTATGGATAGAACTAAGGAATTGTAAGGGTAAAAAGACCCTAAAGGGACTAATCTACAGGCCCCCAAACAGTAGCCTGGACATAGGGTGCAAGTTGAATCAGGAGTTAAAATTGGTATGTAGTAAAAGTAATGCTGTGGTTGTTATGGGAGATTTCAACATGCAGGTAGACTGGGAAAATCAGGTTGGTACTGGACCCCAAGAAAGGGACTTTGTAGAGTGCCTTCGTGATGGATTCTTAGAACAGCTTGTATTGGAGCCTACCAGGGAGAAGGCAATTCTGGATTTAGTGTTATGTAATGAACCGGATTTGATAAAAGACCTCGAGGTTAATGAGCCATTAGGAGGCAGTAACCATAACATGGTCAGGTTTAATCTACAATTGGAGAGGGAGAAGAGTAGATCGGAGGTGTCAGTGTTGCAGCTGAATAATGGGGACTATGGGGCCATGAGGGAGGAGCTGGCCAAAGTTGACTGGAAAGATACACTAGCAGGAATGATAGTGGAACAAAAATGGCAAGTGATTCTAGGAATAATACAGAAGGTGCAGGATCAGTTCATTCCTAGGAGGAAGAAAGATTCCAAGAGGAGTAAGGGGCGACCGTGGCTGACAAGGGACGTCAGGGACAGTATAAAAATTAAAGCGAAGAAGTACAATGTAGCAAAGATGAGCGGGAAGCAAGAGGATTGGGTAATGTTTAAAGCACAACAGAAGATAACTAAAAAGACAATACGGGGAGAAAAGATGAGGTACGAAGGTAAGTTAGCCAAGAATATAAAGCAGGATAGTAAAAGCTTCTTTAGGTGTGTGAAATAACTGAAACAACTGATGGCAGTTATATAGGGCCCTGGTGAGACGACGTCTATTGAGTATTGTGTACAGTTTTGGTCTCCTAATTTGAGGAAGGACATCCTTGTGATTGAGGCAGTGCAGCGTAGGTTCACGAGATTGATCCCTGGGATGGCGGGACTGTCATATGAGGAAAGATTGAAAAGACTAGGCTTGTATTCATTGGAGTTTAGAAGGATGAGGGGGAACCTTATGGAAACATATAAAATTATAAATGGACTGGACAAGCTAGATGCAGGAAAAATGTTCCCAGTGTTGGGTGAGTCCAGAACCAGGGGCCACAGTCTTAGAATAAAGGGGAGGTCATTTAAGACTGAGGTGAGAAAAAACTTTTTCTCCCAGAGAGTTGTGAATTTATGGAATTCCCTGCCATAGAGGGCAGTGGAGGTCAAGTCACTGGATGGATTTAAGAGAGAGTTAGATAGAGCTCTAGGGGCTAGTGGAGTCAAGGGATATGGGGAGAAGGCAGGCACGGGTTATTGATAGGGGACGATCAGCCATGATCACAATGAATGGCGGTGCTGGCTCGAAGGGCCGAATGGCCTCCTCCTGTACCTATTTTCTATGTTTCTATGAAGAGGAAAAGATTAGTTAAGACCAAAGTTGGACCCTTGAAGACCGAAAAAAGTGAATTTATTATGGGGAACAAGGAAATGGAAAATGAATTGAACAGGTACTTTGGATCTGTCTTCACTAAGGAGGACACAAACAATCTTCCTGATATAGCAGTAGCCAGCGGATCTGGGGTGACAGAGGAACTGAAGGAAATCCACATAGGCAGGAAATGTTGTTTGATAGACTGATGGGACTGAAGGCTGATAAATCCCCAGGGCCTGATGGTCTGCATCCCAGGCTACTTAAGGAAGTGGCTCTAGAAATCATGGATGCATTGGTGATAATTTTCCAATGTTCTATAGACTCAGGATCAGTTCCTGTGGATTGGAGGGTAGCTAATGTTGTCCCACTTTTTAAGAAAGGAGAGAGAGAAAAAACAGGGAATTATAGACCAGTTAGCCTGACATCGGTGGGGAAGATGCTTGAGTTGATTATTAAAGATGTTATAGCAGCGCATTTGGAAAACAGTGATGGGATTGGTCAAAGTCAGCATGGATTTATGACGGGGAAATCATGCTTGACTAATCTTTTGGAATTTTTTGAGGATGTAACAAGTAGAATGGACAAGGGAGAGCCAGTGGATGTGGCCTATCTTGACTTTCAAAGAGCCTTTGACAAGGTCCCACATAAGAGATTAGTGTGCAAAATTAGAGCACATGGTATTGGGGGTAGAGTATTGCCATGATAGAGAACTGGTTGGCAGACAGGAAGCAAAGAGTAGGAATTAACAGATCCTTTTCAGAATAGCAGGCAGTGCCTAGTGGGGTGCCGCCCAGTTATTTACAATATATATTAACGATTTAGACGAGGGGATTAAATGTGACATCTCCAAGTATGCGGATGACACAAAGCTGGGGGGCAGTGTGAGCTGCGAGGAGAATGCTATGAGGCTGCAGGGTGACGTGGATAGGTTGGGTAAGTGGATTGATGCATGGCAGATGCAGCATAATGTGGATAAATGTGAGGTTATCCACTTTGGTGGCAAGAACAGGAAGACAGATTATTATCTGAATGGTGTCAGATTAGGAAAAGGGGAGGTGCAACGAGACCTGGGTGTGCTTGTACATCAGTCACTGAATGTAAGCATGCAGGTATAGCGGGCAGTGAAGAAAGCTAATGGCATGTTGTCCTTTATTGCGAGAGGATTTGAGTATAGGAGCAAGGAGCTCCTACTGCAGTTGTACAGGGCCTTGGTGAGACCACACCTGGAGTATTGTGTTCAATTTTGGTCTCCTAATTTGAGGTAGTGCAGCGTAGGTTCACAGGGTTAATTCCCGGGATGGCGTGACTGTCATATGATGAAAGAATGGAACGGCTGAGCTTGTATTCACTGGAATTTAGAAGGATGAGAGGGAATCTTATAGAAACATAAAATTATTAAGGGATTGGACAGGCTAAATGCTGGAAAAGTGTTCCTGATGTTGGCGGAGTCCAGAACCAGGGTAAGAATAAGGGGTCGGCTATTTAGGACTGAGATGTGGAAAATATTTTTCACCCAGAGAGTTGTGAATCTGTGGAATTATCTGCCACAGAAGGCAGCGGAGGCCAATTCACTGGATGTTTTCAAGAGAGAGTTAGATTTTGCTCTTGGGGCTACAGGATCAAGGGATATGGGGAAAAAGAAGGAAAGGGGCACTGATTTTAGATGAGCAGCCATGATCATATTGAATGGCGGTGCTGGCTCGAAGGGCCGAATGGCCTACTCCTGCGCCTATTGTCCATGTTTCTCACTGTCCACAACTCCAGCAGGCTTGGTGTCAACCGCAAAGTTACCAACCTGTCGACCTTTCCGTCCATTGATATATACGTGTGTGACTTGGACTCTACTTATTGAACTAGTGGCTGGGAGCAGGGATGGAGGCAAAGAATGCTGGAGATTCTGTGAGAAGTGAAATGCAGGGGATTGATTGCAGCACAAACGCTGGCATGCACCATTTCCTGCGTGTGTTTGGCCCGCGGTTACGGAATGTGCCTGCACTCCGGAGCGAGCTGGTGACCAGTGTGGGAGGAACCGTAAGGACCTGTGAGGTTATCCACTTTGGCAGCAAAATCAAGGGGGCAGATTATTATCTCAATGGGGTTAGGTTCGGTAAGAGGGAGGTGCAGCGAGACCTGGGCGTCCTTGTACACCGGTCACTGAAAGTTGGCTTACAGGTACAGCAGGCAGTGAAGAAAGCTAATGGAATGTTGGCCTTCATAACAAGAGGATTTCAGTATAGGAGTAGAGAGGTTCTTCTGCAGTTGTATAGGGCTCTGGAGAGACCACATCTGGAGTATTGTGTACAGTCTTGGTCTCCTAATTTGAGGAAGGACAACCTTGTGATTGAGGCAGTGCAGCATAGGTTCACGAGATTGATCCCTGGGATGGCGGGACTGTCATATGAGGAAAGATTGAAAAGACTAGGCTTGTATTCACTGGCGTTTAGAAGGATGAGGGGGGATCTTATAGAAACATATAAAATTATAAAAGGACTGGACAAGCTAGATGGAGGAAAAATGTTCCCAATGTTGGGCAAGTCCAGAACCAGCGGGCACAGTGTTAGAATAAAGACGAGGTCATTTAAGACTGAGGTGAGAAAAAGCTTTTTCACCCAGAGAGTTGTGAATTTATGGAATTCCCTGCCACAGAGGGCAGTGGAGACCAAGTCACTGGATGGATTTAAGAGAGAGTTAGATAGAGTTCTAGGGGCTAGTGGAGTCAAGGGATATGGGGAGAAGGCAGGCACGGGTTATTGATAGGGGACGATCAGCCATGATCACAATGAATGGCGGTGCTGGCTCGGAAGGGCCGAATGGCCTCCTCCTGCACCTATTTTCTATGTTTCTATGACCATGGACAAGGGTGGAAGGTCACACCATGTGCCTTCTCTGTACAAACCACATTATTAGCATTGAAGCCAAACTTCCCCACCGCACTGTCGGCCACAGACATTAGTCTGCACAAGAACACAGCTGCCTGTGGCAGTGACTCATGGCTGCACCCACGTTCATGTAGATACTGGCGGACGGCTGCTCATCGGTGGAACGGTCCTCATTGTGAGAGAGGGCAGAATGGGGGGAAAGTCTAAGGAAATGGCTGATTGAGGCAAGTCCCAGCCACACACAATAGAGCTGGGGCTTAAATATCTTTTACTGGAAGTGGCTGGGGAGAGGCAGAGTGATGCATCATGAAATAAAAAAATGATATAGGGGCCAGATTCAGATTCAAACTTTATTGTCATTGTGCAGTGTACAGTACAGAGACAACGAAATGCAGTTAGCATCTCCCTAGAAGAGCGACATAAATATGAACAATAAATAAATATATTTATGTGCATACAGTCACAGTAGTGCAATTATTGTTTTTCCTGGTGGGAGGAGTGTCCGGGGGGGGGGGGGGGGGGGGGGGGTGATTGGCAATCACCGAGGTACAGTGTTGAGTAGTGTGACAGCCGCAGGGAAGAAGCTGTTCCTGGACCTGCTGGTCCGGCAACGGAGAGACCTGTAGCGCCTCCCGGATGGTAGGAGGGTAAACAGTCCATGGTTGGGGTGAGAGCAGTCCTTGACGATGCTGAGCGCCTTCCGCAGACAACGCTTGCTTTGGACAGACTCAATGGAGGGGAGCGAGGAACCGGTGATGCGTTGGGCAATTTTCACCACCCTCTGCAGTGCTTTCCGGTCGGAGACAGAGCAGCTGCCGTACCATACTGTGATACAGTTGGTAAGGATGCTCCCGATGGTGCAGCGGTAGAAGTTCACCAGAATCTGAGGAGACAGATGGACCTTCTTCAGTCTCCTCAGGAAGAAGAGACGCTGGTGAGCCTTCTTGATCAGAGTTGATGTATTGTGGGTCCAAGAGAGATCATCGGAGATGTTGACTCCCAGGAACCTGAAGCTGGAAACACGTTCCACCTCTGTCCCGTTGATGTGGATGGAGGTGTGCGTGCCGCCCCTAGACTTCCTGAAGTCTACAATGAGCTCCTTGGTCTTCTTGGAGTTAAGGGCCAGGTTGTTGTCAGCGCACCATGCTGCTAGGCGCTGGACCTCCTCCCTATAGGCTGACTCATCGTTTTTGCTGATGAGGCCAATCACCGTTGTATCATCTGCATACTTGATGATGGTGTTAGTACCATATACAGGTGTGCAGTCGTAGGTGAAGAGGGAGTAGAGGAGGGGGCTCAGCACACAGCCCTGTGGAACGCCGGTGTTCAGGGTGAGGGTTGAAGAGGTGTGCTTGTCTAACCTAACAGACTGGGGTCTGTTGGTTAGAAAGTCCAGTATCCAGTTGCAGAGGGAGGGGTCGATGCCCAGGTTACCGAGTTTGCTGATCGGTTTAGAGGGTATAATGGTGTTGAATGCTGAGCTGTAATCGATGAACAGCATTCTTACGTAAGTGTCTCTGTTGTCGAGGTGGGAGAGGGCGGAGTGAAGTGCCGTTGAGATGGCATCCTCCGTACTCCTGTTCTTGCGGTAGGCAAACTGATAGGGATGCAATGTGGGGGGTAGGCAGCCTTTGAGGTGTGCCAGGACCAGCCTCTCGAAGCACTTGGTGACGATGGGAGTAATGTGCAACTGGGCGGAAGTCGTTGAGGCTCGCCGCAGTGGAGTGTTTTGGCACCGGCACGATGGAGGTGGTTTTAAGGCACGTGGGGACACAGTCTAAGAATAAAGGGGAGGCCATTTAAAACTGAGATGAGAAAAAACTTTTTCATCCAGAGAGTTGTGAATCTGTGGAATTATTAAGAGATTGGACAGGCAGTGGAGGCCGATTCACTGAATGAATTTAAAAGAGAGTTAGATAGAGCTCTAGGGGCTAGCGGAATCAAGGGATACGGGGAGAAGGCAGGAACGGGGTACTGATTGTGGATGATCAGCCATGATCACAATGAATGGCGGTGCTGGCTCAAAGGGCCGAATGGCCTCCTCCTGCAACTATTTTTCTATGTTTCTATATGAAAATGCAATTCAACAGCAAGGTTAGCATAAACCTCACAGACTTCATCATTGAATCATAGAATGAATAAATGATCAGGTTTAGATCGATATGCAACTCACATTGAATCTTCTCCATTAGATCATTTTATAGGAATCTGAGGGGTAACTTTTTCACACAAAGATTCAGATTCAGAATCAGATTCAGATTCAACTTTAATTGTCATTGTCCGTGTACAGTACAGAGACAACGAAATGCATTTAGCATCTCCCTGGAAGAGCGACATAGCATATGATTTGAATAAATATTTACATTAGCATATATACAGACATAGTGTTTTTCCTGTGGGAGGAGTGTCCGGGGGGGGGGGTGGGGTGATTGGCAGTCACCGAGGTACGTTGTTGAGTAGAGTGACAGCCGCCGGGAAGAAGCTGTTCCTGGACCTGCTGGTCTGGCAACGGAGAGACCTGTAGCGCCTCCCGGATGGTAGGAGGGTAAACAGTCCATGGTTGGGGTGAGAGCAGTCCTTGGCGATGCTGAGCGCCCTCCGCAGACAACGCTTGGTGGGTGTATGGAACAAGCTGCCAGAGGAGGTAGTTGAGGCTGGGACTGTAACAACATTTAAAAGCCATGTGGACAGGTACATGGATAGGAAAGGTTTGGAGGGATATGGGCCAAGCGCAGGCAGGTAGGACTAGTGTAGATGGGACATGTTGGTCGGTGTGGGCAAGTTGGGCTGAAGGGCCTGCTTCCATGCTGTATGAATATTAATCTTCCTACACCGTTCCAGAGGGTGGGTGGGATCCAGAAGGTGGTGGAGGCAGCGACACTCGCTACAGTTAACAACCATCGAGACAACTTCAAACTCCTCGGAGTCAATATCACCGACAACTTCTCCTGGACCACCCATATTGAAGCAACGACCAAGAAAGCACACCGACGCCTCTACTTCCTTACAAGGCTTAGGAAGTTCAGCATGTTCCCCACAACTCTCATCAACTTCTACAGATGCACCACAGTCGGCATTATATCGGGATGCATCACAGCACGGTTTGGGAACAGCTCCATCCAAGACCGCAAGAAATTGCAGCGAATTGTGGACGCAGCCCTGACCATCACACAAACCAACCTCCCTTCCATTGACTCCATCTACACCTCACGCGGCCTCGGCAAGGCCAGCAGCATAATCAATGACCAATCGCACCCCGGTCACTCCCTCTTCTCCCCTCTCCCATCAGGCAAAAGGTACAGAAGTGTGAAAACGCACACATCCAGATTCAGGGACAGTTTCTTCCCAGCTGTTATCGGGCAACTGAACCATCCTACCACAACCAGAGAGCAGTGCTGAACTACTATCTACCTCATTGGTGACCCTTGGACTATCCTTGATCGGACTTTGCTGGCTTTACCTTGCACTAAATGTTATTCCCATATCATGTATCTGTACACTGTAAATGGCTCGATTGTAATCATGTATTGTCTTTCCACTGACTGGTTAGCACGCAACAAATGCTTTTCACTGTTCCTCGGTACACGTGACAATAAACTAAACTGAACTGAATTGACAAAGAAGTGAATGGTCAGGCATGTGGACTGAGTTATGCTGGGACATAGGATCAGCACAGATGGAGACGTGATGGTCCACAGCGACAGGGTGGGCCGAATGGCCTTTTCTAATGTGCAGGAAGGAACTGCAGATGCTGGTTTAAACTGAAGAAAGACCTAAAATGCTGGAGTAACTCAGCGGGACAGGCAGCATCTGTGGAGAGAAGGAATGGGTGACGTTTAGGGTCGAGACCCGTCTTCAGACTCTTGTAACGCTTTTAGAAGCATCTTTCTAAGGCCTTTACTAATGTTGGATCTGGTTTGTCACACAGGTGCTGAGATGGTGTTGGTCACCACCGGTCTGGATGTGACCATTAACATCAGACAAGCCGTCGGCAGTCCGAGCTTTGCCGACTGCCAAATGTGTATCGTGGGGGATGGTGATATAGTTTGTCATCAGGAGTATCGGTTCCTTCCGAATGTCTCTCTCCTCATCAACTTCACCTGCGCAGATCCCCAGCACGCCTTCACCATGGATGTGAGGAAAGATATTGGTGAGGATGCACTGTTTGCCATCAGCTTCCACCTCGTGTTGCTTTGTCATTGTAGATGCAGTAAGCAGAAACTTCAACATCAACTTCAGGACCTCTAGACCTTCAAACTCCTGCCAGCTGAGCCGTTAGTGTACGTACACTGGTGGGCTGGGTCACTGATGGACTGTCATCAGGAGACCTTCCCCCCCCCCCCCCCCCCCACCCGGGGGATGTCAACCACTCCGTGTCAGTCCACGTCATTGATATTTATTTATTTATTTATTTATTTATTCCGAACAAGTAAAGACATTAAAGACATTAATAGTAACAAAATCGAAATTATCAAACAATTGGACATTACAATCAATATTTACAAAGCAATGAGAAGAACAAAAGCAAAGTTCCAATGTCCAACTCTGTGTCTGTACAAGCTCGAAAAGGAGTGGGAAGAAGAATAACTTATTAAATCTCACCCCTTTTCTCCAACACTTCTACCATATTTAAAAATCAATTAATTATTAATAATAATACTACCCTAGGCAATTTCCCATAATACCTACAGACATATATATACATACAACTATTATGCACATACAAACTTCATAACTGAAGTACCCAAACATAAGAAACAATAGTAAAGCAATAGATAAACATCAACCCCCACTTGTCAACCATCCCCTCCATCCCTGTACCCCTTGAAAATTATTTTTTTATATATCATTTTAAAATGATTCATGTTTGTGCATTGCTTTAATTCCCCGTTCAATTTATTCCACACTCCTACTCCACAAACCGAAATACAAAAGGTTTTTCTAGTCGTACGGACTTTTTGTTTCTTAAAGTTAAATATTCCTCTTAAATTGTAACCCCCCACACGCTCGTTAAATAATTTTTGAATGTTTCCAGGTAAATTTTTATTTTTGGCCCTAAACATTATCTGAGCTGTTTTGAATGTAACCAAATCTTCTAATTTTAATAATTTTGACTCTACAAATAATGGATTCGTATGACCCAGATACTTAGCATTATGGATAATACGAAATATGGTCACATGCGGCCGGCATCACTGCCATAAATAAGACCATCTGTCCACTGCCGTTGTGGGATCTTGCTGTGCATAAATTGGCTCTCCCAACAGCATGACAAACGTGACTCTTTCAAAAGTCTGTCATGGGCTGCAAGTCACTTCCTGCCAAGTCCTGTGAAATGCACGATGGATCTGAATCTTTGAGTATCACTGCCGACCAGCAGCCAGGGTGATAGACGCAACTTCAGGTTCCTCCCCATCTCTCCAAGGGGACCTCCTCATGGCTCCATTCTCCAAGCGACCTCTCAATCTCCAGGGGACCTCTCCATGCTCCAGGTTTCTCCCAATCTCCCCATTCTCCAGGTGACCTCCCAATCTCCCCATTCTCCAGGTGACCTCCTCATCTCCCCATTCTCCAGGGGACCTCCTCATCTCCCCATCTCTCCAACGGATCTCCTCATGGCACCATCTCTCCAGGTGACCCCCTTCTCTCCAATATTCTGGGATCCTGGTCTCCACCCCATCTCTCCATTCTCTCCAGCTTCTGTAATCCTACAAAATGTCAATACAATACAATACAATATTTATTCAATGTCATTTGAATCTCAGTGAGGCTCAAACGAAACTCTGTTTCTACAGCCATACAAACAAAACAATTCCTACAAGACACACAAACAATTCAATTTACACAAACATCCATCACAGTGAATCTCCTCCTCACTGTGATGGAAGACAAAGTCTTTTCTCTCCCCTGCACCATTTTTCTCCCAACGTTGAAGCCCCAGGCGGGCGATGGTAGGTCCCACGGCTGTTTAAGGCTGTTAAACACTGTCCACACTTGAACCTCTCGTTCATCCTCAATTGAAGTCCCTCCACCGTGGACACCGACCCCGAGCCCACCGACTCCATCTTTGTGCCTCAATTTCCTGCTTTAGAACGTTTCCCAAACACTACTCCAAGCTTGTAGTTGGCTGCTTTGCTGAAATTCCGCTTGACTAATTCTGCGGTAAACCCGGGACCTCTTCGCTGTGTTTGGAGGCTTCGCGTGGACAGAATGTGCGGCTATTGGCCGTTGTAATGTTCTCCCTCACCTCGATCGTAATCATGTATTGTCTTTCCGCTGACTGGTTAGCACGCAACAAAACACAGCCTTTCACTGTCCCTCGGTACACGTGACAATAAACTAAACTAAACTCAAAGCCGTCCCTTTCGATAGAAAGACGAGTAAACAATTTAGATTAATTTCAGATTAGTTGAACCGTTAATGACAAACGTTGCTCTTCTGGCAGGAAAGGATCACGATCTGGAAGACCTTCTCCCTCAGGACCTGCCCAGGTTGAACACCACGTACATATGGGCCATCAACGTCCTCTACAAGGTTGGTGTGGGGATAAACTTTGGTGGGACGCCAGTGTGGCAGACAGACCTCGCCCACTGTCCAGACCTGGTCCAGTACAGGGTGACGGGTCACGTTCAGTATGACAACACGTCGGAGGTCCCAGTTGGTACATTTTGTAGGAATGGAACCATTTCCAACCTGAAGATTCAAGGTCGGACTTTGATCACCCTCGAGGTGCCTTGGAGCGAGATGAATGATGACACCGGATTTCAGCTTTCCTTCGTGCCTCCAATAGGAAGTAGGTGCAGAATAATTGTACACCTTCAAATACTGTACGTCTTGTAAGAGATAAGGTCTGGTTTGTAGTGGGTCTTGTTTCTTCCTATTCATCCTTTTACTGGCTGTGAGACTCAATAGACAATAGGCGCAGGCGGCCCTTCGAGCCAGCACCGCCATCCAATAGACAATAGGTGCAGGATTAGGCCATTCGACCTTTCGAGCCAGCACCGTCATTCAATGTGATCATGGCTGATTATCCACAATCAGGACCCCGTTCCTGCCTTCTCCCCATATCCCCTGACTCCGCTATCTTTAAGAGCCCTATCAAATTCTCTCTTGAAAGACTCGCTCAACAAAGTTCCTGACATATCCTCAACTTTTAATAATTTAATCTGTGGCGTGGAAATTATTGATCGAAGGTTCAAAGGTATCAAAGGTATTTTATTCGTCACATTCACATACACCTAGGTGTAGTGAAGTGAAATGCTTCTTGCCATTTTGCAGCACATAAAGAAGGAATACAGACATAACATTAATAAGAGTTTTAAACATAAAGAACATCCCCCCACAATGGTTCCCATTATGAGGGAAGGCACAAAGTCCAGTCCCCAACCCCAGTTCACCCATAGTCGGGCCCATTGAGGCCTCCACAGTTGCCTCTACGGAGGCCCGATGTTCCAGGCCATTCTCGCCGGGTGATGTTGCTTCGGCGTCGGGAGAGTCCTCTCAGCGGCCTGGGAACCCTGGAATGGCCGCTTCCGTACTGGAGGCCGCGGCTTCCAAAGCCAACAAGGCCGCGCCGGTTGGAGCTCCACAACTGGCGATCTCATCTAGAGATCTCAGGCTCCCGGTGTAAAGTTCAGCGCCGCCGCCCGCAGCTGGCCGCTCCACAGTCCCGCAGCTCCATGATGTTTTCCTCAGCGATCTTCAGCTCACCGGAGCTCCAGCGCGGCGACCCAGGCAAGGCATCGCCCGCTCCGCGATAGCGCTCCAGCGCTGTGCCGCCGCCGAAGCCGTGGTTCTGTGCGGTCCCCGACAGGAAACGCCGCTCCAGGCCCGCTGGTAGGCCGCGAGGACGGGTCGAAGCTGCAGCCCGGAGAAAAGCTGCCTCTCCGACCAGGTAGGGACCCTGAAAGGTAGTTTCCCCCTTTCCCCCCCCCCACATAAAAAAGTTTAGACCTCCAAACAAAACACTTAACTAACTAAAAATAAAAATAAAAAGATGAAAAGACAGACAGCTGCTGGCTGGGCAGCCATGCATAGGACAGCGCCCCCTACATGTGTCCTGGCATCTGGCATTTGGATAGGTTGATTGGCTGCTCGGTTGATTGGCCACAATAAATGATCCCCAGAGATAAATTAAATTAAATTAAATTAAATTTCTTTATTTATATAGCACATTTTTAGTCAACTTGCATTGACCCCAAAGTGCTTCACATAATTACATCCACACACACAGGCAAAGGTGGGTGAAGTGTCTTGCCCAAGGACACACACAGGCAAAGGTGGGTGAAGTGTCTTGCCCAAGGACACAACGACAGTATGCACTCCAAGCGGGATTCGAACCGGCTACCTTCCGGTTGCCAGCCGAACACTTAGCCCATTGTGCCATCTGTCTGACCAGATAAAGGTGGAAGATGGGTGTCCGTGTGAATGGGTGGGTGCAGGGCCTGTGTCCATCTTTATGTGGGAGACTTCAGTGGACGTCCAACTATTCCAGAAGGTGGCACCACAAGAAGTTTGTAGAACATAGAATACAGAATAGCACAGCACAGGAGCAGGCCCTTCAGCCCACAATGTCTGTGCTGTCAATGTTGTCAATCCTTATCTACCTGCACACAATCCCTGTCCCTCCATTCCCTGCATATCCATGCGCCTGTCCAAAAGGGTCTTAAACACCACTATCGTATCTGCCTCCACCACCACCCCTGGCAGCGCGTTCCAGGCACCCACCATCCTCATTTAAACTAAACCCCTGTCACCCAAAGTTTACACTCATAAGGTGCCCTCCATAATGTTTGGGACAAAGACCCATCATTTATTTATTTGCCTCTGTACTCCACAATTTGAGATTTGTAATAGAAAAAATCACATGTGGTTAAAGTGCACATTGTCAGATTTTAATAAAGGCCATTTTTATACATTTTGGTTTCACCATGTAGAAATTACAGCTGTGTTTATACATAGTCCCCCATTTTAGGGCACCATAATGTTTGGGACACATGGCTTCACAGGTGTTTGTAATTGCTCAGGTGTGTGTGAGTGCGGGGAATGTGTGGGGAGAGTCTGGGGGAGAGAAAACGGGGAATTACAGACCAGTTAGCCTGATTTCGGTGGTAGGAAAGATGCTGGAGTCAATTATTAAAGATGTAATAATGGGGCATTTGGACAGCAGTAAAAGGATTAGTCCAAGTTAACATGCATTTATGAAAGGGAAATCATGCTTGACTAATCTTCTGGAATTTTTTGAGGATGTGACAAGTAAAATGGATGTAGTGTATCTAGACTTTCAGAAAGCCTTTGATAAGTTCCCTGTACGGGAGACTGGTGACTAAAATTAGAGCACATGGTATTGGGGGTAGGGTGTTGACGTGGATAGAAATTGGTTGGCAGACAGGAAGCAAAGAGTGGAGTGAACGGGTCCTTTTCAGAATGGCAGGCAGTGGCGAGTGGAGTGCCGCAAGGCTCGGTGTTGGGGCCGCAACTGTTTACCATATATATTAATGATTTGGAAGAGGGAATTAGGAGCAACACTAGCAAGTTTGCGGATGACACAAAGCTGGATGGCAGTGTGAACTGTGAAAAGGATGTTAGGAGGTTGCAGTGTGACCCGGACAGGTTGATTGAGTGGGCAGATGCGTGCAGATGCTGTATAATATAGATAAATGTGAGGTTATTCACTTTGGCGGCAAAAACAAGGGGGCAGATTATTATCTCAATGGGGTTAGGTTAGGTAAGGGGGAGGCGCAGCGAGACCTGGATGTCCTTGTACACCGGTCACTGAAAGTTGGCTTACAGGTACAGCAGGCAGTGAAGAAAGCTAATGGAATGTTGGCCTTCATAACAAGAGGATTTCAGTATAGGAGTAAATACAATTCAATTTATTGTCATTTGGACCCCTTGAGGTCCAAACGAAATGCCGTTTCTGCAGCCATACATTACAAACAAATAGACCCAAGACACAACATAATTTACATAAACATCCATCACATTGCTGTGATGGAAGGCCAAAAAAACTTCTCTCTCCACTGCACTCTCCCCCCCGATGTCAGAGTCAAAGTCAAAGCCCCCGGCGGGCGATGGCGATTGTCCCGTGGCCATTAACGCCACGCCGGGTGATGCAAGGTCGCGCACCGGGTCTTGGTGTTAGAGCCCCCGGCGTGCGCTCGCAGCCCGCAGCCATTCCAAGCCGCGCGGGGCGGTGCTGTAAGGCCCCGCTCCAGGAGCTCTTCGACCCCGCAACTCGGGCGGGAGAAGTCGCCGCTGCGGAAGCCCCGAAAAGCGGTCTCCCTCCAGGGACCCGCGGGCTCCCGGTGTTACCGTCCGCCAAACCCGCAGTTGCAGCCACCGAATCTCCAGGGGTCGGGTCGCAGCAGCGTCCACCACAGCTCCACCCGCTCTGGACTCGGCCAGCTCCGCGACGGTGAGGTGAGTAGTCGGCACCAGGGCCCCCGGTCTTCCTGTTGGAGGCCGCTCCTCATTGCAGCCCCAACGACAATGGAGACCCGACAAAGAAAAGGTCGGGTCTCCCGTGCAGGGAGTGATTTAAAAGTTACCCCCAACCCCCCCACACCACCCCCACCCCCCCCACACACATACCCCAACAAAAATAACAAAAACTACATAAAAACATAGACATAAAATAATAAAAACGCAGACGGACTGCAGAGGCCGCAGCTGACGAGAGTCGCGCCGCCTACCGGAACACAGTAAAGTGGTTCTTCTGCAGTTGTATAGGGCTCTGGTGAGACCACATCTGGAGTATTGTGTACAGTTTTGGTCTCCTAATTTGAGTAAGGACATCCTTGTAATTGAGGCAGTGCAGCGTAGGTTCACGAGATTGATCCCTGGGATGGCGGGACTGTCATATGAGGAAAGATTGAAAAGACTAGGCTTGTATTCACTGGAGTTTAGAAGGATTAGGGGGGATCTTATAGAAACATATAAAATTATAAAAGGACTGGACAAGCTAGATGCAGGAAAAATGTTCCCAATGTTGGGCGAGTCCAGAACCAGGGGCCACAATCTTAGAATAAAGGGGAGGTCATTTAAGACTGAGGTGAGAAAAAACTTTTTCACCCAGAGAGTTGTGAATTTATGGAATTCCCTGCCACAGAGGGCAGTGGAGGCCAAATCACTGGATGGATTTAAGAGAGAGTTAGATAGAGCTCTAGGGGCTCGTGGAGTCAAGGGATGTAGGGAGAAGGCAGGCACGGGTTATTGATAGGGGACGATCAGCCATGATCACAATTAATGGCGGTGCTGGCTCGAAGGGCCGAATGGCCTCCTCCTGCACCCATTTTTTATGTTTCTATGTTAGTACAGCACAAGAACAGGCCCTTCAGCCCACAATGTCTGTGCTGTCAATGTTGCCAAGTTAAATCCTTATCTACCTGCACACAATCCCTGTCCCTCCATTCCCTGCATATTCATGCGCCTGTCCAAAAGCCTCTTAAACACCACTATCGTATCTGCCTCCACCACCACCCCTGGCAGCGCGTTCCAGGCACCCACCACCCTCATTTAAACCAAGCCACTTTCACCTAAAGTTTACACTCATAAGGTGCCCTCCATAATGTTTGGGACAAAGACCCATCATTTATTTATTTGCCTCTACTCCACAATTTGAGATTTGTAATAGAAAAAAATCACATGTGGTTAAAGTGCACATTGTCAGATTTTAATAAAGGCCATTTTTATACATTTTGGTTTCACCATGTAGAAATTACAGCTGTGTTTATACATAGTCCCCCATTTTATGGCACCATAATGTTTGGGGACAAATGGCTTCACATGTGTTTGTAATTGCTCAGGTGTGTGTGAGTGCGGGGAATGTGTGGGGAGAGTCTGGGGGAGAGAAAACGGGGAATTACAGACCAGTTAGCCTGATTTCGGTGGTAGGAAAAATGCTGGAGTCAATTATTAAAGATGTAATAATGGGGCATTTGGACAGCAGTAAAAGGATTAGTCCAAGTTAACATGCATTTATGAAAGGGAAATCATGCTTGACTAATCTTCTGGAATTTTTTGAGGATGTGACAAGTAAAATGGATGTAGTGTATCTAGACTTTCAGAAAGCCTTTGATAAGTTCCCTGCACGGGAGACTGGTGACTAAAATTAGAGCACATGGTATTGGGGGTAGGGTGTTGACGTGGATAGAAAATTGGTTGGCAGACCGGAAGCAAAGAGTGGAGTGAACGGGTCCTTTTCAGAATGGCAGGCAGTGGCGAGTGGAGTGCCGCAAGGCTCGGTGTTGGGGCCGCAACTGTTTACCATATATATTAATGATTTGGAAGAGGGAATTAGGAGCATGTG